>NC_044031.1:267557457-267862492 GCF_901765095.1 Microcaecilia unicolor | reverse complement strand
AGTGCCTATCTTTAGGCACCATTTATCGACTTTCCCCCTTAGTGACTTAGGCGCACTTTTTATAGAGTAGTGTCTAGTATTCATTACTCAAATAAATGGCAATGTGATGTCATTTACACTATATGTGCTGCTAGTCTATAAAGTTACTGGTACATGGATAAGGGTGGAGGAGTAGCCAAGTGGTTAATGCAGAGGCCTTTGATCCTGGGGAACTAGGTTCAATTCCCACTGCAGCTCCTTGTGATTCTAGAAAGTAACTTAACCCTCCATTGCCCCAGGTGCAAATAAGCACCTGTATATACTATGTAAACCACAGAATGTAATTGCAAAAACCACAGAAAGGCAGTACATCAAGTCCCATTTCCCTTTCCCCTTTTACTAAGGCTTAGAGTACGCTAATGAACATTAGCGCATGCTAAATCCTGGGCATCCCATTTTATATCTGTAAAAGTACTGGCTAAGCTTTAGTAAAAGGGCCCCTAACTGACCTGCCCAAGATCACAAGGACCCAGAGTGGGATTTGAACCCTGGTTCTAACCATTAGGCTACTCCTCAGCTAGGATACGTCAGGTGTACTGTGAACCGGTGATACGACTTCCATTATAGCCGATCCTCATCTTTGTTTTTCAGACGTATTTGTCTGTTGACTGGAAGATCGGCTTATTTTATTTGGTTTACTCCCCCAACACAGCCTTATGGCAAAACATGGCTATGCTGGGTTTTATGGACTATTGAGTTTTATTGTTTCATTTTAATAACATAAATTTGACTTCTCAATATAAAGCATGCATATGCCAAAAAATACATCAAAGTTAGTACTTATCTTTGTACTGTATCAAAATAAGAGACAAGTGGTAGCCATTTTTCCCTATATGAAGCAAAACGAGAAGATTCGAATTTGTAAATTTGGAGCACTAAGTTCCACCATTCCTGGTAGATAGCCTGATGTAAAGACCTCCAATGGGAGAAGATTACCTTCAATGATTTGTATCCTCCAGCCCCCCCCCCCCTCCCCTTTCCCTCTTCTTTTCCTCTTTCCTCCCTCTCTCTTGTTTTCACTTAATTTGATTCTGGATGTAGATTGCTGCTTCTTACATGTGAGCTCTGGTATTGCCTTCCTTTGTAAAATGTTACTCGTTGTTATGTTGTGAGCTCTTGATTGTATCTGTATTAAAAATCAATAAAAGAAATTAAACTATAAATTTGACTTCTTTCTGAGGTTTGTATGTTATTATTTCTTATATATTTATTGCTGTGGACTTGGCATTTTCTTCTTTCTTTGTTCATTTGGTATTTAACAGTGAGGCTTTTTTCCTCTGTTTGCCTACTGCTCAGCTAGGACAGGGTGTGATCCTAGTCTTCTTAGCACTTGCATTGCTTCAAGTATAATTTTCTTCTTAAACTTACAAGGAACATAATAGAGTACTATCTACTTCATCATATCTTGGAACTCTTTGAGTTTTACCCAGATACTCTGGAAATTTGTATAAATTGCCTGGAAAGCTCCAAACAGGGGCCTCGCTGTTTACTGCTCCAAACCTTCAGGCAAGCTGCAGGAAACAGGAGAAGAGGGGCCAGATAAGGAACCACAGCCTTTGTTTTCTGTTCTGCAGTGTCTGCTCAAGCTTCACCCTTTCCCCTCCTGTACCCATGGGTAGAGCAGTTGTATAGGGATTTAGTCCATAAAACTGCTGTGAAAGGGAAAATGTGGTTGGTGAAAGATCTTCGTCTGCCAAATGTGGATTGAAAATGCCCATACTACAGAAATAGGGAGATACCACGCTTTACAAATGTTACACTGAAAGCATATTGTCCCCTATCTCATGAGTTCTGTTGCATCTGGTACACCTCCCCTTCCTCTTTTTATTTATTTATTTATTTATTGCATTTGTATCCCACATTTTCCCACCTATTTGCAGGCTCAATGTGGCTTACATAGTTTTGTTAACATTGTCATTTCAGGATATCGGATACAGTTAGTATTGTGCAGCGATTAAGTAGGGAAGAGAGAAGAAGGAGGAAGTGGTTAGGGTAGTTATAGAAGGTGGGCTTTCATAACTGAGTGGGTTGATGAGGTGGATTATTGAGGTTATCGGTTCTCATTGTAGGCTTTGTTGAAGAAGTATACTAACAGTACAGCAAGCAACTGTATACAAACTGAAACATTCATGCAGTCTTTTTATAAACAGCATAACATATCCTATCCTATATAATAAAAAGCACCTCCAACGTTCTGAAGCTGACTGCGTGGCACAAAAACCTTGAGGCGTTCGTGCTCTCTGTAACTCCAACTCCGGAAATAACGTCACACACTTCCGGGTGCGTCACCAGCAGCAGTGCCCAATCTCAACTCCAACGGACTAAAAAACCGGCAAACCACGCGTGCCCAAACTTCAATCAATCAAAGAAAAGACAAGCGGCATCAACCACACACGCGACAACACCCCCTCCCCCCCCTGGGGTTCTCTCCCTCGCCCATCCCAAGTCGCCACTGGACCCGCACACAGCCCCCATCACCCACCCTCCTCCCCAAAGTACACTCCTGCCTACCTCCCTCTCCTCTCCGAATTCGGACAACCGCCCTCCCCCCCCGACCGACTCACTCCCGAGTCGCCGTTAAACACCCCCATATTCTCCCCCCTCCCGTCAAGCTCCCTCTTCTCCATAAACAGCCCTCCTTTGTTTCCTGCTGTCCAACCACAGCTTTAAAAACATTTTACTAACCTGACTGAAGCACAGTACAGCCGGCTCGCATTTAGCTTTCCCCATCTCTATCAACATCCCGCCCTTGCGTAAACAGGAAATGAGGGCTGGACCACAGCTGAGAGAGAAGGGGAAAGCTGAAGGCCAGCCGGCTGTACTCTGCTTCAGTCAACGAACAGCAACAAAAAATTTTAAGAAAACTTCTACGAAGCCCTTCAACGCTGCCACAACAACTTTTGGACAAGGTACAGTTTACTTAAACAAAAAATGTGACTTACTCTGACACTCTACCTCTCTCACATACACAGTCAGTCACTCTCACATACACAAAATCTCTCTCATACACTCTGTGACACCCACTCTGCACAGTCACACTCTCACACACACACTCTCTCTCTCTCCACACATACCAGCGATAGGAAAAAAAACAGTTCTGCAAGCACCTGCGCCACAATAAAGATTGACTCCCCTACTACTACTACTACTACTACTACTATTTAGCATTTCTATAGCGCTACAAGGCATAAGCAGCGCTGCACAAACAAAGAAGAAAGACAGTCCCTGCTCAAAGAGCTTACAATCTAATAGACAAAAAATAAATAAAGTAAGCAAATCAAATCAATTAATGTGAACGGGAAAGAAGAGAGGAGGGTAGGTGGAGGCGAGTGGTTACAAGTGGTTACGAGTCAAAAGCAATGTTAAAGAGGTGGGCTTTCAGTCTAGATTTAAAGGTGGCCAAGGATGGGGCAAGACGTAGGGGCTCAGGAAGTTTATTCCAGGCGTAGGGTGCAGCGAGACAGAAGGCGCGAAGTCTGGAGTTGGCAGTAGTGGAGAAGGGAACAGATAAGAAGGATTTATCCATGGAGCGGAGTGCACGGGAAGGGGTGTAGGGAAGGACGAGTGTGGAGAGATACTGGGGAGCAGCAGAGTGAATACATTTATAGGTTAGTAGAAGAAGTTTGAACAGGATGCGAAAACGGATAGGGAGCCAGTGAAGGGTCTTGAGGAGAGGGGTAGTACGAGTAAAGCGACCCTGGCGGAAGATGAGATGGGCAGCAGAGTTTTGAACCGACTGGAGAGGGGAGAGGTGACTAAGTGGGAGGCCAGCATGAAGCAGATTGCAGTAGTCTAAACGAGAGGTGACAAGGGTGTGGATGAGGGTTTTGGTAGAGTGCTCGGAAAGAAAGGGGCGGATTTTACGGATGTTGTAAAGAAAGAAACGACAGGTCTTGGCGGTCTGCTGGATATGAGCAGAGAAGGAGAGAGAAGAGTCAAAGATGACCCCAAGGTTTCGAGCTGAGGAGACAGGGAGAATGAGAGAGCCATCAACAGAAATAGAAAACGGGGGGAGCGGGGAGGTGGGTTTGGGGGGGAAAATGAGAAGCTCGGTTTTGGTCATATTTAATTTCAGGTGGCATTGAGACATCCAGGCAGCAATGTCAGACAAGCACGCTGAAACTTTGGTTTGGATGCAAGGTGAGATATCAGGGGTAGAAAGGTAGATTTGGGAGTCATCAGCATAGAGATGGTAGGAAAAGCCATGGGATGAGATTAATGAACCAAGGGAAGAAGTGTAGATAGAAAAGAGGAGGGGACCAAGAACAGAACCCTGAGGTACGCCGACAGGCAGAGGGATAGAAGTAGAAGAGGATCCACCAGAGTGAACACTAAAGGTGCGGAGGGAGAGGTAGGAAGAGAACCAGGAAAGGACAGAGCCCTGGAATCCAAGTGAGGACAGGGTATCGAGAAGTATGCTGTGATCGACAGTGTCAAAAGCAGTGGAAAGATCAAGAAGAATGAGGATGGAATATTGACCTCTGGATTTAGCCAGTAATAGGTCATTGGAACAAGGTACAGCTTAATTTAACTAAAAAAAAAAGATGCCCTCACTCTCAATGTCTGTATCACTAACACCCCAGACAATAAAACATTCACTCTATTTGTCAGACACAGAGTCTAACACTCATACACACTGTCTCTCTTTCTCTGACACACAGAGACACACAAGCCCAACACTACCCCCTCCAACTTCACCATCCATGCCTCCAACCCCTCCCCCCCTAAGGGAGTTCCCAAAAAACACCTCTGTCACTAACATACACAGACACTCATTCAAATGCCCCTCCCAACCTCCACCCTCCTGCCATAAAACACACAAAAAAATGTCACACACACACACACACTCGCACATTCACTCTCTCTCTCACAGAATCACTCTCACACACACTCTCCCAAACATACACACTCCGAGGAAAACCTTAGCGCCCGTTTCATTTGTGTCAGAAACGGGCCTTTTTTTACTAGTAATATATATCATCTTAAAGTAACTCAACCACATAATGGAACATAACCCTCCCCCTGTTTGAACTCCCCTTCCTCTTCCACCCCCTCCCTCCCCTCACTCCTTCTGTCGCACCATTTATTGAAAGGCCTCCAAATCTCCAAATACTGTTTACTTTGATGGTGCCAGTGAGCTGTTATCTTGCACATCATGGTTGAAGGATATGAAACAGAGAGTGGGGTTAAATGGAGAAGGGTAGTTAGTGGGGTTCCTCAGGGGTCTGTGCTAGGACCGCTGCTTTTTAATATATTTATAAATGATTTAGAGATGGGAGTAACTAGCGAGGTAATTAACTTTGCTGATGACACAAAGTTATTCAAAGTCGTTAACTTGCGACAGGATTGTGAAAAATTACAGAAGGACCTTACGAGACTGGGAGACTGGGCGGCTAGATGGCAGATGACGTTTAATGTGAGCAAGTGCAAGGTGATGCATGTGGGAAAAAAGAACCCAAATTATAGCTACGTCATGCAAGGTTCCACGTTAGGAGTTACGGACCAAGAAAGGGATCTGGGTGTCATCGTCGATAATACACTGAAACCTTCTGCTCAGTGTGCTGCTGCGGCTCGGAAAGCGAATAGAATGTTGGGCATTATTAGGAAAGGTATGGAAAACAGGTGTGAGGATGTTATAATGCCGTTATATCGCTCCATGGTGCGACCGCACCTTGAGTATTGTGTTCAATTCTGGTTGCCGCATCTCAAGAAAGATATAGTGGAATTGGAAAAGGTGCAGCGAAGGGCGACGAAAATGATAGCGGGGATGGGACGACTTCCCTATGAAGAAAGACTAAGGAGGCTAGGGCTTTTCAGCTTGGAGAAGAGACGGCTGAGGGGAGACATGATAGAGGTATATAAAATAAAGAGTGGAGTGGAACAGGTGGATGTGAAGCGTCTGTTCACGCTTTACAAAAATACTAGGACTAGGGGGCATGCGATGAAACTACAGTGTAGTAAATTTAAAACAAATCGGAGAAAATTGTTCTTCACCCAACGTGTAATTAAACTCTGGAATTTGTTTCCGGAGAACTTGGTGGAGGCAGTTAGCTTGGCAGAGTTTAAAAAGGGGTTAGACGGTTTCCTAAAGGACAAGTCCATAAACCGCTACTAAATGGACTTGGGAAAAATCCATAATTCTAGGAATAACATGTATAGAATGTTTGTACGTTTGGGAAGCTTGCCAGGTGCCCTTGGCCTGGATTGGCCGCTGTCGTGGACAGGATGCTGGGCTCGATGGACCCTTGGTCTTTTCCCAGTGTGGCATTACTTATGTACTTATGTAGTTATGGTTGTATCCCCCAGTCGCTCTCAAAGATCTTCCTTCGTCCCAACCTGAATCTTTTTCCTGTTATTATTATTATTATTATTTGGATTTATTTACTGCCTTTTTTTTTTGCCCCATAGGCAAGAAACTTACTAATGGATTTATGCTTTTCCTCCTCCCCATAACCCAGTAATAAACATTTCATGGATGTTAGTATCACGTTTACACCCATATGAGAGCAATAACCTCCTCCAAATCCTCCCACACAACCCTTAACCTGTATGCAAGAAGGTGCCCTCTTGCTCACAGTTTCTCCAACAGTTCCTTTTCCCTCCCAATTTCCACGTCTTTGATTGTCTTTGGAGACAATACATTCTATACAACACTTTATATGCATTTTCCTGTAGTTAAGCTGATACACTCATCTCCCCTAAAGACATTATAGATGCCCCTCCCACAAACCTGTTCTCCTAGGTCCCTTCCCAAATCTTTCTACCAAGCAACTATCCCCCAAATTCTATAAAAGTAGGCACCTAACTTTACACTTACTCCTAGAGTCCATAAAAGGTGCCCAAATTTGGGTGTGGATCCCAGATTGGTGCCCAAAATAATTAGTTAATTGGCTCCAAAGATTTATTTATTGGCACTAATTATGAATTGAGTGCCAATCTGGCTACTCGCTATTCTGTAACCACGGGCACCTAAATTGCACCCAACTCAAAAGGGGGTGTGGCCATGGGAGGAGCATGGGCAGGTCAGGGGCATTTACAAAAGATGTTCACAGTGTTACAGAATAGTGGGGATCTGCACCCAATTTGCACACCGGGATTTATACCAGATTTCAGCCGGAATTTTCAGTGCTGTTTATAGCCTCTGGCTCTTAGCGTGCAAAGTTGGACACCCAATTTATAGAATAAGGTCAGTTGCACACACAACTTAATTTAATAATTGGAATTAACAGCCAACTACTGACTTAAATTGGTGTTAACTGACATTAATTGACACCAGTTGGCAGTTGAACACGTAGTTACTATTCTAGAAGCTGCATATGCAATTTCTCTCAGTGCAACTTCCTGGGGGCATGGTGTAGTGGAAGCGAATTTTAAAGATTGTTTTTCAACTCTGCCTTGACCGACAAGTGCACTCAGGGTCTGTATTTTTTATTAGAAGTACTTCTGTATTGCCATGGAATGATGATAATATTACTCTGCTCTTTCTCTGTGTTTATTTACCTGGGATTGTTGTTTTTGTTTGATTTTGTGTTTACTTTTGTATTATCTGTTTGATAAAACCTTTAATAAAAAAAAAAATATATATATATATATATATATATAAAAAAGAAGTACTTCTGTTTAAAAATGATTGTTTAAAATTGACTGTGTGAAAATAAGTTGGCGTGTAGAAGACACAGCTCTAATTAATTTGGTATGTGAAAGGAGAGGTGGAGCCTGTTTCGAGTTCATACTGGCCACCTGGACTGACCACATTCCTACAGTATGGCTTGTTTACCTAAGCAGAGAAATTCTCAAGCATTCTGTAATTTTCCTTAGCTCTGAACATGAGTTCTAAGCCTAATAAAAAAGGGGGGCCTTTTACAGTGAAGCTAGAAGCTCATCTATGGGTGGACGCATTGCATAGAACCAGACTCCTGATCAAACTCCGGCTTTGCTAAAAAAGGGGCTTCTCTCAGCTGATGTAAAAAGCCTGGATGATGTAAGGACCAGTGATGGATGGATGTATAATGATGATTGTTTATTGCTTCTTTTCCTGGTCTAGAAACTCCTAGCATTTCTTGGATGTAGGGACCAGTGATGTAATGATTGTTTATAGGTATTGTTTCTTTTCAGTTACAATCATTGTATATATATATATATATAAATCCTTGTGTCTCTTAGATTTTAGAACCTCTAATAAAAGTCTCATTTACCTAATACGAATCCAAAAGAATCCACAGTAATTACTGAGTAGTCTGTGTCAGTGAAGCAGGCTGTAAAACCAGGGCAGAACACATGGCCATGGGAAGAGCACAAATAGGTCAGAGTGTGCCTTGGAGTTATGCATGCAGGTTAAAAAAATACTAGGGGTTATGCACCTGCCAACACCTAGGCACGAGCACTAAACTCGTGCCTAAACTGCAAACTTACACTAGTATTCTTTAACAGCAGTTCCATGCAGAGCTGCCATTATAGAATTTGCACTCAGCGTGTATCATCTCAGCACCTACATTTTGGCTCCATTTACAAAATTTTCCCCTATGTGTTTAGCTTTACTGTCAGGACTAATGTCAGGATTTTTTCACAGAGAGGGTGATGGATATGTGGAATGCCCTCCTGCGGTAGGTGGTGGTGATGAAAACAGTAATGGAATTCAAACATGTATGGGATAAACACAAAGGAATCCTGTTTAGAAGGAATGGTTCCGCGGAATCTTAGCAGAGATTGGGCAGACTTCTACGGTCTACACCCTGATCGTGACTGAATAGATAGGGATGGGCTGGAGTGTAAAATTTAAGGGGCTTCGATGTTAGCTTCAGAACTTAGTACAAGAACAGTACTGGGCAGACTTCTACGCTCTGTGCCCTGAGAAAGGCAAGGACAAATCAAACTCGGGTATACATATAAAGTATCACATATCATGTAAAATGAGTTTATCTTGTTGGGCAGACTGGATGGACCGTACAGGTCTTTATCTGCCGTCATTTACTATGTTACTATGTTACTGTATGCAACCCTCCCCCATGGTTGCATACAGTCCTGATAGTAAATCCCCCCCCCCCCCCTTATGCCTGCTTACTAAGATCTCCGAGTTAATTGGTCATTTATAGGGATGTTATTGACCAGCTCCCCATACAGCTCTTCTACCTGTGCTGGAAGTCTGTGCATCACATCTGAGTAAATGGAAATGCCCGCACCAACTTATTTATACCAGTCAGAAAAATACCTAACATTAACTTTAACAAGGTATATTCAGCAGGGGCAAAGGAAGGAGGAGGGAATGGGCCTTAATTGAATAAGTTTTGTTTTTAAATATCTACAGAAGATTAATTTTACCCAAATGTGCCACGGCAGAAAACTGGCCCCCATCTGAATTGTAGGAAGCTTGGGACAAGCAGGGAGGATCTCTGAGAGAAAGGAAAGGATTGTAGAGAACAGGCTGCATGGTCTTTATTTGCTATCATGTTCTAGTAAGAAGCCAGAACCAGGTTTTGATGTGGGACCTGTGCAGCCATAGAGGATGCTAAACATAGGGAGCACCACCAGCTATCCCCCACCAAGTCCTCCTAATCACTGCCATGCAGAGAAACTAACACCCCAATCCAGAAGCCACCAAAACTCTCTATCAAACCAGATGCCCAGTAACTCAGAGAAATTAAAGCCACCAGCATTTTAGCTACCATGCTCTATTTATCTAAAGTGCATTTTCTGCCTCCATAGCGAAAGTAAAGCAAGGCAGAACTAGCCCTGGATGGCAACAGACAAGTGTCTGACTGACACTGTTCTTAGGTAAATATTTGAAAAGATGCCTGACCAGACACGTCTGCGTCCGAAAGGACTGGAGCTGGGAACTTCTGCTTTGAATGCAGTGGTTTTTGATGTACATCTTCAGAATCAGAAAAGGCAAAAATTTTAAATGTGTTTCAGTTTCCACGTTGAGAACTTGCAGGCACAGTTGTTATTTTGACCTCAAAGCTGACGTAAAAAGTGTGAAACAGCTGCTTACTTATGTGGAATATAATTTCCTTTGAAATCCAGTATTTTACACAATATTCCAGGATACCCTTTTCATTTGTTTCCTTTCACTAGAAAGGAAACATTTCATTTAGATTTGAGCCAAAACTTTCTATACAAACACAGATCGTATGCAACTAGTTTCTTTACTTCAAATGTGAAACGAAAGATGTGTCTGAGATGCATCTTGCTAAATCTGTAACACATCACACACTTTACAAAAAGAGTCAACAAAACTACACAGATCAGATAAGAACGACACTGTGGACTTCCACAAGAGCTCATGTGGACGAAAATAGCCTAAACAAGACCACCTAAGACCCTTACATGAGGCGGCCACGAAACGCCTGCCAAAACAAAACACACACTCTTTTATTTTTTTCCTCTCTAATTAAAATGCCAGCGATCGGTTAACAATACTACTTTATGCACGCCTCTGGGAATTAAAACAAAATAATAATAATTTTTTAAATGCCCTCAATTGAACTGTTGCAATGGCACGTACATTACATAACACAAAAATAACTCATCTAGAGTGCCTGGTCTTGCATATCCTGGACATTCCACTCAAGAAAGATTCCTGTCCATCGAAATTACAGTACACAATGCTCGATATTGTACAAAACAAATCACTTTATCTATCCATAGATAACGATTTCAACAGCTGTGTGATTTCATTAAGATATATCGTTCTCATTTTGTCTTTCATGTTACCTTTTCTTTAGTTTCCCTTGCTGTGAATGATGAAAGCTGCTGCTTAACGGCTTGGAGAGGAAGTTGTAGCAACCGCACAAAGAAAGACTGAAGTGATAAAAAGTTTACCATCATCTTGAAACGGTGACAGTGGCAGGGAAGAGGTGGGGAAGGCAGAGCCAGAGGAACTCGTTTCTGCTAACCTCATTTAAGTCAACGCTGGAGCGCAGCCGTCTGAGAGCAGCTTCGTCGTCAAGGAAGTGATCTGCATAACCCTTCCCTGCCAAACGCTGCTGAAAAATATCCAGAAGTGTGGTTGTGACTGTGTGTACCCAACCGTTACAGGAACAGCCAGACCTTGGAGGAATTTAGGGGCAGTACTACAGCATGCAAATCACTTCCCTGGCTGTCATCGGACTGTTGTTTCCACTCCCAGTGAAAGCTTGTTAAAGAGGCAGCAGCACTGGTTAGAGACCGTACCAGGCACAATCAAGCTGGATTAAAAAAAAAAAAGGATTTGCACAATTTCCAGAAGCAAAAGCCAAGAATGGGCTAAAAACAACAAACTTTGCCTGAACCCAAGTAAAACTGAGCTTCTATGGGTCCCTAACACAAGTGGGCACATACCTGACATCAAAATCTTGTTTGGGGAAATGCCAACTCCCCCTCAAATCACAAGTCATGAACCTTGGAATATAGTTAGATTCAACTCTTACTCTGATCCCCATATCCAAGCAACCTTCGACAGCTGCTTCTAGCATTTGTGACAATTATGCTACCTCTCTCCTTACACTGAGAAGACAAATCCTGTGTCAGTTGAGCATTCCATGATAACATGAAGACTGGATTACTGCAATGCACTCTGCATTGGTCTGACTACAAAGGGTCTGCACCAGCTCCAATTGATTCAGAATGCTGCAGCAAGACTAATAGAAAGTTGTATGCAGCATGAGCATGTCACACCATTTTTGCAAAAACTTCACTGGCTACCAGTACAATACAAGGCTAAAATTAAAACTCTATGGTGCTCATTTTCAAAGCACTTAGACGTACAAAGTTACATAGGTTACTATGAGGGTCTTTCACTAAAGCTTAGCTCGAGTTATACCTATGGGTCCTGCTGCAGATAACTCAAGCTAAGCTTTAGTAAAAGACCCCTTATGTAACACATGTGCTTTGAAAATTAACCTCCGCGTCTCATCTTCAAGGCCCTTAAAGGGAATGGCCTAGAGTGCCTGAAGAACAGGATGACCCTCTACACACCTCCAAGGACACTAAGGTCCTCCCAAGGAGTATACCTAACTGCACCCTCTCCAAAGGACTTTACAGAATGTGGTACCCGCCAGTGAGCCTTCTCCAGAATAACCCCCACATTCTGGAATGCGCTCCCTGAAAGTCTTCACTTCAGGAAGCAGGTGAAAGCTTGGCTCTTCATCCAGGTCTTGTAACTTGCTAGTCTCTACATAAGTATTGCCATACTAGGAAAGACCAAAGGTCCATCAAGCCCAGCATCTTGTCTCCAACAGTGGCCAATCCAGGTCACAAATACCTGGCAAGATCCCAAAAAAAGTACAAAACATTCTATACTGCTTATCCCAGAAATAGTGGATTTTCCCAAGTCCATTTAATAATGGTCTATGGACTTTTCCTTTAGAAAGCCATCCAAACCGTTTTTAAACTCCGCTAAGCTAACTGCCTTTACCACATTCTTTGGCAACGAGTTCCAGAGTTTAATTACACATTGAGTGAAGAAAATGTTTCTCTGATTTTAAATTTACTACATTGCAGCTTCATCGCATGCCCCCTAGTCCTAGTATTTTTGGAAAGCGTAAACAGACTCTTCACATCTACCTGTTCAACTCCACTCATTATTTTATAGACCTCTATCATATCTCTCCTCAGCCGTCTCTTCTTCAAGCTGAAGAGCCCTAGCCACTTTAGCCTTTCTTCATAGGGAAGTGGTCCCATCCCCTTTATCATTTTTGTCGCCCTTCTCTTTACCTTTTCTAATTCCACTATATCTTTTTTGAGATGCAGCAACCAGAATTGAACATAATATTCGAGGTGCAGTCGCACCATGGAGCGATACAAAGGCATTATAACATCCTCATTTTTGTTTTCCATTCCTTTCCTAATAATACCTAACATTTTACTTGCTTTCTTAGCCGCAGCAGCACACTTACTCTCTTACCTATCTCTGTGTTCCATCTTTGCTTACACCCTACACTGTCTATTAAAATGTTTTACTGTGTATTATGTTGACACTAGTAAAAAAAGGCCCGTTTCTGGAGCAAATGAAACGGGCGCTAAAAAGGTTTTCCTCCCCAACCCCCCTCCCTATCCCTTCATTGTTGTGAAGGCTCTGACGCCATTGCTCCGCACCTTCATCTCCTTCTTCGTTCTGAAGCCACTGACGCCATTGCTCCGCCCTCAATGTGTGACGCCATTGCTCCACCCTCGACGTCATCACGTTTGATGCGAGGGCAGGGCCCAGAGACCTGGTGATTTTGGTGGCTTCACCACCACGAACCCTTCATGAAGGAAGTGACGTCAGTGGCTTGGCTTCAGTGACGTCAGTGTCTTCAGAACGTTGAGGGTGAGTTTTATTATATAGATTGTAAGTTGTATACCATGCCATACTTTGTATTGTTTGAATATTTTTACTGCTGTAATTGTCTATTGCTCATGTTTGACTTAATCTTGCTGCACACTACCTTGAGTGAATTCTTTACAAAAAAATGGGGGGGGGGGGTAAATAAATCCTAATAAATGATTGTAATCAGGTAGGTTTGGAAGTAGGGGTGATTAGAAAAAAAAAGGTCCGAGCCCCTATTGCATTATGTAGTGATTTATATACCTATGGCTGTGCTTTGCTAATTTTTTTAATATGCATTAGAACTTTGTAATGCATGCAAATCAAATGCACACATTAATTAATTAATTTTGATGTATTTAAAGAGATTAATCCAAGGCCATGAATAGCAGGCACTGAGATACAGCTTTACATAAAATTTACAATTTTAACAGCTTAACAATAGTAAAAGGACCAAATATAAGCATAAATACAATCAATTAGGTAAACTTAGGGATGGCAAATTGAATCTTCTTAATAAGACTAACATGATACAGTATCAGAAATATACACATCTAACAGCACTGTAAAACAATCATACAACAGATATTATAAATATCAGCAGAATACAAATGATATCATAATAGACAGCATGGAAGAACATTAATATAACATAGACATTATCCTGCTGATATTCAAAGTGATTTCAGTGGCAGGAACCTATCCTGCCCACTTAAATCACCTGGGCTGCCTAACTGCCGATATTCAGTGGCACTTAAGTGGGCAATGCTGCTGAATATCATCTCTGACTGGTGCCCCCCCAAAAATGGATAGGTCAGAGACAGTACTGGGAGCAGCGTTAGGGAACAGCCAGTGGGTGTGTGAGTGCAGAGTACCACGAGGCTGCCATGAGAGGTCGCGTCAGCCATTTCCTGGAAGCCGCTGCTAGGCCCAGGACTGAGTGGGTTTCGCTTCTGCCCCCAATACCCCCACAGGACCACCAGGCATATCAGTTAGGCTTGGGGAGGGCCTATATTGATATTGGGTAGGGAGGGGTTGGGGGTCATTTCACAAGAAGAATCAGAAGAGGCCTGCTCATTTGGGGAGGAGGATTAGAGAGGGTCAGAAGGCCCTGGGGGGGATTTTTTAAGTTATGTGGGTGCCAACCTAATATTCAGTCAGGGGCTGCATAACTGTCTTATGCAGACCAAGCTGAATATAAGCCAGAGCACACATAAGCTCTGGCGGCCAGCCCCACTAAAATTAGCCAATGTCTAGTCAAGCCCTGGCACTGAATATCTGGGGCTAATCTAGCCGGCAACGGTAAACATAAAAAAAACGGTGACTGCCACCCGCTGAATATCGGCTGGTATATTTCCAGTGCTAGCACAGTACAAATGAAAAATCTCAACAGGTACATATTAGAACATTCAAATAACAGATTTCATGCTAACACTGTTCATACAATACAATGAAACATCTTACTGTGTAGCCAAGTGGGAAAGTGTAGCTGAGATACATAGATGGGACAAGATGGGTAGTGCAAAGTCAATGGGATAAATAAATGAGTGGGTAAATTGAAGACAGATTATATGTAGAGTTGAATAAGATTTGAGGAACTGGCTCAAATTAAGCATGTGAGTAAACTAGTCCAGGTCCAAAGTGAGTGGATAGTTAGTTGCCACATGTAATAAAGTCTTGGGAGAAAAGTCTGCTTCCTGAACTAGAGGTAGAACAGAATTATAGAATGGAAATCCAGCTCAGAAAATGGAGATCTATTTCTTATGTATTTTAGAAAATAATCTGCTGACATACAGCCTGTTCTAAAATACATGAGAAATGGACATCAAAGTGCTGGCTATGTGTATTTTACAACCTGAAAAGTCTAAATTATGAATGGGGCAAAACAGGGACATGGACATCTATATACCACCAGACAGAGGAGTCGTCTAATGGTTAAAGTAGATAGCTGAGAACCAAAGTAGAACTATAAGGAATACAACCACAGCCACTAAAACTGAAAGTCTGGGCTGTCTTAAAATGTGGTGAAATATAGGCACACGTGTTTGCTTTTACAGTTGTAATGGGAGATCTGGGCTTTTTGGATGAAATAAGCATTCTGAGCCTCAGTTTCAATATACTGATTCCCACAATCAGGTCACTTTCCAGACAGGCGTGGTTTCTCATGTTAGATGAGAGAATTGGTTTCACATAAGTACAACAGGAAGAAGTTCTGTAAGAGCCATTTTTGTTAGCTTTGGGTGTTCACTTTTATGCATCTACCAACACAGTGGTTCCCACACTTTTTCGGTTCATGGCACCTTTAGTGTCTGAGCAATTTTTTGCGGCACCCCCCCCCCCCCCCCCCGCCACACAGGTCTCTACCCTCCCTGCCACACATCATGTCCAATATTTGTCCCTCTCTTCCCCATGCACCATCTCTCCCTCCACCCGTGTCCACCACTTCTCCCTCTGCATATAGAAGATTTCACTCCTTTGCTGTATCTCTCCTTTCCTCCCCCTCCAACCCATGCCCCTCATTCCTCCTGCAGCATCTCTCCTTCTCTTCCCCACCCCACCCACAATTCTCCCTCTTCTGGTCAATATGCTTTAACTTTTAATGTAATTTAAACTTTTTAATTGTGCTTACCTTGGGCTTACTATCTCTTTTTCTCTCTGCCAGCTGCTATGTACAAAATCTCACTCTGATGGAGGAACACTGTTTTCTGTCACACATGGCCGGGGCATGCTACCAATCATAGCTCAGCTGTGATTGGTCATGGAGCCTGTCTGGCGCCTAAAAGGGTGATCCTGATTAGCAGCTGCAGACAGGAAAGAGTGGGGCTCTTCCTGCCCTGAAGAGGCCACTAGATTTGGGGGGTGGGGGGCAGCGCAGCCAAGCCCATGTAATAGCCAGTCAGCCAAAGGTGGGAGGGAAGGGTTGATGCCAGGGGCATAGCCAGACACCCAATTTTGGGTGGGCCTGGGCACAGGATGGGTGGGCAGAAGAACTCTGCCCTGGCCCACAAGTGATTTGGTCTCTCTCTCTCGCCTGCATGCCATATGATCACTCAAACATTCCCCCTCCCCCGCATACCTTTTAAATAGATTTTCACTGGCAGCGAGAAGCAACTAATACACACTGCTCATGTTGGCCCCACAGCCTTCCCTGATGCAACTTCCTGTTTCCACATAGGTGGGAATACATCAGAGAGAAGGCTGTGGGGCTGGTGCAAGCAGTATGTATCAGTTGCTTCTCACTGCTGTTTACAAGGTACGCAGGAGGAACAGCTGTTGGGAGTTTTCAGCTGGTGGGGCTTGGGGATCCCTGCCAACCACATCATAGGTGTGCTGCTACTGGGTGGGCCTGGGCCCACCCAGGCCCACCCTTGGCTACGCCACTGGTTGATGCTAAAGTGATGTCAGATGCTAGCTTGCAGCTGATTGGGCCCGAACTTCAAATTGCAGCTCAGCTGTTTTTGGGACTGGAAGTTTGGGCCCAATCTGCTGCAAGATGAATGCAAAATACTTAAAAAAAATACTTTCTTAACTTGTACTTTGTTACTAAGTACAAAAGTACAGCTTATTTTTAACAAGTTACAAGTAAAAAATATTGGAAAAAAATGTAACTTGTTACAAGTAAAAGTACTACCGATTGTACTTAAGTACTGTAACGAAGTACAAGTACTTTGCTACTAACCATCTCTGACCATAACAGCAGTATACCAGTGGCATAGCGAGGGGGGCTGCCACCCGGGGCGGGGCGGTTCGCCGTTGCACCCCCCCCGGGTGCAGCACGATGACATACCCCCCCTCAGCGCATCGACACCCCCCCCCCCAGTGCCCACCCTCCTCCGTCCAACCAGCTCCCTACCTTTAAAAAAATAACAGAATCCGAAGTGAGGCGCAGCGCCTCGTGCCTGCACGTAAAAGAAATGTGCACCGTCTCATCAGGCCTTCTCTCACTCTGTCTGTCCTGCCCTTGCAGAAATAGGAAGCTGCGTCAGCGGAGGGCGGGACAAACAGAGCGAGGGAAGGCCCGATGAGACGGTGCACATTTCTTTTATGTGCGCCTCGCTTCGGATTCCGATATTTTTTTAAAGGTAGGGAGCTGGTTGGACGGAAGAGGGTGGGCACTGGGTCGGGGAGGGGTGTCGATGCACCGAGGGGGGGGGGGAGCTGGCAGGGAGCGCCCCCCCCCCTGAGCTGACACCCGGGGCGGACCGCCCCTCCCGCCCCCCCTTGCTACGCCACTGCAGTATACAGTCCTGACCTGAGGAAGGTGGCTTTGCCTCTGAAAGCTAATTGAAAAATATGTGTAGTCCAATAACATGGCATTGTCATATTTTCCATTTGTTGTTTTATTAGTATTTAATTTATAATGTAGTAGTTGGAATATGTCAGTTTTTGACATTTACATCTGCTATCTTTATATTTTGCACAGTCTAGGAGGGCATAAATCTCTCTTGCTCTGGTGTCGCACTGTATGCAGAGTCTGGCTTCTTGGGGGTTCAGTTTAATTTTTGTCTACATATTTCTATTTTTAATTTGAGGTTACTTAATCTTATTCTATATTGGGTGAGGATTTATGGTATGATAGAATTACTCTGTAGGTCCTGAGTGACATTTGCAGTGTTTTGCATTACTTCACATTATACCTGGTACTGGATTTTGGATTTAGCTTACACCTTGCTCAGAATTGGCTCAAGGCAAGTTATATTCCGGTACAGTAAATATTTTTTCTATCCCCTGGAGATTTTGTAACAGAGGGCTAAGTGACTTGTTAAAAATCACAAGGAGCAGCAGTGGACTCTGAACCCTGACTTCATTGGTTCTCGGCCTGCTGTTCTAACCATTAGGTACTGTCACACTGGTCAGGAAAAGTGAGCCCTTGGGCCACTACCGATAACCGGCAGCTGCAGGAGAACCACACAAACAGGCAGCAAGGCGGACCACAGACAGATGGGCACAGGCCGGACTGGAGCAGCTGGACTGTAACAGAAGCAATAAGCAGTAAGCGGGAGAATAGTCCACGAATCAAGCAGAGTCTTACTGGCAGGCAGCAAAGCAGAATAAATCAGGAAACAAGCAGAGTATTGGGTAGGCAGCGAGCAGTAGAATAAACCAGGTAACAAGCAGGGTCTTGGGCAGGCAGCGAGCAGTAGAATAAACCAGGAAACAAGCAGGGTCTAGCTGAAACTGAAAGTAGCAAGGTTAGCACTGCAACAAACTCTCACAGATGAAAACTCTTCTGAGGACCTCTATTGCAAAGGCAAACTAGAAAGTTTCCAGGTGGTTAATAAAGGAAAATACCAGGGAGGTCACCAGGTAAGGGTGCTGCTTAGTTCCAAAAATCCCAAGACAGTCTGGAAGGCTAGAAGATCCGGACCGGACCGGAATGATTTCTGGAACATGGGAAACAACAAGCAGTCCATCGCAGCCACCAGGTCTGACCACCAGGTGGCGAAATGAATGAGAGCATGAAACATGGGCACAAATGTGACAGGTACAGGTAATACAAGTAATACATATTATCTGTTGTGAAGAAATAGTGTGTTTTAAGCCTGTAAAATGTATTGAATATTTTCCTGTCTTAAATATGTCTGTAGTATATTTCTCCTGTTTGGCCAGCAGATGGTGTATGTTTATGCTTAAAGCTGTTACAGAGGACTGACTTCTCTTTCTTTTAGTTGGCACACAGATAATAGGAAGTTCCTGTAGTGATATAACTAATTCTTATTTGAAACTTGACTATTCTGGGCTCTGATTGGCCTGGAGTTTGAAATTACCCAGCAGATACTAGCTGTTGCTTCAGTTTTAGCCTGGGAGAAGAGAGAGAGAGAGATCTCTTTGCTGAAGCTCTGTGAACAGATATATGCCCTGATCTCCTCAGTTACTTTCTAGGAAGTATGCAGATGTTTAGTTAGTTTTCTAATTGATCCATTTTTCAGTTACTTGTTAATGTTTGCTATTTGCATATATTTTTGTCCACTGTTCCAAGTTCTGAGAATAAACACAATTTTTTGTTTGTTCTGTCTGTCTGGACTGATAAAGAATCCTGGTGGTTTGTGTGTTGGGTCTGTGAGTGCTTTCTGGGAACTGTGAGACCACTGGGAGTGTGGCTCCAGTAACCTAGAAATCATTGGGGATAATTGGAGAGCGGGAGACTTGCCCAGAGGTGGTTGTGACCCATTTGGTGGGAGGAGGGTGCTAGTGTAGAGCACAAGCGGCAGGTGGACCTGAGTTGTGCTGGGTATAGACCCTCTAAGTGGCCATGGGGTAACCCCAGGCAGGTGGCTAGGCATTTTGTGACATCTGTATTAACTGTATCTAATGTTTTGTAACTCAACAGCAAACTAAAGCTAGCAGAACTGAAGCCTGGTTGCCATTTAGCAATCTACCAAAAACATTGATAGGTAACATAAGCATCATCTCTCCTAGTATGGCGATTCTCTTTTATTTTATGGTTGCCAGTAACCTTAGGATGTCTGTTACAGTACTGCTGACATCAATGTTCACATAGCCAACAGGAAGAATCTAGACTGGGGAGCTAAGGCTAACTGGGAACAAAGTTTAAAGTACCTGTATAGATTTCTAGAATACTGCAAACAGTATTCTGTTTAATATGTAGTAGTATTTTGCTGTGCATTATTTTGATTTTTTGGTACATAATTCCCTGGAGTGCATTCAGCGTGCATAATACCATCAGTAACAGAAGTGCTGGGGCAGGCAACTGGTAGACAGTGAAGGGGTTCTTTCTTGCTCTGTTCAGAAGTGCCCCTACTGTCCTTCCCCCCTCCTTTTTTTTTTAAATACGAGTGGTGCTTATATGGGGGTAGCAGTGTTCCCTTTAAGATGCCCTAAAAATTCAGTAGCTGAGCATAATTCAGAGTAGCTATAAACATATTTAAACTACAAGTGAGCAGGGTAGGGAAAGCATGCAGAGTATAGCTCATGGAATTCTTTCCAACCTCACTGTGAGTGTTTATGTATGTGTGTGTGTGTGTATCTGTGTATGTATCTTTAAGAAGTGCTCACAAAGTAATGTAATGGTAAATGTTTGCGGAAACAGGAAGTACTTCACACAGGATGCAGGATGAGGCAGGAAGAAGGACATGTGGCTGGTACAGCAGAGTTAACGCGATAACTCGATAACCCGGCACTGTAGCACACAGGAACAGGAGACCAATCGGCCATTCTGGCACCTGGTAGACCCTCCTTGGAAGCCAGACCCTGGGGAATCTTATCCCCCTACCCCCCCTCCTGGCGGCCATGCACAAACCTCTGTGATAAATAAATAAGTAAAAAATGAACTAAAAAAATGGAAACAAACGGTTACAGTGGCTATTCTGAAGATATAAAAAAAAAACAACAGTATTTAAAATTGCCAAAACTCTGGTTAATTATGTTTTCTGTGTATACTTCCCATGGTCTCCCAATCTACATAAAATTGAATGGCAGACTCTATTCAGCCCACTGGCCACCGGTTGCCCACCCCTGGACTGCATTGTTGTTATGGTAAAAAAAGGCTTCTCCTTACACTCCAAGTAACCCAAGCCCTAAAGTTACAAAGTTTAGTCTGAAAGCAAGGTTGTAGTTCCAATAGAGTCTGCTTAATTACAGGATAAAATAGAGCTTCATACAGTTGTGGGGCAGGTGTTACACTAGTGGACCTGACTGCATTCGCTGTAACTGTGCCAGAAGTTGCACCCTGCTGTTCTGTTGCTGCATTCTTATAAGTTCCTCCAGTACCTGACCAGGTAACCAGAAAGTTAACTTGAATTTGTCTGTGAAGTAAGAGAGAGAGAAAGGAAGCTTGGCATGCCAGTCAAGGCTGGCTCCATGCACTGGGACCAATAGGACCCTTACATTCAAGCAGGGCTTGACTTTGGAGCTGAGGTTTTCCTGGGCTTTGGAGAAAGACAGTTTTCCCTCTGGAAGGAAGAGAAAGACAGGATCTGTTTCTGTGAGATAGTTCTTCTCAAAGGCACATCTAGCTAGTCAGGTTTTCACAATAAATAGACATGATAGAGATTTAAATACGAGTCTCTAATATATGCAAATCTATATCATGCATTTTCATTGTGGATATCCTGAAAAGCTGACTGGCTAGGTGTGTCTCCAGGGGAGGCAGATTGCCAAAATCTGTCGTTTCTTTCTCTATAATATTAACAAAATTCGCCCTTTCCTCTCCGAGGATGCTACCAAAACCCTTACCCACACCCTTATCACCTCTCGCCTAGACTACTGCAATTTGCTTCTCGCTGGTCTCCCGCTCAGCCATCTATCTCTTCAATCTGTCCAAAACTCTGCTGCGCGTCTTATATTCCGCCAGAGTCGCTATACTCACATTAGCCGTCTCCTCAAGTCGCTTCACTGGCTCCCTATCCACTTCTGCATACAGTTCAAACTTCTCCTTTTGACCTACAAGTGCATCCACTCCGCAGCTCCTCAGTACCTTTCCGCTCTCATCTCTCCCTACACTCCTCCCTGTGAACTCCGTTCGCTGGGTAAATGTCTCCTGTCGTCCCCCTTCTCCCCCACTGCTAACTCCCGGCTCCGTTCCCTCTATCTCGCTGCTTCCTATGCCTGGAATAGACTCCCTGAGCCAGTACGTCAGGCTCAGTCTCTGGCTGTCTTCAAGTCTAGGCTTAAAGCCCACCTCTTTGCTACTGCTTTCGACTCCTAACCATGACTCTCTTACTCAACACCCTCACTTATCACCCCTACCACTGCAATTTCCCCACCCCTAGCTGTCTGTTCATCTGTCCAATTTAGATTGTAAGCTCTGTTGAGCAGGGACTGTCTTTTCATGTTAATTTGTACAGCGCTGCGTAAGTCTAGTAGCGCTATAGAAATGTTTAATAGTAGTAGTAGTAGTAGTAGTAGAGGCCTGAGAAGCACTACTCTAGGACATAAAGTTCTGAGAATTTAAGGTCACATAGCAGCACTGCTTTAGGAGCCCCGAGTTAGACTTTAGCACCAGGACTGCAGAAACAAAATAATTTATTTTTTGACTTCCAGGGTTGGATTTCTACACAAGTACACTAGGAGGGGAATAATTGAACACAAACGCCTATCTCCATGAGCGTTTATCTCTGAGAATGGGTCCGTGAAGGGGCGGGCCGAACTGTATTTTCGAAAAAAATGGACGTTTTTGAGCTGGGCGTTTGTTTTTTTTAGCGATAATGGAAACTAAAAACGCCCAGCTCAAAAATGTCTTAATCCAAGCAATTTGGTCGTGGGAGGGGCCAGGATTCGTAGTACACTGGCCCCCCTGATATGCCAGGACACCAACTGGGCACCCTAGGTCAGTGCGGTGGACTTCAGAAAAAGCTCCCACATGCATAGCTCCCTTACCACTGGTGCTGAGCTCCCAACCCCCCTCCCCCAAAACCCACTACCCACAAATGTACAACACTACCATAGCTCTTAGGGGTGAAGGGGGCACCTACATGTGGGTACAGTGGGTTTTGGAGGCCTCCCATTTACCAGCACAAGTGTTGCAGGTGGGGGGGGGGGGATGGGCCTGGGTCCACCTGCCTGAAGTGCACTGCGGTACCCACTAAAAGTGCTCCAGGGACCTGCATACATGCAGGCCTCTAGGACTTGTTGCTGCTGTATAACATTGGCACACCAGTTGACACCTGAAGACTAATCTCTCTGAAAACGTCCTTTATTGGAATAAGCACGTTTACTCACAGTTAACTGCAGAGGTTGTGCCCCACTGGCAACGAGTCTCCCTGGTACTGAGATTAGCAGTAGGTCAGAGCTGGCAGAATGCTGTACAATGCCCTCTTTCAGCCACATTCAAGGTAAGAACTAAGTTGTCTAACGTGGCTAACACAAGAAAGGGAATTAAAACTGGCTTACAAAAATGGCCACTACCACATGGACTACAACAGGAAACACAACAGGGCACACTCTGACCCAGTAGGCAGGGGGAAAAGCACCATGGGAGAAGAGCCTACTAACTACCAACATCATGAGACTGTAACACAAGCTAATGAAATCACGGAGCCCAATACCCTACACTCACCACAATGCAATGCTGATGTGACCCTGTAGTGCACCCGAGAGCCACATCTGACCCAGGGAAAGGCTGTGAGAGGATCGAACACATTCTGCTGTCATGGAGGTGGGTACGGCATTTGAGGCTGGCATACAGGGGGTTAGTGACCACTGGGGGAGTCCGGGGACGTCATCCCCGATTCCCTCCAGTGGTCATTTGGACAGTTGGGGCACTTTTTTGGGACTTGTTCGTGAAAAAAAAGGGTCCACAAAAAGTGACCCAAAATCGTGGTAAAAACGCCTTTTTTTTTTTGATTATCAGCTACAGACGCCCATCTCTCCTCGGCTGATAACCACGCCCCAGTCCCACCTCCGACATGCCCCCATCAACTTTATTCGTTTCCGCGACGGAGAGCAGTTGGAAACGCCCAAAATCGGCTTTCGATTATACCGATTTGGACGCCTTTGTGAGAAAAATGCCCATATCCCGATTTGAGTCGAAATATAGGCGTTTTTCTCTTTTGATTATAACTGGTAGGTGTCCACTGTATTCTTGGAAACGGACCACCCCAGCTTCCACATCCTCAGAGTGGGGTCCCTCTCCCTGCTCCTATCTCTAGGGGAGCACAACAGCTATCTGTCCCTGATAACCCTACTTTGTGGGGAAAGATGTTGTTAGTGGAGATTGGGTGGCAACACCGGCAATTGGGAAGCAAAACCAGTGCTAGGCAGACTTCTAAGGTCTGTGCCCTGATTGTGACTGAATAGATATGGATGGGCTGGAGTGTAAATTTTAAGGAGCTTTGACATCAGCTTCAGAATTTTGAGTACAAGAACAGTTCTGGGCAGACTTCTACGCTCTGTGCCCTGAAAATGGCAAGGACAAATCAGACTCGGGTATACATATACAGTATCGCATACCATGTAAAGTGAATTTATCTCGTTGGGCAGATTAGATGGACCGTACAGGTCTTTATCCATCATATACTATGTTACTATGTTAATATGTAAGCTCCTGTGATTAAACAAGGTCACAGAAACTGACTGAGAGGCAAGATAAATTCTCTTCACTCACAGTTCAGTATTCAGATCCTTCAGGTTTCTCCCATGATCACTGTGTAGAAATAAGGGTCAAAAGGAGACTGTACCAGGAAAATATAAAGAATGTAAAAAATCATAACAGTGCTCCAAAGGGCATATTTCTCCACTCTAGGGCATACAGAACGGGTTGTATTTTGTACCCCTGGGCATTTTTAACAGGGTGGGTTAGGATTCCTTGGGGTAGTAGAAATCAGCTATTGTTGGGATTGGAAGGGTAGCGGGTGGTGGTGAGGAGGGTTATTATAGTTGCTCACTGTTATTATTGTTTTCTATTTGTAATTTATACACAATAGTTGCACAGCATATTGTTCCTTTCTATACTTTAATAAAAAGATTTAAATATAAAATCAAACTATTGAGGCTTCTGCAGTTGAGGACAGAGCTCATGAGAATGGAGTGGGGATGGGGCGGGGCCGGGGACAGGAACAGAACCTGTGGCAACGAGGCAGGGAACAGGGCCTGTGGGGATGGGGCAGGGACGGAGACAAAACATGCAGGGATGAGGCGGGGATGGAGACAGGACCCACGGGGACGGGGTGGGGACAGGGACAAACCTTGTCCCCGTGTCATTCTCTACTGCTGACCACATCTGAAAAAACAGTTCATAAAGATGGTCCCACATAACTAAAAGGCCTGATTCCTTGTCAATGTCAACTTTACTGTCTTCAAATGTAGCTCATATTTCCCTTGGAAAGGAAAGGAAACAAGCAATCCAGTTAATAAGTAAAGAATTTCTTGGTCTAAGTGTTTCTATATATGGAAATGCTGTAATGTAAATAAGCTGAACTAACATAGAAGTACTTAGTCTATCACTTCTACAAGGACGATGCATTTTTGCCATGGTTCAGCAGAAAGAGGTACCTTTCTGGGGATTGATTAATAGTGATTTACTCATGCTTCATACCATAAGCATTATGCTTGTCTTGAGGGATCCATCTCAGCCCTGATACTGAGCCCCCAAAGCAAAGCTCTGATGCTGGTAAATGCATTTCTCTTTTTCATAACATTTTCAGCGTCTGCGCTTTTCTGTGTGTTTATTTCATTCATGGGAAAATATGTTCTGTGAGCAAAATAACCAGTAGCATTTAGTTAGTTATGCTGGAATGAGCTTGCCATGTGCCCAATTTATCAAGAAGGATTTTGTACCCTTAAAACTCAGCATAACTGACAGTAACAGTACCATAAGAATTGTCTTGGGTGAGCTTTATTCAGCGCTAGCCATCTGAATGCATAGGTTAGTGGTTCTAAAACTTGTGCTATCAACCCTGCAACTACTTGGGTTTTCAAGAGACCCACAATGAAGATTCAGAAGTTAAATTTGCCTATATTTGCCTCCAATGTATGTAAATGTGTCTCATGCTTTTTTGTTGAATACAAATCTCTATCTGAGTATCCCTTTTCCACTCTAGTTATAAAATATCATATATCACCTATTTAGTAACTACCTCATATTTATTTAGACATTTCAACAACTTCTTTATTGAAAACTTTCAATTACAAACTAAATTAAAACCTTTACAAACAGCAAAATATTATTAACCCACCACTCTGCTTCATTCTCACCATTCATTCCACATTCTCACTATTTCCCTTCATATGAGTTCCCGCAATCATGGAACTATAGGAACATTTAATATTGCTCTTCAATGTTCCAAATATCTTATTTTTCATAAAAACACTGTTGTTCTACTTTCATGTTTCTAAATTGTTCCCATCCTTAGGTCTTGTTTTTTTTACTGTTGTTTGTTTTAAAAAAAAATATTTATTTATAAGTTTTTAGAATAATACAAAACTAATAATACGCATATTTGTAAGAAATGAACAAGGTGGTATAACCAATAAATCATCAAACATTTTCAAAAACTAAAATAAAAACAACAAACCAAAAACAAAAAAAAGCAACAAAAAAAAAAAAAAAAGATAAAAAGCAAACCTATTATATCAGTAGGTTAACAGAAAATAAAGCAAAACAGTATATGCATATATTTAAAAGAAGTTGATTTTACCTTATAAAGGTACATGTAAGTATCACTTAACATAGTTGTCTAGCAATGGCTATGTTTTGCAAAAGGACAAAATAGACCACATTTTATGGCAGCTATTTCCTCATAACACCTATATGAACAAAGCAAATTCCACCATTCATGAAATGAGACATGCAGATTATTTTTCCAATGTAAAACAATCAAGTGAAGAGCAAGCGAAATCATTAAATTAAACAATTTTACATGTTTTAGTGGAACTCACAAACCAGGGGTGGATGCTTTAAGGATTAACACTTTAAAAGACAAAGCATCTGGAATATCAAATAACTTCTGAAAAATGTCCCTAATCGATTTCCAATACGGTTGCAAATTATGTGAAAAAGCATATGATCAAGGGATCCCACTGCAGATTGACATGACCAGCACAAATTTGATATACTACGATTTACTTTAGCAAGCTTTGCAGGCGTCCAATAGGATTTATGAAAAATATAATAAGTGGATTGTAAAAGGGCAGCTGATAAGAGAAGAATGCATGTTTTTTGTCCAAAAGAGTTCCCATTCCTTAATGGAAAGTGAAACATTTAGTTCCTTTCCCAATCAGAAGTAAAGGTGGAACACATATTTGGTATAGACAATTGCAGGAGATTATATAGTGTTGATGCAGATTTGGAAGCCATGAGGGATTGACATAAACTACTGAAACTTGAAGTCGAAGATTGACGAGCCAGTGACGTAGGATAAAGGCGATTAATAAGCTGAATCAGATGATCCCAAAAGGTTCTATGTGAATGAGAAATATTATAACAGGTGCAGAAATCCTGAAAAGGAATAATGTTAATGCCTGACAACAAATGAACTGGTGACCAAATACTGGCAGAAAACCATATTTTACAAAGTTTAGGAGATGTTTTAACTGGAAATATAGAGTTTGACCATTTAAAATTTAAAAGAGAACAAACAAGATTTATTGAACGTGAGGAATTCTTTAATATCAAGTGGTCTGCAGCATAACAAAACCTTCGTTTTTTAATAATTGTCCTTCATTACCCAAACATTGTCACAGTAATGACCACCGTGACAATGTTTGGGTAGCTGCAGGGTTTATGAAAAAAATACGATACATGGAACATTGAAGAGCAATGTTAAATATCTACATTTATCAATTCAAAACTGTCTTTCTTTCTTAATTATATAGTTTATTTTCTACTCATACACAGTTTTTCAATGTGTTTTCCTCTCCTTGTGTTACTTTTTCCCTTTTTCCCCATGTAAGTAACTGTATTTTATTTACTATTATACCAGTTAAGGAATAAATATAGGGGGTGTTTTTATTGTACACTAATGATTAGTGCATCTACATGCTACAAACAACATAGGAATATATTAGTGTCTGTAGCATTTAGCACATGCTTATTTTTAGGACCCCATAAAGAGTACTGTTTGGGATTCTCTTTTTTTGTCATTTGAATCTTTTAACTGTAAATGCCAGTGAAAGAGGACAAATCTTATCTGCACCTCTTTCAAAGGGCACCACTGCCATTATGAGAGGCAGGAAGGAAGTAGTGGGCAAAGCCAGCATTTGGGGGGGGGGGGGGGGGGGGGGGGGGGGGGAGGGGTAGACACTGTTCCCTCTAAGCTGAGTAGGAGTCCTCCACCTATGGTCCTGCCCATGAGGGGTGCTATTTCACGATCATGTTTTCAATAGTGAGGGACAGGCAAACACTGCAGAACTCCAGGGAACCTGCCTGTCCCTAGTAAATGAAAACACCATATTGAAGTACCGCCCCCCAGTGGTAGCAATGCAGTTGGAAGACTCCCGCTCAGTTTAGAGGGAACAGTGGGGGTAGATAATGCAGGAAGGGCAATTGCCTTGGCCCCAGTACCACAAGGGCCCCTGTTGAAGAAGATGAGTAATTTTAGCAAGCCACTGAGGATGCCTGGAACTGATTGAGCCCATCCCACCTGGGCCTCACTCAATGGTAGGATAATGTTGAGAAAGATAAACATACAGAAGGTAAAAAGGAGCATTTGAAAATGCAAAATATTATTTCTTAAACCCAATATCATATGCAAGAACATCACCTTCATCTTATCTCCTAGCTCCTTATTGATTCAGTGATGGCAGCTCAAATCTAAATTAAAACGGGTTCTGTTCACAAAAGAAAATGAATCACTGCAATTGCTAATCAGAAATATTATAAGAAAAATTAGTACACTGATTTAAAATTCCCTGAGGGGTCATGGAATGTGCTCATGCCTTCTACTGTCACTTTTGAAGAAAAACAATTATTGTATTCTTGCATTTTTCTCTTGCAGTGCTTGGCAACAAATATTTCACCAAAATATTGCATGTTTTGGGATTGTAGAGCTGGTTGTGATGGTTTCCAAAGAATATATGCTATATACAGTTACTTAAATGGGGAAAAAAGAGAAAAAGTAACACAAGAAGAGTGTTACAGATTGGAGGGTGAGCCCTTTGGCCGCCGGAATGTCCCCGACCTGAGGTTCAGGAGGCTCAGGCTGATGGCAGATGAGTCATGGGAGAGGCTGCTGAGCTGAAGGTTGACACAGACAACCAGGAGGATGGGCGGAACTGGGACAGAAGCAGCAGACCCCAATACTGGCCCAAGGCGAACTTGTCTGAAACTGGAACAGGAACAGCAGAAACTGCAGCTGGAACTAAGGCGGGCTTGGCTGGAAATGGAACAGGAACAGCAGGAACTGCGGATGGAACCGAGGCAAACTTAGCTGGCACTAGGCTCAGGCAACACACAGCAAGGAAAGTTGATTGTTGCGAAGGCAGTGAAAGAAATGCTGGCAGGTAAAAAAAAGTCAGTTTCCCTGCAAAAGGACGCATGGGGCGTGTGCACACGCCTAATGTCCAGGCCACCATGATATCATCTGCGGTGGTCCCGCAGTGATGGGTACTTGATGCCCCGAGTGCCACATGGAGCCAGAGTGGGAGATGCTGGAATCGGAGACCCAGATGGCTGGGCCATGGTCCTGTAAGTAGGTGGGTTGTGGTTAGGATTAGGGTACGGTGGTGGCCATGACAGAGAGAATAACACACTGAAAAAACTGTACGTGTGTGGTTGTGAGATTTGGGGGTGGAGGAGCGCAGGGGAGTTTAGGACAGTGTAGCCTCTGTTAGGGTGAGATATACAGGATATGTGAGTTTGGTTGTAAGTACATGGATGTTGTGGAGTATTGCTGTGAGTGCACTGGGTTGTTGGGTGTGCCCAGCTGCTAAGAGGGTGTGTGGGATGTTCTTTAGACTTTGTGTGAGTCTGAGGGTGTTAGTACAGAAGGGTGTGGTGGGGTTCCAGTGTGGGAGAAGGACTGTATGGAGTACAGTTTAAAAAATGTGAGTTAGCTCCTCCCTTCCCCTTCCTTTCTTCCCCCTATTCTCTCGCCTCCTTTCTTTCTGCCTCTCCCCTAGCTACTTCCTTGCTTACTCTATCCCCTTAAATGCTACCTTTCCTATCCCTCACCACCTTCCTTATGATCTCCTCCCTCTAATATAGTAAATGATCTCTATATATAAAAGGCAACCCCAACGTTCTAATAAAGCCTCCACGGAAGTTGAGGCGCCCGAGATATCCGGTGTGCCCATGAGTGTCTGCACTGCCCTCGCGTCAAAACGTGATGACGTCGAGGGCAGAGCAATGACACTCGAGGGCCAAAATGGAAACGGCACAGGCACGGAGGCGCAGCAAAAAATTTTTTAAAAACCCCTCCCGTCACCACACAGAGCGAACCACGAACAACGTCCGATGGTCACACTCACACGGAGGCAGGCAAGCAGCTCGGAGGGACGGAGGGAGGGGGCCCCTACCATTATAGAACCTTGCTAGCACCCGTTTCATTGCGCTCAGAAACGGGCCTTTTTTCCTAGTGGTTAATAAAGATCAGTATGTTCCATGCAGTCTGCTCAATAGGGTTCTTAGGGTTGTAACTGCTGCTCTGTGCAGGTTAGTCACGCTTTTGCTGATGTTCTATGCAGATTACCCCCTCTATACTCTTTTTTAGAGTGAGAGTCATTTTGTTTTGAGTAGAAATATGGATCCTCTATGTTTATCTCATGCCTTTTTGAATTTTGTCACTGTTTTTGTTCCCACCACCTCCCCCAAGAAGGCATTCCAAGCATTCTAAAATCAAAACATATAAATGCTGGAGAGCAAAAATTATATCAGAAACCTAACCAAACTAAATTTGCTCAAAGGATGGCTTGGACTGGATCACAAGATAGAGCGCAATATTTAAACAACAAGAAACTTCAACTGCCTGGGGTGCCTACAGAGATGGTCTACCCCAATTAGAATGGCTACTATCATTGGTCTCAAACCTCTGAAAACCAATTACAAAGGAAAACAACTCCCTAATGGAGAATGTTGTGGTGGGTAACAAGTTAACACAGAGCAGAACAAAAATTACAAAAATATAGGAAAATTTCTACATGTGCACAGAAACAATTATTTGTTACTTAGCTTTCTATCCAGATGGTCAGCATGGCTATCAATTTCCAAAATTGTCCAACCGAGGCAAGCCACCAATGTTAACTGTAGCACAATGTTTAAGTCCTCCATTTATAGATAAGGTAACGAAGGCCCCGATAATCAGACCATGAGAGATAGCCAGGCTATCTCCCACCATCAGCGCTGAATCCGGATATTCAATACCAGGCCGTTTCTGGTGAATAGTATTGAATTAGATTGTAAGCTCTTTGAGCAGGGACTGTCCTTCTATGTTTAAATTGTACAGCGCTGCGTAACCCTAGTAGCACTTTAGAAATGCTAGTTAGTAGTAGTAATATCCAGTTTAAATTTGGCTGGTTCCAACTTAACCAATTTTCAGCACTAGCCAGTTAAATTGGAACTGGTCAAAGTTATTCCACCTATTGTGGTGGCCATATAGCCGGCTCCGCGGTGAAAATCACTGGATAGCCAGTTATACCGATATAACCGGCTGTCTTTAAGCTGCTATCTGGTGCTGAATATCACCAGATAGCTGGTTAAGTGCTATTTTGGCAGTCAAACCGTTTTAAATATTGGGTGGAAAGATCTCTGTTCAGATAAGGACTAACCTTCACCCCGGTATTACATACATGGGGTTTCACTTCACTATTCACGCTGTGAAAGACTGAATAAAGGCTGGGAGCATTTCCTAGAGTGTATTATCATTGTTTATAGTATATTGAGAACATTTGGGTAAACAATTATGCTTTGGCAGTTATCCCAGAAAGGGAATCCTTGAAGCTAGAATTTTTAATTCTCGTTTGGTAAACAATCATAGAGACTGCTAAAGCTGAGAGAGTACCTTGTTTTAAACCTCAGGTATATTAGAGATGACATTGAGGGGCATAATCGAAAGGGGCGCCCAAGTTTTCCTGAGGACGTCCTAGCAGGACGTCCCAACAAAAGGGGCGGGGAAACATGTATTATCGGAACAAGATGGGCATCCATCTTTCATTTTGATAATACGGTCGGGGACGCCCAAATCTTGACATTTAGGTCATCCCTAGAGATGGTCGTCCTTAGACTTGGTCGTTTCTGGTTTTCGGCGATAATGGAAACTAAGGACACCCATCTCAGAAAAGACCAAATGCAAGCCCTTTGGTTGTGGGAGGAGCCAGCATTCGTAGTGCACTGGTTCCCCTGACATGCCAGGACACCAACCGGGCACCCTAGGGGGCACTGCAGTGGACTTCAGAAATTGCTCCCAGGTACATAGCTCCCTTACCTTGTGTGCTGAGCCCCCCAAAACCCACTACTCACCACTGTACACCACTACCATAGCCCTTACAGGTGAGGGGGGCACCTAGATGTGGGTACAGTGGGTTTGTGTTGGGTTTTGGAGGGCTCACATTTACCACCACAAGTGTAATGGGTAGGGGGGGATGGGCCTGGATCCGCCTGCCTGAAGTGCACTGCACCCACTAAAACTGCTCCAGGGTCCTGCATATTGCTGTCATGGAGCTGGGTATGATATTTGAGGCTGGCAAAAAATATTTAAAAAATTATTTTTTGAAGGTGGGAGGGGGTTAGTGACTACTGGGGGAGTAAGGGGAGGTCATCCCCGATTCTCTCCGGTGGTCATCTGGTCAGTTCGGGCACCTTTCCATGGTTTGGTCGTAAGAAAAATAGGACCAAGTAAAGTCGTGCAAGTGCTCGTCAGGGATGCCCTTTTTTTTCGATTATGGGTTGAGGACGCCCATGTGTTAGGCACACCCAAGACCCGCCTTCGCTACGCCTCCGACACGCCCCCAGGAACTTTGGTCGTCCCCACGACAGAAAGCAGCTGGGGATGGCCAAAATCGGCTTTCAATTATGCCGATTTGGGTGACCCTGTGAGAAGGACGCCCATCTCCCGATTTGTGTCGAAAGATGGGCGTCCTTCTCTTTCGAAAATAAGCCTGATTGTCTGATGTGTCCATAAGCATGGGTGCCCATTCACAGTATAGGAATTGTAAACAATAATTGCAAGTGGTAGAGCCCCTCCCTGTCAGACCAAATTAATGCTAATAAGTTAGTGCATGAACTAGAAATTACTAAATGATAGCAGGAAAAGCAAATGTATTTAATCTAGCAGAGGAAAAGCATATTAAATCCTTCTATCATTAATGAAACATTACTTCTGGTTCCTTACTGTCCTGCTATAACACTTTCATGATATACAGTTAATTGTAATTTAGTTGAAACAGCAGGAACATTTGGGTAGCCCTGGTAGTTTTCATTAGGGTGCTTGGTGTGTGAGCCATGTTCAGTTCCACTCAGAAGCTCAGTGAGGCACTGTTGGTCACAGAGCCTGTGGAGTTAAAAGCCCAGGCTTTGAGAAGGCTGGTTATTCAGGCTATCGGTAGTGACACACATGAACCAACCATAGCCACAATGAAAGATGCTATCAATGAAGATGGTATATTATCTGGCAGATGTGACCTGAACTCCGCAAATTTGGATGTGATGGAGGGGAGGAGGTTCCCCACTTTGGTAGCCACATGTAAAAATGGAGCAGCCCACATGGTGGCTACCGAGCAGTTAGCAGATGCATCGAATGTGTGTATAAGTGAGTTGCAGAGGGAGTTAGACACTTCATATGCAGACTTGGAAGGGGTGCATAGGTAGTGTGATGCCCTCCATGGTCAAGGGGAGCAGCCAATAGATGCATTGAAGGCAGCAAATGAACATATTGGTGAGCTATAGAGTGAGCTGGATACCGCCCGTGCTGACCTTGCGGAGGCTCAGAAGGAATGTGAGGCTCTCCAGACTTGGTTTTCTAAGGCATAGGGAGAGATACAGGGGCTAAAGAGAGAGACTATGAAGTTGGTAAAGGCTAAGGTAGTTTTAGATACACAGTAGAGCCACCTCCAGAAGTTGCTCGGTGCTGTGAAGGAGAAACATGTGAAATATGAGAAAAATAAAAAAGATTTGTTAAAACTTGGGGGGACTTTTGAGTCAGAGCTCAGCTCTCAGAAGGATCATTAGTTCATGCTCCATGCAGATAAAGGCACTTGAACAAGAGTGTTGGCAGTTGCGTTCATGGAATCAGTCTCTAGAGAGGAGGAATGCCTTGCTTGTGGGAAAACAAGGAGGGACTAAGGAGGTCTTGGAGCAGATACAGATGCTCAATGAGACTGTTGGAATAAAGTGGGTGAACGTGAAGACCAGAATGAGGGTCAGAAGTGTTGTCTTTTTAATTTAGAAGTTAGAATATCCGTCTTGGAGCAACACCAGAAAGGACAGAGGGAGAAAGGGAAGGAAACTCTGCTGCTTAAAAAGATATGGGGCTAGTACCTCCAGATCCAGAGAGATAAGGATCACATCTTCCAAGAGAAATGTACCTTAGAAAGTGCCCAGACCTTGCTAAGTCAAGAGGTGACCACACTGAGGACAGAACTAGAGCGAGTGAGAGGGGACCGAGATTCAGCTATGGGCTCACTAGTGAATCTGATGAAGCAATGACAGGATGCTTGGACTCTTCTCAGGAACAGCTCAAAAGGTGTGAGTGACCAATATCAAGATATTTGGAGTCGGATCACTAAAGCGCAGTCAGGAACCATTGCAGAGATGGTACTCTTGCTCAATGAGCATGACGGCCAGTGCCATCAGGAAGGCAAGTGAGAAGCAGTTGTTTCAGAAAGGCTTACTTTGGCCCCAGAGGATGATCCCATTCCAGAGTTCTGGAACGAGTCAGAGGATGAGGAGAGTGTAAAAGCCCACAGGTTGCTCAGGTCTACATCAGGCATGCAACACAGCTGGGGGAGGCCTGTATTCGGATTCTGGAGTGTGAGAGTGTTGGCCTCACTGGTTGGACCCAGGCAACACCCCATGAGGGCAAACCACTAAACTGTAGGAAGAGGATAACAGCACTTAGGAAAATGGTAGCACCCTTCAGCAGGGGAGGGGCAATCTCCATAAAGGCTCATCTGTGCCAGATTCATGATGCCATAGAGGCCTTAGGATTGTAAAGGGATATGGATATTATCACCCTGGTACCCTGGCCATTCACAGACACCTGCCGACAAGTCATATCCACCATGTCATCATATGAAAAATGAATTTGGCAGCATTCGAACAGGCACTGATTAAGCATTATGGGCAATATAAAGATTCATTTGAGGCTTGACATGAAATGTAAAAAAAAAAATCAGTCACCCAAGAGCTATGCGTTCAAATTAAGACAGATGTATTATTATTTTGAGCCCAATCCCCAGGATATAGAGTATGCGGAGTTCAAGGCCTTATTTTTAAAAACCTTGACACCCAATCTGAAAACCTATCTGGCAGATGAGGAACATGAGCCCATTTCCACCTTGGTGAGTCGAGCCGAGAAATTGTATGAGACTAAGTCCAGTGGCATGGTAAGTCAGGATTGGGGAAGAAAGGACCAGCGAAAGAATAAGGATCGCCAGTTGGGAGTTAACTCAGTCCAAGATATCCTGAAATTAGAAGCAGATGAACCCCCTGTACCGCCACAGAGTAAGAAGAAGTGTCCTGCTAGGCCACCTGCCAGTAAGACATACTAGTCAACCTCGACAGAGCAACCAAAGGAGACTGGTAAATCATTTAGGCATGACTGGAAGAGAAGGTTTTCACAGGATTCCTCCACACAGCCAGGGTCCTAACAGGACATGGGTAAACCCAATGTGGAATCTTTGAAACAGCTGGATAGAATTAGGTATCTCATTTTGCACCTTTCAGTGCAGAAAGACACAAAGCCGAATCAATCTTTCCAGGGGAAGTGGAATAGGTTTACCAACAATTAGTAATATGTAATTTATCTTTAAAATCAAGCATGGTACCGGAAGATTGGCGGGTGGCCAATGTAACACTGATTTTTAAAAAAGGTTCCAGAGCTGATCTGGGAATTATAGACCAGTGAGCCTGATGTCGGTGCCAGGCAAAATGATAGAGACTATTATAAAGAACAAAATTTAGTGAAGGGAAATCTTGCCTCACCAATCTATTACATTTCTTTGATGGGGTGAACAAATGTGAATAAAGGTGAGCTGGTAGATACTGTGCATCTGGATTTTCAAAAGGCATTTGCAAAGTACCTCATGAAAGACTCCAGAGGAAATTGGAGAATCATGGGATTGGAGGTACTGTCCTATTGTGGCTTAAAAACTGTTTAAAAGATAGAGAACAGAGAGTAGGGTTAAATGGTCAGTATTTTCATTAGATAATAGGGTTCCCCAGGGATCTGTGCTGGGACTGTTGTTTTTTAACATATTTAGGGGTGGAGAATAGATATTTTTGCTTACCTTAGTCCTCAGGTCAGGTGGAAAAGGTAAAGAAAACCATTGTTAGTATACTAAAAAATATATGTTTCCACCTCTGGTAGAAACTGGGATGTGACGTTACCATTGCTTATACCTAATACCATGGCTATTAGGGCAACACCTCACAGTTCCACAGAACTGTCACTATTTGAGATTATGACTGGTAGGGAGATGACTCTACCCATTCACCTGCTATACTAAATGCAGGATATAAATCACCTTAGTGCCACCACAGCCCATGAGTACATCACCCATTTACATCAACATTTGCAGAAAGTATATTTCTTCACACAAAGGAATCTTGGTAAAGTGGCCAGAGGACAAAAGGCTTATTATGATCTAAAAGCTACTGCAAAGGAATATCAAATTGGTAATAGGGTCTTTTATTATAATTTTGAGAAGGAAAGGGCTAAGTCTCACAAATTTTTATCTAGCTGGAATGGCCCCTACCAAATTGTTGATAAGCTATCAAATCTGCATTAGGAAGGCCAGTGGCGAGGAAGGTGCCCTCAAGTGGGTCCATATTAATCAACTCAGACCGTATCACCCTAAGAAACTTACTGTTGTCCTGAGTGAGAAAGAGTAAGGAAAACTCTGGTTCTGATGAATAAACTGTTTGTATTTATATTTTCCAGGTGCAGACTATGGGAAAAATCAGCCAGGCATGATAGGTTATCAAGGATCCTCCTGCGCTAAAATGAACTGACTTTCAAATTTTAGGGGCGTGGACCTCATCCCTGTTGTTGTAACTGCTGGGCTTCCGATCCTAACCTATAGGTCGTCAAGAAGAATGGAAGAACTTCGTGGGGGGGGGGGGGGGGGGGAGGTGTCTAACCCACTAAAATCACCAGTGGACATGTGGCTAATCGATTAACCCCTAGGTATCACATACCTTTTAGGGTAGTTTGTGTGTCTTCCCTTATTCAATGTTCTGAGACTTTTTAGTGCTGTCCAGCCAATTGCTAAACAATTTTGAAGCAACATTCTGACCTTGTTTTGAAGGCACAGCTTGTGCTCAGGATCCATGGCATGAATACAAAGATATTTGTGCCTGTGGACACCCCTTTTTACCATTTTAAGTTTCATTTTGCCATAATCCATGGTTCAACACTTTTGCTTTTGCCTATGGCCATAACATTTTGCCTTGTGCATTGATTTTTGGTTTTGTAGTCTTGCTAACAAAACAATCAAGTCATGATTTATTTTGATACCTTAAGGTCCAAAAGCAATAACATAAAATGCTTGTTTACAAATTATGGTGCACCTTTTGAAATTCAAGTTCCAATTTAATTCCAAAACCACATGCATGCATTCTAAATTTCATATCATCCAATAAAATCTGAAGTTTTGGAGATAGATCTGCTTTTACAAATATTTGTATACATACATACCCTTCTAAGTGGAGGAGGGCATAAGGTATCATTTTCCGTTCTACATCGACAATGTATACACCTATTATCATAACAGGTACACAAGCATCTTAACCTCTGTCTTTCTTAGGTATTATACAGTCTTTCTTTTATAACATATGTTTCACCTACACTGACTGAATTAGTTTGGGTCTTTGTTTTCCTGAATAAAGTTTTGTTTTTTCAAGTTTTAGTTGTTGGATCACATATATGTAGTCAATACCAGTTAGTAGAAAAACTTACCTTGTTTTATGCTGTATACATACAAAGTGTTTTCACAGTTGATTGCCTATTCTTGTTAGATTTTTACGTTGGTACCAACATAGGTTTCATAACTATCGTATGCTAACGTGTATACAAAGTTTCACATCAGTTGTGTTATGTTACTGATGATGTATACCTTAAGTAACACATTTATCTTAGGTACTATGCTTGTCTAGAATATAACTGTTGTTTGCTATGATGTCAATTATTGCTAAGCAATAAGTAAGGTTTTTTCCCATTTATGGTTTTACTTACATTATCCTTAGTACAGTACATACACCTAGTATAGCGAATTTTCATTTACACTTTATAGGTTAAACCAAGTGTATTTCCATTACTTTTATGTGTTATTTTTTTTTTATCTTGTTTGTATTGTCACAAAATATATAATAGGTTAAGTTACTGTAATCCAATGATATTTACTGTCATTCTAGTGCAAATAAATTCTGTAGATTTTTTTTGCCACAGATAAGATTTTTCTACACCTGCATTATATTTCTGTTGCTTTGTTTACAATACTTATGCCTTGTTTGTTACTGTACCTATACTGATTTATGACAGATACTATACATTTCCATTATTGCTTGTGTTTATTGCAATATGTATTTGATGTAGTGTACTTTTCCTTCATGAACTTATCAGCTGCATGTATTTCTATGAAGCACTGCAAAAGACTATAAGCGTGAATGTCTACGTTCACTGTGGCATGGATTTTACAACTCATTCAAAGTAGTGTGTTGTATGCCACACCTATGTTTTGTTACAGCATTGTTTGTTCCATTGTTTTATCACTGGATGCAAGTTTCAAGTATAATGCCCAGCATGTTAAGGACTGCATTCAATGGACTGTACTTATATGGACTGTATGCACAGCCATGCACAGCCTGCAGCCCATGCCGAGGACATTAAAGGACAACTAAAGTGGTGCATCAAGAACCTACTTCCAACGCTGTGGTTCATCACTCATATGCTGCAATACTTTGCTACAAAGTGACTTCTCTTCCATGAACTCACAAGTCATTAAGACTGCAACTGCCTGGCTTGCAGAGGGAAAGAGATTTGACTTACATAGAGGGGCATAATCGAACGTGGACGCCCATCTCCGAGGACTGGTCCGCAAAGGGGCGGGACAGACCGTATTTTCGAAAAAGATGGGTGTCCATCTTTTGTTTCGATAATACGGTTGGTGCTGGGCAAATGCATCGGATTTGAGCTGGGCGGTATCGGTTTTCAGCAATAATGGAAACCGAAGCCACCCAGCTCAAAAACGAACAACTTCAAGGCATTTGGTCATGGGAGGGGCCAGGATTCGTAGTGCACTGGTCCCCCTCACATGCCAGGACACCAACCGGGCACCCTAGGGGGCACTTTTAAAAAGTAAAAAAAAAATTAAAATACTTCCCAAGTCCATAGCTCCCTTACCTTGGGTGCTGAGCCCCCCAAATCCCCCACAAAACCCACTCCCCACAACTCTATACCATTACCATAGCACTTATGGGTGAAGGGGGCCACCTAGATGTGGGTACAGTGGGTTTGGGGGGCGGTTTGGAGGGCTCCCATTTACCACCACAAGTGTAACAGGTAGGGGGGGATGGGCCTGGGTCCACCTGCCTGAAGTCCACTGCACGCACTAACAACTGCTCCAGGGACCTACATACTGCTGTGATGGAGCTGGGTATGACATTTGAGGCTGGCATACAGGCTGGGAAAAAAAGTTTTTAAAGTTCTTTTTTTTTTGGTGGGAGGGGGTTAGTGACCACTGGGGGAGTCAGGAGAGGTCATCCCCAGTTCCCTCCAGTGGTCATCTGGGCAGTTGGGGCACTATTGGGGGACTTGTTTGTGAAAAAAAGGGTCCAAAATTCTCGCTACTGCCGCCCTTCTTTTTTCCATTATCAGCCGAGGGCACCTATCTCTCCTCGGCTGATAAACATGCCCCAGTCCCGCCTTCACTACACTTCCGACTCGCCCCCGTCAACTTTGTTTGTTCCCGCGACAGACTGCAGTTTCAGGTGCCCAAAATCAGCTTTCGATTATACCGATTTGGGCACCCATGAGAGAAAGGCGCCCATCTCCCGATTTGGGTCGAAATATGGGTGTCTTTCTCTTTCAAAAATAAGCTGGATAGACTTCTACTTATATTCTTGTCATTTAACTATGTTTATTGATGAATACTATTGCATACCATTTAAAATGCTTTTGCTTCATTGCATGAACATGTATTCATCTATATCTGCATGTTTATCTAGCTATTGTTATTTTAGGCTATGGTTTGAAGCTTACCTACAGTGGGGGAAATAAGTATTTGATCCCTTGCTGATTTTGTAAGTTTGCCCACTGACAAAGACATGAGCAGCCCATAATTGAAGGGTAGGTTATTGGTAACAGTGAGAGATAGCACATCACAAATTAAATCCGGAAAATCACATTGTGGAAAGTATATGAATTTATTTGCATTCTGCAGAGGGAAATAAGTATTTAATCCCTCTGGCAAACAAGACCTAATACTTGGTGGCAAAACCCTTGTTGGCAAGCACAGCGGTCAGACGTCTTCTGTAGTTGATGATGAGGTTTGCACACATGTCAGGAGGAATTTTGGTCCACTCCTCTTTGCAGATCATCTCTAAATCATTAAGAGTTCTGGGCTGTCGCTTGGCAACTCGCAGCTTCAGCTCCCTCCATAAGTTTTCAATGGGATTAAGGTCTGGTGACTGGCTAGGCCACTCCATGACCCTAATGTGCTTCTTCCTGAGCCACTCCTTTGTTGCCTTGGCTGTATGTTTTGGGTCATTGTCGTGCTGGAAGACCCAGCCACGACCCATTTTTAAGGCCCTGGCGGAGGGAAGGAGGTTGTCACTCAGAATTGTACGGTACATGGCCCCATCCATTCTCCCATTGATGCGGTGAAGTAGTCCTGTGCCCTTAGCAGAGAAACACCCCCAAAACATAACATTTCCACCTTCATGCTTGACAGTGGGGACGGTGTTCTTTGGGTCATAGGCAGCATTTCTCTTCCTCCAAACACGGCGAGTTGAGTTCATGCCAAAGAGCTCAATTTTTGTCTCATCTGACCACAGCACCTTCTCCCAATCACTCTCGGCATCATCCAGGTGTTCACTGGCAAACTTCAGACGGGCCGTCACATGTGCCTTCCGGAGCAGGGGGACCTTGCGGGCACTGCAGGATTGCAATCCGTTATGTCGTAATGTGTTACCAATGGTTTTCGTGGTGACAGTGGTCCCAGCTGCCTTGAGATCATTGACAAGTTCCCCCCTTGTAGTTGTAGGCTGATTTCTAACCTTCCTCATGATCAAGGATACCCCACGAGGTGAGATTTTGCGTGGAGCCCCAGATCTTTGTCGATTGACAGTCATTTTGTACTTCTTCCATTTTCTTACTATGGCACCAACAGTTGTCTCCTTCTCGCCCAGCGTCTTACTGATGGTTTTGTAGCCCATTCCAGCCTTGTGCAGGTGTATGATCTTGTCCCTGACATCCTTAGACAGCTCCTTGCTCTTGGCCATTTTGTAGAGGTTAGAGTCTGACTGATTCACTGAGTCTGTGGACAGGTGTCTTTCATACAGGTGACCATTGCCGACAGCTGTCTGTCATGCAGGTAACGAGTTGATTTGGAGCATCTACCTGGTCTGTAGGGGCCAGATCTCTTACTGGTTGGTGGGGGATCAAATACTTATTTCCCTCTGCAGAATGCAAATAAATTCATATACTTTCCACAATGTGATTTTCCGGATTTAATTTGTGATGTGCTATCTCTCACTGTTACCAATAACCTACCCTTCAATTATGGGCTGCTCATGTCTTTGTCAGTGGGCAAACTTACAAAATCAGCAAGGGATCAAATACTTATTTCCCCCACTGTATATTGTCAATCACTATTCACTTATTCTTAAGAATATGTTTCAGTACCTTCTAAGTTCTAAGACATTTTTAGTCACATTTGTTGTGAGCAAGTAAACGCACATTGTTGTGTTCTAGCTAGTGTTTCAAGCTGCTAAGCTCCATTTGCGAGCTAAGCCCCTTGAAAGAAGGGGGGGAGTGGAATATAGGAGCAAAAAGCACTATATGGCATTGTAACATAGCTATATACCATTTCAATACATAGCACAATTCAATTACCAGCCTGATATTAAAACATAGACTTCAGCTAACTTCATCTTTCACTGCTAAGGCCAGTGTGTGTGTGTGAGGTCAGCAAGGTAATTACAAACATCATCAGAAAAACTGCAGGCTATCCAAGGACTACTGGTTATCAATAGAAATCAAACAAAATAAAACATGGAAAAGAAAATAAGATGATACCTTTTTTATTGGACATAACTTAATACATTTCTTGATTAGCTTTCAAAGGTTGCCCTTTGAAAGCTAATCAAGAAATGTATTATGTCCAATAAAAAAAGGTATCATCTTATTTTCTTTTCCATGTTTTATTTTGTTTGATTTCTATTGATAACCTTTAAGAGTGGACTAACACGGCTACCACACCTCTCTACTCAAGGACTACTGGAAATTCCCTTGGTGACTAAGTTGACATAAGGGCTGGAGAAACAGAATATAACAACATGTTGTTTCCTGGGATAATGCACTCCATGGTCAGGCTTCGTTACATCACACACGTGATGTAGTGTTCTGGATCGTAAAACCAATGTGGAAAGTCACAAGCTTGTTGTCCCAGACTTGGTGGCACATTTGCACCACAGGAAAGCATCTTCCTCCCTAAAACACTGACTTTATGTCTAAAGTGCCCTTCATCGTGGTGCCGATGGGACAGCCTTGTGGCCCTTAAGTTATAGCAATCTGAAACAAACAAGGTTGTTTCATAGAAAACATGGAGTCCAGGCCAAGCCTGGAGTGGCATCACCACATCAACTGGATCTGGCCTTTTCCTCTATAAACAGGGGGTGGAGGCCATATGAGGTGCAGCACTACTCTATCATCTGACTGACCTCTATGAGGAATACTCTGCTGCCTACTGAATGCTTGGCTTCATCATCCATTTGATACTCACGTTCAAACCAGATGGGTGCAGGTTCTTTAATTTGAAAAACCATCATTGTTCACAATGCAAAAGTTGCAGTCTTCAATCACCACCCCTAATGTTTTCTCTTATCCAATCCAAGTCAAAACATTCTAAATCCTCTAACTGGTGATTCTCAAGTAATCAATGCTCCACTATTCATTCTAAGTAAAGTATTACAGTGTATTGAATGGATACATTCTTTTTTAATTAAAAGATTTGTTGTTAAGTGTATAGATTTTAGACCTAATCTCTGTGATTCCACCTAGTTGAGATTAACATGTGGTTCGACCTATCAAGCTACTGAGAAATATCTGATTGGCTCATTGATAATTTAAATAAAGGTTGAGAAATGCTAAGATGCCTTTCTGAATTGTGCTTATCAATAGAAATCAAACAAAATAAAACATGGGAAAGAAAATAAGATGATACCTTTTTTATTGGACATAACTTAATACATTTCTTGATTAGCTTTCGAAGGTTGCCCTTCTTCCTCAGATCGGAAATAAGCAAATGTGCTAGCTGACAGTGTATATAAGTGAAACATTCAAACATTACTATGACAGTCTGACAGGGTGGGAGGAGGGGGGTGGGTAGGAAGTATGCATGGGGACATCAAAGCATATCATTGATATTCTAACAGGGTGGGTGTGGATAGGTGAGGGGAGGGTGATCAACAGAGACATACAGCTTTATGGTTTATAATGGGCTAGGAACCCCAGATCCTTGTTAAGTCCTTTCTGTTGGGTGTTAAAATATTCAATCATTCTGACTTCAAAGGTCTTACGTTCTTGTATGGTTTTAAAGTTACCTTTGAGGATTCTCACTGTGAAATCACTGGTACAGTGTCCTGGTCCTGTAAAATGTTGACCAACAGGCGTGGGAACCCTGCTGGCACCAGTATTGTTCATATGATGTCTATGTAAATTGAATCTTGTCTTAAGCATCTGGCCTGTTTCTCCAATATAGCATCCTTCGTTACATTTTTTACACTGAATGATATATACCACATTGGAAGATGAGCAAGTGAAAGATCCCTTTATGTTGAATATCTTTCCTTTGTGGATGACTTTGGGGTCCTGTGAAATATTTTGGCATAGTTTGCAACTGGATAAATTACAGGGAAGTGTGCCCTTCTGTTCCTTTTCAGTCTGTGAAGGAAGTTTACTTCTGATTAACTTGTGTTTTAAATTGGGTGGCTGTCGGAAGGCCAGTACTGGTGGGGATGGGAATATCTCTTTCAGTAATTCATCCTCCTGGAGTATAGGTTGTAGATCTCTTATGATTTTCCTCAGTTTTTCCAGCTCTGGATTGTATGTCACTACAAGCGGGATTCTGTCTGTGGATTTTTTCTTTTTGTACTGTAGCAGATTCTCCCTGGGTGTTTTGAGGGAGGAGGCAATATTCTTGGAGATTATTTTGGGGTTGTAGCCCTTCTGTTTGAAGGATTCAGTCAGGGTTTTAAGGTGTCTGTCTCTGTCCCCTGGGTCAGAGCAGATACGGTGGTATCTTGTGGCTTGGCTGTAAATGATGGATCTTTTTGTATGTGAAGGATGGAAGCTGGAGTTGTGGAGGTAGCTACATCTGTCTGTGGGTTTCTTGTATATAGATGTTTGTATACAGCCATCACTGATTGAGACCGTGGTGTCCAAAAAATTGACTTTTTCTGGGGAGTAGTCAATTTTGAATCTGATTGTAGGATGGTATGTATTGAATGCAGAATAAAATTGTTTCAGAGTTTCTTCACCCTCCGTCCAAATCATAAAAATGTCATCGATGTACCGGTAGTATTTTAGAGGTTTGGTCTGGTGTGTATTCAGAAATGTCTCTTCCAGCTCAGCCATAAAAAGGTTGGCATATTGGGGTGCTGTCCTGGTGCCCATCGCATCTTTCCCATGTTTTATTTTGTTTGATTTCTATTGATAACCTTAAGAGTGGACTAACACGGCTACCACACTCCTCTACTTAAGATGAATTGTGCTTAGAATGTGACCAGAGAACTGAGGAGCAGTAAGTGTTTGTAGGAATTGACTATATAGCTTTTGAGCATATAAGCATTTTTGTATGAGTTACTGTTTACTATTTTTCCAGCACAGCAGAAGGGTCTGTTTCCCCCTGAGGCAGCAGTTGTATTAAGGGCAAGAAATAGGACCTTGTCCCAGCACTATTCAGGATATGTTGGGCATGTTCACATTGGATTTTTGATATCAATAGATCCCTGACACAGGCACTGTGCACTGCAACACAGCCTCTGTTGGGTCATAACATAGTAACATAGTAGATGACGGCAGAAAAAGACCTGCACAGTCCATCCAGTCTGCCCAACAAGATAAACTCATATGTGCTAGTTTTTTGTGTATACCTTACCTTGATTTGTACCTGTCTTTTTCAGGGCACAGACCGTATAAGTCCACCCAGTACTATCCCCGCCTCCCAACCACCAGCCCCGCCTCCCACCACCGGCTCTGGCACAGACCGTATAAGTCTACCCAGCAATATCCCCGCCTCCGAACCACCAGCCCTGGCACAGACCGTATAAGTCTGCCCAGCACTAGCCCCGCCTCCCAACCGTCTCTGCCACCCAATCAAGGCTAAGCTCCTGAGGATCCCTTCCTTCTGAACAGGATTCCTTTATGTTTATCCCACGCATGTTTGAATTCTGTTACCGTTTTCCTCTCCACCACCTCCCGCGGGAGGGCATTCCAAGCATCCACCACCCTCTCCGTGAAAAAATACTTCCTGACATTTTTCTTAAGTCTGCCCCTCTTCAATCTCATTTCATGCTCTCTCGTTCTACCGCCTTCCCATCTCCGGAAAAGGTTCGTTTGCGGATTAATACCTTTCAAATATTTGAATGTCTGTATCATATCACCCCTGTTTCTCCTTTCCTCCAGGGTATACATGTCCAGGTCAGCAAGTCTCTCCTCATACGTCTTGTAACGTAAATCCCATAACATCCTCGTAGCTTTTCTTTGCACCGCTTCAATTCTTTTTACATCCTTAGCAAGATACGGCCTCCAAAACTGAACACAATACTTCAGGTGGGGCCTCACCAACGACTTGTACAGGGGCATCAACACCTCTTTTCTTCTGCTGGTCACGCCTCTCCCTATACAGCCTAGCAACCTTCTAGCTACGGCCACCGCCTTGTCACACTGTTTCATCGCCTTCAGGTCCTCAGATACTATCACCCCAAGATCCCTCTCCCCGTCCGTACCTAGCAGACTCTCCCCGCCTAACACATACGCCTCCCGTAGATTTCTACTCCCTAAGTGCATCACTTTGCATTTCTTCGCATTGAATTTTAATTGCCAAACCTTAGACCATTCTTCTAGCTTTTTCAGATCCTTTTTCATGTTTTCCACTCCCTCCGGGGTGTCCACTCTGTTACAAATCTTAGTATCATCCGCAAATAGGCAAACTTTACCTTCTAACCCTTCGGCAATGTCACTCACAAATATATTGAACAGAATCGGCCCCAGCACCGATCCCTGAGGCACTCCACTACTCACCTTTCCCTCCTCCGAGCGAACTCCATTCACCACCACCCTCTGGCACCGGTCCATCAACCAGTTCCTAATCCAGTTCACCACTTTGGGTCCCATCTTCAGCCCATCCAGTTTATTTAAGAGCCTCCTGTGGGGAGGCTCTTAAATAAACAAGATTTAGTCGTTGATGTAGAAGACTGATCTACACTGTAGAATAAAAAGACTTGACCCGTTTAATGTTCTTGGTACTTCTTTTTGTGCTTTGGATTGTGTTTTGTGCTTTGGACCCTCTCTGTGCAGTATCATAATTCCGATATATCTGTCTGGATTTTAGTCGTAGCTCTGTTTTTAGTGTGGTAGGCTCATCCCTTTGGAATAACCTATCACAATATTTGAGGATGAAGCCATTGTATCGGATATTTCGAAAAGGTCTGAAAGCTTTTCTATTCAGGGATGCCTTTGAATCTCAGTAACAGCATGGCAGCAGGAGTTTGATAAAACCAGCTGGAAACTCTGGGACATATGACATAATTTTTGTACTCTCCCCTACTCTATGAATGAATTGTAATTTTTGTTTCTCTGTTTTCTGTTATTTATTTATTTATTAGGATTTATTTACAACCTTTTTAAAGGAATTCACTCAAGGCGGTGTACATAAGAATAGATCAAACATGAGCAATTGGCAATTACAACAGTAACAATATTCAACTAACAATACAAAGAATGACCACGTATACTACTTGCAATGGAACATTATAATTGATAGTGAAAATTGTAACATATAGATGGGTAAGAAAGTAGGAAGAGTTAGAAAGTAAGGTGATTAATTTGAAGAAAGTTGCACATGAGGTCAGATAGATGGTTAGATATTATCTCAGCTAGGGCAGGAGTGGATAAATATGTCCCGCTGCAGTATATGCAGCCCGAGTCACTCCTTGTGTGAGTGAGACTAACAAGTTAGTTACTTCTTCCATTAAAGGCCTGGTTGAAGAGCCAAGCTTTCACCTGCTTCCTGAAATATAATCTTGTGTTAAGCGAAGCCTTTCAGGCAATGCATCAAATATTGAATAAACTGTAAGCTGAAATATGGATGCAGCTAGGCAGAGAGGGTTGACAGACAGATTAGATTAAGGTGCTGCTACAGAAGAAGGAGTAAGGGAGAGAGGGAGACAAGGGCTAGGGCTGCTGGTGGAGGAGGAAGAGAAAATGAGGGGGCTGCTGAGCTGGGAGGGTCAGAGAGGGCAAGGTCAAGGAGTAAGAGAAGGATGAAAAGAAAATAATAGGAGTGTAGGAGCAAAAGAGAAAATGGAGTGCTGGGCAGTGATGGGGAATGTGATATGTGGAGATTGAAAGGGAATAGTTGTGGGAAGTGGTTGGAGAGAGAGAGAGAGAGAGAGAGAGAGAGAGAGAGAGAGAGAGAGAGAGAGTCAATGTGAGGATGAAAGGGGCATGGATGGGAGTTGATGTGATGAAGGACCAGTAATTTGTTAGTTTGGGAAATATGTATTTCTTCTATCTTTGTACTTTGGTATAGGAAGACATTTATTTCTGTTTCTAGTTATCCCATTTTTCATTGTATATAGAGTAAAATTATTGGGGTTTCTGTTTCAGTTTTGTATTTTTTTTTATAATGCTCTAAGTCGACAGACGTGATACAGCAGCAAAAAAACAAATGCCTTTTACTATATAGTAAACTCCATTCACTTCATATGGTAATCATATCCATCAAAAGAGAGGGGGAATGGGGATTAAAAGGGGGATACTACTCAATGAATGTTATAACCAAACTTTATTGTACACATCAATTTCCCCCCCCAAAGACATTTCTTCTATTGAGGCTATCTCTACCACTTGTACCTTCCAGTAAGCAAGGGACAGAATCTCATTCCAATAGGTTGAAATAGTGTGCTTTGCTGAATGAATTAAATGTCTCACCAGCTCTCAGTCCTTCCCCTTTAATTCTATGTCCCAACAGTATCCAAAAGAAAGGCAAAATCCCCCACACCATGCTGTGAACGAGGCACCAAAAACATGACACCTCCAGGCAGGACCACTATATTGAAAGAAGTCTCCCTGCTCCCCACATCCCTGCCAATATAAAGTGGAGAAGACCCCCCCCCCCCCATACCGGGCATAAATCATAAGAGATCTGTAAGCCCATTGCAACAGCTTGACCATAAGTTCTATCCAATGACTGCACATGGAGATCGAATAGGCCGCAAGTCAAATTACCACTAAATATGAGCATATCACACCTTTACTTAAAATTGCTCACTGGCTTCCCATCTCTCATTGAATAATATATAAAATCCTTCTTTTGGTCTTTAAGATGTTATCTTCTGGAGAGCCACTTTACTTGTATCAGCATTTAATAAAATATATGCCCTCACATTTACTCCATTCTCTTGATCAAAACTGCCTTGTTATTCCCAGCCATAAAGAAATAATTCACAAGCACACTAGGGCAACTATATTCTCAGTCCAAGGTCCCCAACTTTGGAACTCTTTGCCATCTCACTTACGCCTTCAACAATCTCTTGTACATTTTAAAGCTGACCTCAAGACATTTCTTTTTAATACTGCTTTTTGCTAACACACTTTTTACACATCAAAGTCTCTCAGGAGTCCTCTGGAAAGATTTTAGCTTTACCTATTCTGTGTTGCCCCACCCTATCCCTCTGTCCTATCGATAATGGAATTCTACCCCTTTCCTGCACTGTTTTCCTTGTACTATTCTTTGTTGTTCACATTATCTTTTTTTTACTTGTAAGCCGCTAACTGGTTTACCTATTGGCGGGTAAATAAAACTTGGAAACCTGGAAATACCTCCCAATCTGAGTCATCAGGGACTCATGTAGATCATTGTTCTGTTGCTATACTATCTGCTAAAGCAGTAACAGAGACAGAATTGTATCTATTAAAATATAGTACAGCCACAAAATCTATTTGCGATTTGGACCTGGCATGCACAAAAACCTCTCTAAACGTGTAGGCCATCTGTATTGCCAGCTCTATCACCCAGCCTCCTCAAGGCTACAAGAACCTGGCTACAACCAGTCTAAAGCAAAAATGAACAGCATGGTAAGCTCTGTGTAGCGGGGCCTGGGTGTTGATATTTAAGCTACTTTCCCTTCTATATATAGACATGTGATAAATGGGCTAATGTTAGCTGCTAGATTTGTTATAGCAAAGGCATAGAGACATTCTTCCCTGCCGTCTATCACAGAATGGCTTGATAAGGTTTGGATGATTCACAAGATGGAAAAAGTATCATCTGAACTGAAAAATTATAAGGCAAAATTTCATGAGGTCTGGAATCCCTTTCTACTTTGGATTGCTTTGGATGACTTCTTTCTTTTTAGATATGATGTCAATTTCTGTTCTGTTCACAGTTAATGCCATTTAATGCTCTTGATTCTGAGAGTTGCACCTGTTTTTGTTTTTTTTTCTTTTTAGTTCAATAGTTTATTTCATAATAATAGATCAACAAAAAGAAAAATAAAACATGCATTTTATGTTATAACAAACAGAAACCACACAGGAAAAAAGTGTGTAGAGGAAGAAGAGAGGAAGAATATCATGGGTATTTAACAGATTACAGGTACTCAATAACTGAACTTATATTAAGCGCTGAAAAAGAATACTACAACAAACCTTGCCATATGCATATCAAAAGAATACAAATTACAAAAAAGAATAATTTGTTAAGATAATCTTTGATAGGTTTCCATATGTTATTAATTCTCTTTTAGACTGGTTATTTTTGAGAGCTATATTAGATTCATACTTATATATGGTGCAGATATTCTGCCACCAAAAGTGTATATTGAGATCCGAAGCATTCTTCCATTAACTCAGAATATGCTTGATAGGTATGGAAGTCATTATGCCTAAAAAGGTCATATGCACTTCTAGGATATTATTATCAGAAGTGAGTATATTGAGTATGACACCTAGGTATGATAAAGGCTCTGTAATAGTTAAAAATCTCATGGGTTTTCTGCCACACCTCCAACCAGAATTGAGTTACTAGGGGACACCAATATAGCATATGGTCTCAGTGTGCCTATATTTAAGGTGCAATTCCAGCAAGTAGAGCTTGAGATCCTATCAGGGGCATAATCGAAAGAGAAGGGCGCCCATCTTTCAACACAAATCAGGAGATGGGCGTCCTTCTCTCAGGGTCGCCCAAATCGGCATAATCGAAAGCCGATTTTGGGCATCCTCAACTGCTTTCCGTCGCGGGGATGACCAAAGTTCACGGGGGCGTGTCGGCAGCGTAGCTAAGGCGGGATGGGGTGTGGTTAAGAGATGAGCGTCCTCGGCCGATAATGGAAAAAAGAAGGGCATCCCTGATGAGCATTTGGCCGACTTTACTTGGTCCCTTTTTTTTCACGACCAAGCCTCAAAAAGGTGCCCGAACTGACCAGATGACCACTGGAGGGAATTAGGGATGACCTCCCCTTACTCCCCCAGTGGTCACCAACCCCCTCCCACACTAAAAAAAAAAAAAATTTTTTTACATTTTTTGCCAGCCTCTATCCCAGGCTCAAATGTCATACCCAGCTCCATGACAGCAGTATGCAGGTCCCTGGAGCAGTTTCAGTGGGTACAGTGCACTTCAGGCAGGTGGACCCAGGCCCATCCCCACTACCTGTTACACTTGTGGTGGTAAATGTGAGCCCTCCAAAACCCACCTGAAACCCACTGTACCCCACATGTAGGTGCCCCCCTTCATCCCTAAGGGCTATGGTAGTGGTGTACAGTTGTGGGGAGTGGGTTTTGGGGTCAGAGTCAGTCTAAATGTGGCACCATGGTCCAGTTCAGCACATTATTGGCTGCCAAGTTTCACATAAGAAAAATGGCATAGCTGTCTTGATTGATAAATCATCTCAAGTACAGCTTCTTCACTCTGAATGTGATAGTGAAGGAAGATGGATATTACTAGATTTTAAAACAGGTAATCAAGTATAGAGTCTAGCTAATATTTATGCCCCATCCACAGGTAATGGTGCATTTTTTCAATCATTGCAATCTAACCCCCCTGTGGGCTGTGTCGGCATTGCCGCATGGCTTTATAAACAAGGGGTAATTTATTGTCTAAAATCTCTGCCAACTTGATTTTAACTGGAGACTTTAATTGCGTACTGGACCATTTGCTAGACAGGAAACCATGTAGACGTTCTGAATCTATAAATAAAGACCTTAAAAACTTAATAACTGATCTAGGCCTGTTGGATATATGGAGATTATGCCACCCTAAAGAGTTAGATTTTACCTTTGGTTCTCAAATCCACCACTCCTTATCTAGGATAGACTACTTTCTGGTAATTTTGGATCCCATTTACAAAGCAGAGGTAAGCCCAACGCAGGCTTACCGCTCGCTAAAAAGGAAGTACCACTGGGCTACCGCAGCAGCCCAACAGTAGTTCCCACCCCCAGTGTGCCATCATATCCGGTGCTACAAAAATATTTTTCTTTTTGTAGCACTGGTGTGTACCCGGTGGTAATCAGGCAGTGCCACTTGCTGCCCGGTTCCTGCTGGGTTAGCACAGGAGCCCTTACTGCCACCTCAATGGGTGGTGGTAAGGGCTCCCCCTCCCCCAAATTAGCCAAGCTGAAAGTGCTTCACTTGCCACATGGCCATTTCCTGAAAAAAAGGAAAGTCCTACCCAGTGGTGTGCTGGAGCTAGCTCGCAAGAGCTGGTTGTTAAATTTTCTTCCGGCTTGCGAGCCGGTTGTTGAAAATAGCGAGCCGGCTCTGGCTCTCCTCCCTTCCTCCTCCCTCCCTCCGGATCCGCCTCACCGCCCGCTTGTTTCGTGAATTATTCGGGGCAGGCAGTCTTGCCTGCCCGCTTCCAGCGCTGACTGTCCTCCCTTGCCGATTCGCCCTTTAAAAATGGCCGCCGAGACTTCCAGAGGCGGCCTCGCAAGACTTCGGCTGAAGTCTCGGCGGCCATTTTGAAGCGCGAGTCGGCAAGGGAGGACAGTCGGCGCTGGAAGCGGGCAGGCAAGACTGCCTGCCCCGAAGAATTCAAAAAACAAGCGGCCGATGAGGGACCGGATCGGGAGGGAGGGTGGGAGGGAGGAGAAGAATTCACAAAACAACTCGGGAGGGGGTGGCAGGGGGGAAAAGGGAGTCGCTGCTGGGCATGGGTGGATGGAGGGGGTCCCTGGGTATGGCTGCATGCAGGGCAGGGGAGAGGAGGGTCACTGCTGGACATCTGGGTGCATGCAGGGCAGAGGAGGGTCGCTGGGTATGGGTGCATGCAGGGCAGGGGAGTGGAGGATCAGTGCTGGACATGGGTGCATGCAGGGCAGGGGAGAGGAGGGTACACTGCTGGACATAGGTGCATGCAGGGCAGGGGAAAGGAGGGTCACTGCTGGACATGGGTGCATGCAGGGGAGAGAAGGGTTACTGCTGGACATCTGGGTGCATGCAGGGCAGGGCAGAGGAGGGTCGCTGGGTATGGGTGCATGCAGGGCAGGGGAAAGGAGGGTCACTACTGGACATGGGTGCATGCAGGGGAGAGAAGGGTCACTGCTGGACATCTGGGTGCATGCAGGGCAGGGGAAAGGAGGGTCACTGCTGGACATGGGTGCATGCAGGGGAGATGAGGGTCACTGCTGGACATGGGTGCATGCAGGGGAGAGAAGGGTCATTGCTGGACATCTTGGTGCATGCAGGGCAGGGCAGAGGAGGGTCGCTGGGTATGGGTGCATGCAGGGCAGGGGAGAGGAGGGGAGAGAGAAGAAATGCTGGACATGGATGGAGGGGAGAGAAGAGTGAGGAAGGAGATGAGATGAGGGAAAAGGAAGAGAGGAGAAAAACTGCACATGGATGAAGAAAATAGGCAGAAGCTGAGGACCAGAAATGAAGAAGAAAAGAGGAAAGAAATACATGGAAAGGAAGCCCTGGAAATGGAGTTAAGAGGACAGATAGCAGCAGAATCGGATACTGGGCCAGCATGATCAGAAAAACAGTCACCAGACAACAAAGGTAGAAAAAAAATCATTTTATTTTCATTATAGTGTTTGGAATATGTTCACTTTGAGAATCAGGTGCTCAACATTAAAAGTTTTTATTTATTTATTTATGGCATTTTATCCCACATTAAACGTGAATTAGATTGGAACCTGGGATCATTAAAATTTTTTTCCTGGAGAGAGTAATGCATTGCCCCCCCCCCCCCCCCCCCCCCCCCGGCTACAGCCAGCTCTGCAATTTTGTGGGGGCGCCTAGGTGGACGGGGGGCGCAGTGGTGGACGGGGGGGGGGGGGGGCGCCGAGGTGGACTGGGGAGAGAGCCTGTTGTTAAAAATTTACCAGCACACCACTGGTCCTACCTTTTATCCACTGTGGTAAAAGGGGGCCTCGGTGCATGTCAAAAACACGGACTGACACCAGCACAGGCCCCCTTTTGCTGCAGCTTGGTAAAAGGGGCCCTTAGTATCATCCATCAACAAATCTGAAATTAGTACCATTTCCATTAGTGATCAAGCAGGGATATATTTGTAGTTAAATATTCTTTTGGAACCCTCCCTTCTGGAAGTTACGTACTCGATGTTGTAGATCTGCGGTTGTTAGACAATCCATATTCTTTACCACTCACAGAGCATTGTGGACACCTTTGAAATGAAGTGGAGGGGCATAATCGAATGGGGACGACCATCTCTAAGGACGCCCATCTCTGAGGACGTCCTCGCGAATGGGCGGGGCATCCCGTATTATCGAAACAAGATGGGCGTCCATCTTTCGTTTCGATAATATGGTCGGGGACGCTCAAATCTCAACATTTAGGTCAACCTTAGAGATGGTCATCCCCGGTTTTCGGTGATAATGGAAACCAAGGATGTCCATCTCAGAAATGACCAAATGCAAGCCATTTGGTCGTGGGAGGAGCCAGAATTTGTAGTGCACTTGTCCCCCTGCCATGCCAGGACACCAACCAGGCACCCTAGGGGGCACTGCAGTGGACTTCATAATTTGCTCCCAGATACATAGCTCCCTTACTTTGTGTGCTGAGCCCCCAAACCCACTACCCACAACTGTACACCATTACCATAGCCCTTATGGGTGAAGGGGGGCACCTACATGTGGGTACAGTGGGTTTCGGGTGGGTTTTGGAGGGATCGCTGTTTCCTTAATAAATGTAACAGATAGGGGGGCATGGGCCTGGGTCCGCCTGCCTGAAATGCACTGCATCCACTAAAACTACTCCAGGTACCTGCATACTGCTGTGATGGACCTGAGTATGACATCTGAGGCTGGCAATCAATATTTTTAAAGATGTTTTTTGAGGGTGGGAGGGGGTTAGTGACCACTGGGGGAGTAAGGGGAGGTCATCTCCGATTCTCTCCGGTAGTCATCTGGTCATTTTGGGCTCATTTTTGTGCCTTGGTTGTAAGAAAAACACGACCAGGTAAAGTCGTCCAAGTGTTCGTCAGGGATGTTCTTGTTTCTTTCAACTATGGGTTGAGGACGTCCTAGTGTTAGGCACGTCCAGGTCCCACCTTCGCTATGCCTCCGATACGCCCCCTTGAACTTTGGCCGTCCCTGTGACGGAGTGCAGTTGGAGATGTCCAAAATTGGCTTTCGATTATACCGATTTGGATGACCCTGTGAGAAGGATGCCCATCTTCCGATTTATGTCGAAAGATGGGTGTCCTTCTCTTTTGAAAATGAGCCCAATAGTAACAAGGTAGATGACAGAAGATAAAGACCATCCAGTCTGCCCAACATGATAAACATTACATATGGTATGATGTGATACTTCATATATATATACTTGATCTTGATTTGTCCTTCAGGGCATAGACCGTAGAAGACTGCCCGGCACTATTAAATAAATGTCACATAGTGTATGCTGTTTTCCAACTAGTCTGCAAGTTAGACTGCACTACAGCTTCCCCCCCCCCCCCCCCCCCCCAAAAAAAAGAAGAAAAAAATAAGGCATGCTACTTTCCATGGATGCCTGCTCTCAAATGTTATGCTCAAATAAGTGAATATGATGATTAGGAATTCATGCGTAGCTAAATTATGTGTGGAAAATCACACAATGCCATAATTGTCAACAAAATCAATTTTTTTTTGTTTTTGACTTCTGCTTTTTTTTTTTTTTTGCAAAATAGTGTGGGATTTTCCTCGCAGACTGCCTTGATGCCATTTGCATTCTGTTTAAATGAGCCAGCACCATAAGAAAAACTTCCCAAATCCTGGCTCATTTTTGCAAGAGAACTTGCAGTTTAGTACAGTAGAGCCTTTATTAGGAAAACATTTAATATTTCTTCAAAGTTATATCAGAGCCCTTTTCAAAGTACTATAGTGTCTAGTACAGTAAGACCAAAAAAGGAACAGGAAGTATGAAAAGTAAATATAACCCAGGTCTCACCCGGTTCTAGCTCCGGACCTGGGCCACAAAAGAAGTTTACCATCTTTCTCACTTTAAACCTCACAGTCTTCGTTTTCATGTGGGCCACTCTTACCACACACCTCAATTCCAGTCTACTTGCAGTTGAGCTGGGAGTGGGCCAATGGTACGGAACAGCGATGCGGGGGTTTGGAGACACTTTTCCAAGTTCTGGGTTCTACTCAGCTCTCAAGTCCAGGAACCACGCAGCACTCCAAAGGCTTAATAACAAACTCAACTTTTATTATAACTTCTGCAACAAGCAGATGCCAACTTTATTTACTTGCAACACAGTTGACTGTAGCACTCTATTCTAACTTAATCTCCCACTTCTGTCGTTCCGAGGGGAACACCTATACCACTTTCTTCATGGGTGTATGCACAAAGATAGTTCAGAGCTATTTACCTATAGACAACTGCTCCTGTCCATGCCTATCCTGGGAGGCAGTGTTAAATCCCAAAGGCTGGTATCTCAGTCAAATTATCTCCAGCGGGCTCAGACCCTTCACTGTCTGACCCTCCTCCAGCAATGATCCCTCTCTTGATCCACCCTGGACCTGGGACTGATCTCTCCCCAGCTCAGATCCCACTGCACCTGGGTTGGAACCCTTTTCTGCCCATTTATAGCAGTATTAATCCTCTGGTTGCCACTTTGTGTAGTAGCCCCCCTCCTTGTCAGCCAAAGGTTGCATTCATTCCAACAAGACTCCCCTCTCCTCCAGATCTATTGGCCGGGGATTTTTCAGACAACCAAAAGACCATGTGCACTCATACACAACTACTTTTATTAACTCCTAACTCCTCCCAGAGCAGTCACTCACCCCGACCTGGGCACTATCTCTCTGCATTCTATTCTATAAACACTCCCCCTGGGCTGGGCTTTCTCTCACCTAGGGACCTCCACTCCCCCCAGTGACTCTCCACCAGGGCTCATAGTAATCCCAATTTAACCAGGTATTACATAAGCATTAAAGGAAATGAAAGGATGAGATTTGATGATTGGAAAGGATAAGTTTCTAGGATGGTCATATACAAAGATGCCTGACAGCAGCCACCAATCTGCTTCCCTATGCCTATAGCATTGGTAAAGCACAACACAGCCTTGCATTTTTCTTTTTGCTCCTCTAGGTAGCTTCTGGGAGCCTGAAAGAAAAGAATTATCAGCAAATACATTGTCAAAGCCAGACATCTTACATATAGAAGAATTTTTAAGAAAGAAAGACAGACAACTGCTGTTGTCTTTTTTTCTTTCCTGTAAAATGGGCATAAAACAGCTCAATATACAGTACATGTCCTGTTAGAAAATTATCCACCACATGTTCAGATCTCTTACCTTAGTTTCTGAAAAATAATATCAGTCACAAGCAAAGCCCATGCCAGTGTGCCTCCAAAGTAATTCCAGTTATCACTGCTGGTATGCAGCTTTTAAGCTAGTTTTCTACAGGGAAATGGGCCTTATACATGCAGGCATGCCCCTATAACTAAATGAACATGTACCTCTCACACTCCCACCCTGCTGCTTCTGTGAATAATTTGTAAATCATTCGTCACATTTTTGTTGCCCTCATAAAATAGGTACAAAACTTTCACCTATGTGCCTTCCCTGCCTAGATGCCTTGTTCTAAAGTTACTGCAGACATCTGATGCATGCTATATAAATCATAATAAAATCATAAATGTATTGTGAGGAATGGTGGATGCTGGCAATAACCAGTTTGCATTTCATACAGCGCTACTGTATATATGGAGGACAGGTGCTCTTATAGGTCTAGGAGCAAAGAAAATACCAAATGTGCTGCTCTTATATCCGCATGAATATATATCTGTGTCTTTCAGCAAGCATGACATTTCCCTGGGCACCAGTTCATCCAAATATCATTGGGTAACTGTAAGAATAATCCTCTTTCAAAGCCATGCCAGTATCAAGCTAAGTCCACTAGCCGCAGAGACAGATGCATACGTCTCTGAAGTGTTAAGATAGGAAACCACAATATTTCCTGTTTAGATGACGAAACTAAATAATCTTTGCCATAGATACCACATCCTGTTGCTGCTGCTGAGTAAATACGCTTGTAATGCTGCATCACGAGATGCCACCATAGGCACCATTTTCGTGAACTGCAGCACAGTCCTTAGCAAATAATCAGAGCAGAATGAGACTTTCTGTTTCCTAATTAACAGATGCTTGACATCCTCAGCCATCAGATTTTATTAAATATTTATCCAGTTCAGATCAGCAGATTTTATTGGTAGAATTTAGACAACCCTGTCTCATTTGAACCCTCCATTGCCCCATGTAAGCCGCATTGACCCTGCCATGAGTGGGAAAGCGCGGGGTACAAATGTAACAAAAAAAAAGTAGCTTTGCAGTTTGCAGTGCGATTCTACACTGCTCTTATTCTGTCACTGTGATTTTACTGTCTCCTGTGTTTCTCAGCTTCACACATCAGAAAGTTAAGCAGCGATGGAGCCCACAAATGCAAGAGTCTCTTAGAAGTGGGAATTCTGTCTTTGGAGAGGATCTTATGAGTGAAAGGTGTACATAGGAAATCCATTTGTCCTTGTTAACTACTGCTATTATACATTTCTATAGAGCTACAAGGTATGCACAGGGCAGTGTAGATACAGGGGACACAGACCATGGTCTCTGGAGCTTACAATCTAGGCAGTAGATGATAATGAGGAGAGATGGAGACAGAGGTCTTTTTCTAGCACTAAGTTCTAAGCAAGCAATGAATGCTGCGCAAAAAGTGTTCACATGGTTCCCTGGGGGAATTGTGCGCCACTGTACAATGCAGATTTTGCACAGAATCCCTTCTCACACAGAATTTAAATTTTTCTGCAAAATTGGGTGTGGGCTGATGGGAGGGAAAGTGTAAAAGTAGCTGCTGGATTTCTCAGCTGTTGACACCACCTGTTTCCTCCAGTAGTCTGGAATCCCCTCTTTTATTCACTTGCTTATGGCCGAGGCCCTCACAACAGCTATTCTCTGTGACACCATGTGTCCACCAGTCCATTTGAGTTGCACAGTGCCTAGACTCCCCCACTTGTCTGTCAGTCTTCTGGTCTCACAAGAATAGTGCAGAAATTCAGATATGTGTGACACGGGGACTGACAGCCATGCAGTGCCAGATGGAAATAGCTTGTCTGAGGGCTGTTACTGCTAAACAATTGAGAGGGCTGGATAGTGCTCATACAGCATCAGAAAGGTGGGGGTGAAGTCCTGCACTCTGTTCCCATTTAAATTCAGGAATAAGAGGTTGTTGAAAATCATGGAGTGGGGACACTGGTTCAAAATTGAGGAAAATCTCAGAAAATCAGGGATATCTGGTAACTCTATTCTCATGGTATATGTTCATTTCAGCATTTCACGAGCTCCATCAACAGATAAGTGTTTTTGAGTCTGTTCAATGGTATGTTTCGGGCTCATTTGAGTTTTTACTCATAGAGTGCCCTGTTTGGGGTGTGGTTTTGTCATGAATGTAATTATTTATTTATTTGAACTGTAAATTATTACACTGTTCACTTAAACACTGTAGAGACTTTAATTCAATCTGATTTATATACATATATAGTGGAAGCACGTTGATGTTATAGAATACAATGTGAGCAACTGACTGTTGGCTTTAATCATCGATGTTGCTCTAGACTTTCAGTTTGGGTCTATAAATTGAGTGCACCCTTTTACACAAATAATTTAAAAGAAAGAATTAACATAGTATAGCTTTGGGACAGCCAGAGGCAGCTTGTGAGAATGGCTGCCACGCTAGGGTCCCTCTGAGAAGGGAAAGAAAAATTTTAAAGAAGACCGCAAGGTGAGGGGAAGGGAGAGAGATGGACTGTGGTGGGGAAAAGGAGACCAGATGCCTGGACCGTGCAGTAGCAATGCAAGTGGGGAGATCGGGGGAGAAGGGATCAGGGGCCCCCTCCTTAATTACTACTCTGGGCCCAACCATGTCTAAAACTGGCCCTGTGGTTTAGGTGAGGATGAATGCCCCAAATTACTGTGGAAGTGCTTTACCAATGAAGGAAATGCCAGTGAATTGGCCATGATTTACTTTCTCTTTCTCAGCCAGGGGCAGCAGAACGCTTTTGAGAGGCTAAACCAATCACCAGCTGTTATAAACAGCCTCCAGATAACCTGAGAACTTATAAAAAAAAAAAAAAAGAACTCATAAAACCAGATTTGGTGAAACAGATCTTAATTAATTTATTATTTCAAAATACACCTTTGCAAAGATGGTTGTCTCTAGAAGCAAGAGGCACACCCCTTCTTAATGTGTTTACAGGTTTTATACCCTTTCTTTTTAGTTACATTAAGTATCTGCCCCTAAGTTTTTCATTGGATATTGATCACATTTACCAACCCTAATACATCATTGTTAATTATCATATGACAATCCTCTAAAAAATTTCCATCACCCTAGCAGCTGAGCCCCTATCCATCGTTAGTTCTGCTTGGTCTGCATTTTTTTGTATCTTTAAACCGTGAGAGCTTTGCATAGTTCAGCACATGGTATATTCCATCTTCCCCTTTGTCCATAGTCTTACAGCTTCATGGTCTCATGCTTAGATACAGTGTTGTTTCTACTCTTTGGGCTTCTTATCCCTCCTTTCTTCTCTCTCTATCTCAGCACTTTTATCACTTTGCACACATTACTTTAAACTAACAGAGTTTCTTTTGTTAATGATTTTAAAAAGCTATAATATGGTGGTTTCTACTATTACTACTCATCATTTCTATAGCACTACTAGACGTACGCAGCGCTGTACACCTGAACATGAAGAGACAGTCCCTGCTCGACAGAGCTTACAATCTAATTAGGACAAACAGGACAAACAAGAGATAAGGGAATATTAAAGTGAGAATGATGAAATAAGGGTTCTGAACAAGTGAACAAGGGTTAGGAGTTAAAAGCAGCATCAAAAAGGTGGGCTTTTAGCTTAGATTTGAAGATAGCCAAAGATGGAGCTTGACATACCGGCTCAGGAAGTCTATTCTAGGCATATGGTGCAGCAAGATAAAAAGAATGGAGTCTGGAGTTAGCGGTGGAGGAGAAGGGTGCAGATAAGAGAGATTTACCCAGTGAACAGAGTTCCCAGGGAGGAATGTAGGGAGAGATGAGAGTGGAGAGGTACTGAGGAGCTGCAGAGTGGATGCACTTATAGGTCAATAAGAGGAGGTTTCTGTTAGGAAGGGCCTACAGAAGTATAGTCCATCCCTAAAGAGTTCCTTTCTACCAGGGCATAAGTTATTTTGCAATTATGTTAAATGAAAAAGCAATATATTTACATATTTCTCACACCAACCTTAGAATATTGGCAGGACCGTGGTCTCAGTGGCCCACTCCATTCTGCTGTCTATGTTCCCAGCCACCCTCTAAAATTATTCATGAATTATACTGAAACTTTAGAGGCCAAGGACTGACACAATTAATGCAAGTTATGGCATAGAAACGTGACTATGAACTTCCTACATTTTTACAAAAGAGCTAAATGATATCATTTCTCAGAAAAGTTTTAGTAACAAAGGATCCATACTACTAGCCCTTGTAACTATTGAACTCTTTGAAGAATACTGTGATACAGCCTTTGCTTTGCTTGTAGATGTCAAGAGACTATTCTCTATATTGTGGAAAGTGTTATAAGCTCTCCTGAAATGAAAGACTGCCAGACAAGTGAGCAGCAATATTAGAACCTTTTCAGGCAATAACAGATACCTTGCAAGAACATAATCAGTTCCAATATACTGTCAATACTGTGCAGCAGCACTTACCCAGAATGTGTGCTTTCAATGATAACCATAGCATGAAGAAAGGAAAGGAACAGACTAGGGGGCCCTTTCACTAAACCACGTAGGTGCCTACGCATGCCCAATGAGTGTCAATTTGGAATTACTGCTCGGCTACTGTGTGGCCTTGGCGGGAATTTAATTTTTTATTTTCCGGCGCATGGGTAGTAATTGGCATTTGAATGCGCGTGGACCATTACCACCTGGTTAATGTGTAAGATCTTACTGCTAAATGAATGGGTGGTGGTAAGGTCTCAGACACAAAATGGACACTCGCCAGTTTTCATTTTGGCGCACATCCATTTTCGCCCCCCCCCCTTAAAAAAAAAAGGCATTTTTACAGTTGCGCTGAAAAATGGGTCTGTGCGTGTCCAAAACATGTGCCTACTCTACTGCAGGCCATTTTTCAGTGCACCTTAGTAAAAGGACCCTTAGAAGAGGAAGTGTGCACATAAAGCTTCAGACGTGCAGTGATCTTTCAGAAGAATGGATGACATGTGCTTTCACTTCCCGGGGAACAAAATCAGTTCTGAATTATGTCAATAAGGAAGGGAAAAACCAAACACTCATTTCTAGAATTGTGAATAAACATGTAACTCCTTGGTAATCTTTATAGAGATGTTTTTTTGTTTTTTTTACAGATTATGTGGTATAGACACCTCTCAGTTCTAACTGGCTTGCAAACCAATTGAGAAAGTCTTACAACAAAATATTGCTAGGTTTGCTTTCTATATGCACCAATAAAATAATTTTTGTGGTGGAGGAAAGACTTCAGTTTTTTACAGTGCTACTAATACAGTGGTGGAAATAAGTATTTGATCCCTTGCTGATTTTGTAAGTTTGCCCACTGACAAAGACATGAGCAGCCCATAATTGAAGGGTAGGTTATTGGTAACAGTGAGAGATAGCACATCACAAATTAAATCCGGAAAATCACATTGTGGAAAGTATATGAATTTATTTGCATTCTGCAGAGGGAAATAAGTATTTGATCCCCCACCAACCAGTAAGAGATCTGGCCCCTACAGACCAGGTAGATGCTCCAAATCAACTCGTTACCTGCATGACAGACAGCTGTCGGCAATGGTCACCTGTATGAAAGACACCTGTCCACAGACTCAGTGAATCAGTCAGACTCTAACCTCTACAAAATGGCCAAGAGCAAGGAGCTGTCTAAGGATGTCAGGGACAAGATCATACACCTGCACAAGGCTGGAATGGGCTACAAAACCATCAGTAAGACGCTGGGCGAGAAGGAGACAACTGTTGGTGCCATAGTAAGAAAATGGAAGAAGTACAAAATGACTGTCAATCGACAAAGATCTGGGGCTCCACGCAAAATCTCACCTCGTGGGGTATCCTTGATCATGAGGAAGGTTAGAAATCAGCCTACAACTACAAGGGGGGAACTTGTCAATGATCTCAAGGCAGCTGGGACCACTGTCACCACGAAAACCATTGGTAACACATTACGACGTAACGGATTGCAATCCTGCAGTGCCCGCAAGGTCCCCCTGCTCCGGAAGGCACATGTGACGGCCCGTCTGAAGTTTGCCAGTGAACACCTGGATGATGCCGAGAGTGATTGGGAGAAGGTGCTGTGGTTAGATGAGACAAAAATTGAGCTCTTTGGCATGAACTCAACTCGCCGTGTTTGGAGGAAGAGAAATGCTGCCTATGACCCAAAGAACACCGTCCCCACTGTCAAGCATGGAGGTGGAAATGTTATGTTTTGGGGGTGTTTCTCTGCTAAGGGCACAGGACTACTTCACCGCATCAATGGGAGAATGGATGGGGCCATGTACCGTACAATTCTGAGTGACAACCTCCTTCCCTCCGCCAGGGCCTTAAAAATGGGTCGTGGCTGGGTCTTCCAGCACGACAATGACCCAAAACATACAGCCAAGGCAACAAAGGAGTGGCTCAGGAAGAAGCACATTAGGGTCATGGAGTGGCCTAGCCAGTCACCAGACCTTAATCCCATTGAAAACTTATGGAGGGAGCTGAAGCTGCGAGTTGCCAAGCGACAGCCCAGAACTCTTAATGATTTAGAGATGATCTGCAAAGAGGAGTGGACCAAAATTCCTCCTGACATGTGTGCAAACCTCATCATCAACTACAGAAGACGTCTGACCGCTGTGCTTGCCAACAAGGGTTTTGCCACCAAGTATTAGGTCTTGTTTGCCAGAGGGATTAAATACTTATTTCCCTCTGCAGAATGCAAATAAATTCATATACTTTCCACAATGTGATTTTCCGGATTTAATTTGTGATGTGCTATCTCTCACTGTTACCAATAACCTACCCTTCAATTATGGGCTGCTCATGTCTTTGTCAGTGGGCAAACTTACAAAATCAGCAAGGGATCAAATACTTATTTCCACCACTGTATAACTTAGCTCCTTGCTGATACATTATAAGTCAAACCCCTCCCACCATCCTTTTTAATTTCCTTGAATCATTTTGTACTTTTTTTTTATATTTTTCCACTTAAAAAGTCCAAGTTGAAAATGAACCAACAACTTAGCTTATATGAAGTAGCTTTATTCTGCATGGCATAAGCTCTATCTAGCCCCCTCCATTTCACTGCACGTCGCTCCCTCAGGAGCTGCCAGCACCACCATAGCGCTTCCAATATTTATGTTTTGTTTCTTTATGGGCTCACCCTTCTTAACGCTCTCTTCAAGGCTGACATATGCATATAAAAAGTAAACATAGCAATATAGAGGCTTTTCAGAGAGAGAGAAAAAAGACCTTTTACACAAAATTTCTATGGACATAAAGTAGTGCTAGAGCTTTGTTTCCTCTTATAGCTAGTCTGTTAAAATGTTTGCCTACATCTTGAGGAAATCTGAATCCTGCCCGATTCATTGACAGAATTTCCAATTAAAGAAACAAAAAGTTCAGATGGAATTTGGAAGCTCACTACTGTCTGGATTGGAAATAACAAAACAGGTACTGGAGGAACCTGCATCACATGCAGTAAGAGAACTTTTTCTCTTGGATTGTATCCAGGAAGTTTGCAGAGAGGCAGAAAGATATTTTTGGCCAAATGAATGCAAGTACGTGCTTTCTTTATTCCTGCCCCTCCTGGCATGTGATGTCATCTGATGATTTGGCTACAATTAATACATCCTACATAAAATATTAATAACCTTGCCTCATTAAAATGCATAATTTTTTTTTTTTTTTTGGGGGGGGGGGGGGGGGGGGGGGGGGGGGGTAGTTTTGTAACAGCCTGCATACAAAATATGAAGGAATTTGAAATGCATTTTTAAAAAGGAGCTATAAAAATGTAGAATTTTTTTTTAGAAATTATTAAAATCAATTCACAGAAGACAAAATATGAGGAAAAATAGTGAGGTTAAAAAAAGCTATTATGACCTGTTACAGGAAGTTTGGATTAATGTATGGGGGAGGGGAGAGGTGGGGAGAGGATAATAGGGGGAGAATCAGCCATGATGAAGAGTCAACCCTGATTGACTGAAGGTACAATATGTTAAAACAAAATAAGGGAGGTGTGATAATATGGTCCAGGGTTTGGCTTGGATTGGGGCACAAACTCATTCAGACAGAGAGGGTTTGCAAGAAAAAGGGAAAATATTTTATTGTTTCACTCAACATGTGCACCCCTGGTATTTCACAGGTTTTAGTCCTGCAAAATTGCAGTTTCTGTTTTCTCTCAGGTTCCTCAGATATCACTGTCAGCACTCTCTCTCTCTAGGGCTGGCTCCCAGCCTAGCCCAACAGTGTCCATTAACCTCTTCCTGGGTTCCCTCTGGACATGCATCAAAACAAGTACTTTCTGCAGAGAATTCAAGGTTCTCTCCTACCTTGATAGTCTTCCCACATACGATCTGGAGGGTTAAGCTTGAGCCACACTGCTTCCCTGAGCCTCTCCTACGGTACTGCAGTTTAGCTTAAAGTGGAGTCCTCTACTCTCCTGGAGTTCCCTCATGGAAACTTCTGTATTGGGACATCCTTAAACTGTGCAGCCTCATGGTTTTTAGCTTCCTCCTAGCCTGAGCCCTGCCCTACTGACTTAGGCTCAGCCTAGCGCCACCTGCCGAAAGGTGGCTGAACTGAATCAGCCTCAGCCTTGGCAGACTAGCGCCATCTGCTGAAAGGGGGCTGAACTGCACCAGTGAGGGAATGTTTCCTTCCCTTACATCACTCACTCCCTCACAGGAGGTGATAATCAAACAAAAGTATCTGCATTGCAGATTTGTCATATTGGGAAAGCACAGCTCTACAGTATCCCTAGTTTCTATATACGGTGCACAATTTAATTGAGTAATGAGCCAATTAGCACCAATATTGTGCATCTTGCTAAGCACAATTCTATAAAGGCACATCTGTGAATCTTTTAGTGTGCAATGAAAGAGGGGCATGGGAAGGTCTGGGGCATTCACTGAAGATGTGCACAGTATTATAGAATTCTGGGGATCTGTGCCTAATTTACGCACCACAAGTTGAGTGTGAATCCCGGTGCTATGCACTGTTCTATAAATGGTGCCCAAGTCAGAGCATCATTTACAGAATAGTGCCCAGAAGTGCATTTTTTTTTGGGGGGGGGGGGGGGTTGCCCAAATTTGGGTGCCATTTATTGAATCTAGTCCTATTTGTGAGAAGATAGAAGGCTTTGTATATTTTTAACATGTTATCACTGATGTGCATTATAGATTGAGGAGGGAAATTATCAATGTGGGTTACCGGTAAGAGGTGTTATTTTACTGATATTAGTAACTAGGTGATCCTTTTACTAAAGGGAATTAAGCCCTTAACATGCCATCAAAGCGCGGGACAGGATACCATGTGACTGCATTAAGGAGTTTGTCACAGACCAGGGAGGGTGAGTCCTTGGGCTGCAGCTGGGTTTATGCAGCCCAACCAACCCAAAGGTTAGACAGGCCCCAACTGGCAGCAGGCAAGTCATGGCCAGGCAAAGATCAGGATCGGTCTAAAGGACTGAACGAGGCCCAATAGCAAGTGGACTGGAGAAGGTCAGGCAGGATGGAGACAAAGCTGACTAGAGGCTATACTGGCTGAAGACAAGGCAGGCTAGTAACAAGGCATTGTGGAGACAAGGCTGGTGGACAGGCTGAAGGCAGGTCTGGAGACAAGGCTGACTGGAGACAACGTAGGCTGAGACAAGGACCAGGAAGAACTCCAGGAGATCCATTGCAAAGGTAGAGTAGTGAGTTCCGGCCTCCTAAAATATGTCCCTGCACATGATGTCATCAATGGGCATCTGAAGATTCCCACAGTGCTGGCCCTTTAAATCTAGTTATTCAGTGCACACGTGCCTAATAAAACCAGCAAAAGTTGGCGCTGGCAGCAACAATGTAGGCATGGCCTGCCCAGCCTGTGAGGCATCCCAGAGTGCGAGAAGCAATGGCGCAAATGGCCCTCCACCCTGGGGAGTCTGCCTGAAGCCCAAAGGATGATGGAGCCTGCCCCCCACACACCCTGCTTGGTAAAAAGGACCCATGGGACCCATGTTAAAATAGTACAAGCTAATGCTAAAATAACACATCTTAATAGTAGCCCACGTTGATAACTTTCCCCCTTAGTAGTAAGACAACAAATCTTAAAGGCAAAAGCATAGCCAGGTTGAAGGTGAAGGAAGTGTGTAGAACGGACTGCAGACAGCGCTGGCGTGTATTTTAAATGTGACAGATCATGTGAAAAAGAAGTCCATTTGGGGAGCAGTCGCTCCCCTGGCGACCCACCTAGCTATGCCTTTGCTTAATGGTAGCCCATGTTGATAACTATGCCTCTAAGTTGTTAAAGTGTGGTTTACAAATACAATTATTAAAAAGAACTTCACCAAAGCAGAAAGACAACCAGCGTCAACACTGCCAGTACCGCTGGGTAACCCCCTCAGAGACACACGCGGGCCTCCCCCCCCCCGGCTTTGAAAGGCGTTGACATCCTCAACACTGCCACTACCGGCGCTGGCAAAACCCACCTCAGATAACTTACGACGCCCCCCCACCCTCAGTGCGCTTTCCCAATGTCGCTGGCATCAACACTGCCAGTAGTGCCGCTGCTACCACCCCCCTGGAAGCCACTCGCCGCCTCCCTCACAACCCCCCTCCCAGACACACGACGACCTGCCCCCTGGGTCCGCAGCCAACGTCGCCAGCAACAACTGTGCCGGTAGCGCCGCCGCCACCACAAACACGCTCTGAGACATATGGCCCCTCCCCTAGTAAAGGAGGAAGGGTAAAGTCCTGAGCTACTCCCACACGGTCTGCCTCTAACGTGTCTGCTCCACAACACACCCGCGCTTCCAAGACGCACCACCCTCACTCACTTTCTGCCCACCCCCCCTCCAGCATCGCTGACCCCCCTGAGGGCGGGACCAGAGCTGAGAGAGAGAAGGGCCGAGCCTGCACGCCTTTTACCGCTGCTGCCAGCCGCCATAAACCCAACTTGGTAAGTGAAGAGGACTTTTAAAATTCGTGGGGAGGGGGGCTGGAACTGGAAGGGAGGGAGGGAGGAAAGGAGGGACGACGACCCTGGACCTGAGAGGGAGGAGGGACCCTGGAACTGGGAGGGAGGGACGGGGGACCCTGGAACTGGGAGGGACGAACGGGGGACCCTGAAACTCGGAAAGAGGGAGGGAGAGAGGGGACCCTGAAACTCGGAGGGAGGGAGGGGGAACCTGGAACTGGGAGGGAGGGAGGGGATGACCATGGAACTCAGAGGGAGGGAGGGGACGACCCTGGAATTCAGAGGGAGGGGATGACCCTGGAACTTAGAGGGAGGGAGGGGACGACCCTGGAATTCGGAGGGAGGGAGGAAGGACAACCCTGGAACTCGGAGGGAGGGGGGACCCTGGAACTCGGAGGGAGAGAGGGAGGGAGGGAGGGAGGGGGGCCCCTGGCACACACTCTCATTCTCACACACACACTCTCTCACAGACACACTTGCACCCAGTCTCACTCTCTCTCTGTCACACACACACACTCGCACATTCACTCTCTCTCTCTCACACAGTCACTCTCTCACACACACTCTCTCAAACATACACACTCCGAGGAAAACCTTGCTAGTGCCTGTTTCATTTGTGTCAGAAACGGGCCTTTTTTACTAGTATTGAAATAAATAGACTTTCTTTAAAATGTAAAAAAAAAAATCTTTAGAAAACCTAAAAAGCAGTAGAAAATAAGCAAGAAAACCCCTCCACTGCAAATGAATAAAAATAAACAAATTTAAGAAAATGACCTAATATGTTTGTTATTGTTTCCAGCCCAAGGTGTTAGAAAGAGTTATCACATAAGAGGTTGAGATGGTCTGTCTTCTTCTGTCTGGGGGCAAAATAACTCCAAAAACTTCATGGAACAGGACCAAATTTTGCAGATTGGGCTGGGGATTCCAGAGAAATACTTTTCCCAATAAATGACCCAGTGCATTTCAATGAGAAAAGCAGGTTCAGCTTCTGCAGCACAGAAACTTTGAAATAATAAAACATAGCAGTTAGGGGACTGTTCTTTTGAAATGGCCTCCCTTCTCTCATCAGCCCTGGATTAAACCACATTTTCCCCTCTAGCTATCACACCCTTAACTCTTTCACTGCGATCTGCCACACCCATTATCTAACATGAATTGAATTTCAGTGTTTTTCTAATTATTATAAATATATATGAGGTTTTGTTTTGTACAATAATGACATTTCTCAGAACTTATTGATTCTTAATGTCTTTTCAGTTAAGCAATGGAAGGACCGAGGAACACCACTGTTGGGCTCTGCGTAAGGCAGTGGAGTAGCTAGGGTAGTTGACACCCGGGGCTGGTCATTTTTTAACACCCCCTCCAAAATCCAGTACTAGGCATGCCAAGAATACAAAACACTCAGGACCTATAGAGCAATTCTACGAGTCACACAAGGAAAAGGAAAGCATCTTAAACACTACAGTGAGCACTAGAACATCAATTTACCTATTGTAAAATGAAGAATAGTACAGATCGTCGATCCTGCACAGTCAATGCCAACTGAAAGCCATGTCTTTTTCACAAACACAGATACACCCTAATCCATTATAGAATAAGTAATCATAAACTTTCTATGTAGACAAAAATTAAACTGAACCCCAGGATGCCAAACTCTGCATACAATGCAACGCCACAGAAACAGAAAATGTCCCCTAGTACTGTGCAAAATATAAAGACAGCAGGTGTAAATTTGAAAAAACTAACAAGTACCAATCACCACTTTACAAATTAACAAATAGAAATAAAACAAATATAGAAAATAAAATAATACCATTTTATTGGACTAATACATTTAGCTTTCAGAGGCCAAAACATCCTTCCTCAGGTCAATACAGTATAATGCTGTTACAGTATCCTATCCTGACCTGAGGAAGGGGGTTTTGTTCTCTGAAAGTTAGTCAAAATGTATTAATATTAGTCCAATAAAAAGATTACCTTCTTTACATGTTCTATTATATACATTTATTAACACAGCTACAATACTACTTTATCCCCAGCCACTTCTCCCTGTCTCCTTTTCAGCCCCCAGTCCCAGTACTAGTAGCCCCCTTATCCCACCTACCCTCCTTTTCAGCCCCCCGTTCCAGCCCCCTTCATCCACATGCCTTGCATTAGGACCCCCCTTTTCAGCCCCAGACCCATTCTCCCACCTGACCCAGGCATGCCCCATTTTCCCACCAGCCCCAGGCATGGCCCCCATTTTCCCTCATGGCCCCTTCTCAGACCCCAGTTCCAACCCCCTTCTCCCATCTGAGAACCCCCTCCCCACCCCACCGCAGTCCCCTTATCCCATCTGAGAACCTCCTCCCCTCCCCACCCCACCTCACCCCAGTCCCCTTCTCCCATCTAAGCCCCCCCCCGACCCGACCTGCCTACCAGCTCCGTCAACAGCCCTCTTCTCCTGCCTCCACCCTGCCTCATGTCTGCCCTGCTTCTAAAAGAAGAAAATCTCCTTGTCATTGTCGGGCCTTCCCTCACTGTGTCCTGCCCTCTCGGAAATAGGAAGTTACCTCAGAGGAGGGCGGGACACAGTGAGGGAAGGCCCGACAACGACGAGGAGATTTGCTTCTTTTACAAGCAGGGCAGACGCGAGGCACTGCCTGCGATGCCGCTTCACAGATTTTTTTTTTTAAAGGCAGGGTGGTGGCAGGAGAATAGGGCTGTCATCTGTCGACAGCGCTGGTAGGCAGGTGGGGACTGCAGCGCCAGCAGCCTTTTGGGGGGGAGCAGCGGGAGTGAAGCACCCCCGCACCTGCTGACACCCGGGGCGCACCGCCCCGCCCTTGCTAAGCCACTGGGGAGGAGCCAGCATTCATAGTGCACTGGTCCCCCTCACATGCAGGACACCAACCGGGCACACTAGGGGGCACTGCAGTGGACTTCACAAATTGCTCTAGGTGCATAGCTCCCTTACCTTCAGTGCTGAGCCCCCCAACCCCCCCCCCCCCAAAGACCCATTCCCCACAACTGTACACCACTACCATAGCACTAAAGGGTGAAGGGGGCACCTACATATGGGTACAGTGGGTTTCGGGTGGGTTTTGGAGGGCTCACATTTACCAGCCCAAGTGTAACAGGTAGGGGGATGGGCCTGGGTCTGCCTGCCTGAAGTGCACTGCACCCACTAAAACTGCTCCAGGGACCTGCATACTGCTGTCATGGAGCTGGGTATGGCATCTGAGGCTGGCAAAAAATTAAAAAAAATTTTTTTAGTGTGGGAGGGGGTTAGTGACCACTGTGGGAGTAAGGGGAGGTCATCCCCGATTCCCTTCGGTGGTCATCTGGTCAGTTTGGGCACCTTTTTGAGGCTTGGTCGTGAAAAAAAATGGACCAAGTAAAGTCGACCAAATGCTTGTCAGGGACGCCCTTCTTTTTTCCATTATCGGCTGAGGATGCCCATCTCTTAAGCACGCCCCAGTCCCGCCTTCACTACACCTCCGACATGCCCCCGTGAACTTTGGTCGTTCCCATGATGGACTACAGTTGAGGATGCCCAAAATCGGCTTTTGATTATGCCGATTTGGGCGACCCTGAGAGAAGGACGCCCATCTCCCGATTTGTGTCGGAAGATGGGCGCCCTTCTGTTTCGAAAATGCACCTGTAAGGTCCTCCCAAGGACTTTCACTAACCACACCCTCTCCAAAAGACATTATACGATGTGATACCCGTAAGCGAGCCTTCTCTTGAGTAGCCCCACACTCCGGAATGCACTGCCTGAAAGGCTCCGCTTAATACAAGACTATCTCTACTTCAGGAAGCAGCTGAAAGCTTGGCTCTTCAACCAGGCCTTTAATGGAAGAAGTAACTAACATGTTAGTCTCACACAAGGAGTGACTTGGGCTGCACATACTGCAGCAGGACATGTTTATCCACTTCTACCCTAGCTGAGATAATATTTAACCATCACTCTGACCTCATGTGCAACTTTCTTTAAATCAATCACCTTACTTTCTAACTCTTCCTACTTTCTTACCTACTTATGTTACTTCTTTGCTTTACTGTTCACTATCAATTATAATGCTCTATTACTATTGTGTTGGCATTGTAAGTAGTATACCATGCCATACTTTGTATTGTTTTTGAATATTTTTACTGCTGCAATTGCCTATTGCTCATGTTTGATCTATTCTTACTGTACACTGCCTTGAGTGAATTCCTTCAAAAAGGCAGTAAATAAATCCTAATAAATTTAATACACTAACCTATAGGTAGCCAGTTTAGTTCCTTGAGAATGGGGGTTACACTATTGAACTGACCCGAACCAGAAATCAATCTGGCTACCGTATTCTGTAAAAGCTGTAAGCAACTTTTCAATTTACAGGTGGTCTGAGAATATAATGAATTACAATAATCTAGCTGGGCAAGAAGAACTGCCTGTGCCAGTTGTCTAAGCTTTAGAAAAAAATCTCTTAAAGCTCCGACCTGCCTTTCAAAAGAAAAGACTGGAATCTAGAATGACTCCAAGGACTCTAGAATAACCCTTAATTTTCAAAATTTCCCCTGAAGCCAGAGTAACAGAACTAATGGGAACCTTTTCAATGCCACCAAACCACAGTATCTTAGTCTTTTGTTTATTTAACTTTAAAAAATGTCCAGTTGCCCATTTGTCTATAGAGGAAATATAATATTTGATGGAACTCAGGGTATTATCCAGCGTCTCCAACACAGGGCAAAGAAGAAAAATATTGACTGCATATGATAATACAGTAATTCCTACCTCAACAAGATAATTCCCTAAGGAACTAAGATAGACATTAAACAATGACGGAGAAAGTGAAGAGCCCGGAGGCACTCCACAACCAGGGTTCCATCATGAAATGTCTTATTTTCTTAAGTACTGGAGATTGGTGGGTGATTGTGGTGGTAGGGTGCTGTTGGAAACTGACCTGTGAGTGATGGTGGGAGGGCATTTCAATACTGGTGGTGGTTGATGACTAGGTTGGGGCTGGTTGGCTACTGGTTGGAAGGGCATGGCTGAACACTTGCTCTTGTGAATGTAACCCGCGGATTAAATTCATTTTCATAATTTTTTACCTGGGGGTCCAGGGCTTTATTTTTTTTTGGGGGGGGGGGGGGGGGGTGGAGGATCCAGGCTTCCAGAAGGCATTGGTGGCCAGTGCTGTCCTCCGTTTGGGCTCCAGAGATGTTTCAGGGCTTCTGGAGAGGAATCACGTCACCCACGACCTTCTCCAATGCTGACTGGCTGAGGAGTGAGCTTTCCCAGCTGGGTGCGAGCAAGAAAATGGTCAGTTTCGGCCTGTGAAGGAAAGCTCCAAGCATGTGCGATTTTTCACGCATGCACACTAGCTGTTCCAAGCCAGCACTAGGCCCAAATTGAAGCCGGGGCCTAAATTCAAGAGGCGCCCTGGCGAGGCACTGTAGTAAATCATGGTGTTTTCCCGTTACTGCGGAAGGTCCTCTGGAACCCGGATTGGAAGTGGAGGTCATATCCTGACCATATGGGGGACCATGTAAGGGGTCTGGTAGCCCAATATTTTATTTAGTTTGGTTTTACAATGTGTTTTTGGTCCTGTTGGGCTGGCATTTTAAGGTTTAATTTTGGTAAATTCTGGTGATAGTTATGGGTTCCTGAGAACCTCTTTAGGTGAAATGTTTTGCAAATTAAAAAAGATTTTCTAGTACCAGAAATGGCATGCAGCAGACCCAGGACTACCACCTGGCTCCTGGATTGGCCTGGAGGTAGGGCTGATTCGCTGAATGCAAACCTGGCAGTAGCCCTTCTACCAGGTAATAAAAGGGCTCCTTTATCTTTGATCATGCCAGCTTCCTATGGATTTTTTTATTCTTGACCCCCATTTATTGTAGACTATTGACTTTAGAAAATTTTTTATTCTTTATATTCCATGTAAATGGACATTTCTTGTTTATTTCTTTTGTTGCCTATTCACAGAATGATTTTTAAAGGTAATTTGTAAAAGCAATAAAAAGAAGCCCTCTTTATAGGACACTATTGCTGTACACCTGTGGGAATTTTGCACCAAAAATTCTGGATCAGATTTTTGTTTTAATTTTTTTATTTATAAGAATTTTTAAAGCACATTCCTTGAAACACCTCTTGTACAGTGATAGTTGGAGATACACAAAAAATAATACAAGGAAATACAAAAAGAAAAGAACAAAACCCCAGCCAATTATCCATTCCACACAGAAAAGATAATAGGGCAAGGCACAATTTAAAGAAAAATTTTAACCTTTATCAAACAGCTGCACTAGTAAATGGGTTTAGCATGCACCCATGTGCTAAGTCCATTTGTAGCGTGGCCATAAAATATGCATTTTTCTATTTGTTGAGATTCTGGTCATGCGCTAATCTTAGCATTAATGTGCAGTCATTTAAAAAAATGAATGCAAGAATTACCACCTCCTATTTAGGCGGCACTAAAGGCTCCTACATGATAGACACACTAACCAGTTAGCACAACGGTAATATCAGTGCGCTACCTGAATAGTGCTTCCACACTCATTCTCCACCCTTGACATGTCCCCTCCCTAACAAAATGTTAAAAAATAAATCCTGCATGCTTAGCACATGGAAATGGAAAAAGTAACACAGAACGATTTAGCACATCCTGCGTTAGGACATTTTTCCTGTATAAAGCATGTGTTAGTGCTTAACTCAGTTTAGTAAAAGGGCCCCTAAGAAAGGGGGCCTTTTACTAACCAAACCAACCAATTGCCACATATGATGACTATAGGCCTCTTTTACTAAAAGTGCATTAGGATTTGCACTCACTGAAAGTTAACAAAAATTAAAATTAATATGTGTTAACTGCCGAGTCTATGTGGTAAAATAAATCTGTTGGCTGCCTGCTTTGTGAATATTCCATCACTGTTTCATTATTGCTACCAAGTATCGCATACTATGGGCATTTGCTTTAAACTTTGATTGTTTTAATTCGTGTATCCAGACCTTACATAGAAACATGACAGCAGCTAAGGGTCAAATGGCCCATCCAGTCTGCCCATCCTCAGTAACCACTAACTCTTCCTTTCCTAAGGGATCCCATATGCCTGTCCCATGCTTTCTTAAATTCTGACACCATCCTGGTCTCTACACCCTCTACTGGGAGGCTATTCCATGCTTCCACCACTCTTTCGGTGAAAGAGTATTTTCTTAAATTCCTCCTAAGTCTATTTCCTCTTACTTTCATCTTATGTCCCCTCATTCCAGAGTTTTCCTTCATTTGAAAAAGGCTTGCCTCCTGTATATTGATGCCACTGAGGTATTTAAATGTCTCTATTATATCCCCTCTCTCTCGCCTCTCTTCCAATGTATACATGTTGAGTTCCTAAGTCTGTCCCTATATGTTTTATGACAAAGACCACTTACTAATTTTGTAGCCACCCTCTGGGCTGACTCCATCCTGTTTATATCTTTCTGTAGGTGCGGTCTCCAGAATTGCAGGCAGTACTCTAAATGGGGCCTCACCAAAGATTTGTACAAGGGCGCTATCACCTCTTTTTTCCTGCTGGTCATCCCTCTCCTTATGCACCCAAGCATCTTTCTGGCTTTGGCAGTTGCCTTTTCTACCTGTTTGGCCACCTTAAGGTCATCGGACACAATCACCCCTAAGTTCCGCTCTTCTTTCGTACACAGAAGCACTTCACCCCCTATATTGTACTGTGTCCTTGGATTCTTGTACCCCAAGTGCATGACCCTGTATTTCTTAGCATTAAATCTTAGTTGCCAGTTATCAGACCATTCTTATCCTTCTTCATGTCATCCACACCTTCTGGTGTGTCCAACCTATTACAGAGTTTGGTATCATCCGCAAAGAGACAAACCTTACCAGATAGTCCTTCCACAATATCACTCATGAAGATGTTAAAAAGACCCGACCCGAGGACCGAACCCTGCGGTACACCACTGATAACACCCCTTTCCTCAGAGCAAGCTCCATTTACCACTACCCTCTGTCTCCTTCGATACCAAGGGCACTCGGTTTATTTATCAGTCTCTGTGTACGACCGTGTCAAAGGCTTTGCTAATATCCAAGTACAGCACATTCAGCGCCTCTCCCAAGTCCAACTGTTTGGTCACCCAGTCAAAGAAATCAATCAGATTTGTCTGACATGACCTGCCTCTAGTGAAGCCATGCTGCCTCAGGTACTGCAGTCCATTTGATTCCAGAAACCTCATGATCCTCCGCTTAAGAAGCGTCTCCATTAGTTTACTCACCACCGAGATCAGACTGACAGGTCTATAATTCCCTTATTTCCGCTTTTGTGCAGAGGGACCACATCTGCCCTTCTCCAGTCCTCTGGGACCACTCCAGACTCTAAGGAAGCATTGAAAAGGTCAGACAGCGGTGTTACCAGTATATCTCCAAGTTCCCCGAGCACCCTCTACTCTTAGTTTAGCCAGCTCCTCCTGAACAGACTCTTCTGAAAATTGGTCTCGGTCTACCATATATCCACCCCCATTAGCATTTGTTTTCTGTGGTCCTACCCCCAGTCTTTCATCCATGAACACAGAACAGAAATAATTGTTAAGCAGTTCAGCTTTATCCTTATCAGCTTCTACATATTCCTCCCCCTCAGCTTTAAGTCTCACAATGCTATTATGGCACTTCCTCCTGTCATTTATATATCTGTAAAAGTCTTGTCCCCCAATTTTACCATCTTTTCTTCCATTTGCCTCTTCACATTCCTGACAGCTTTTCCAGCATCTCTTTGCTTTTCCAGGTATTTTTGCCTGTCCTCCTCTTTCTGAGTCTGCTTGTAATGAAGACTAACCTTCTTTCCCTTACCTTTTCAGCTACTACATTCGAGAACCAGAGAGGCCTTCTTTTCCTCTTACTTTTATGTAGTTTTCTAACATCAAGGTTTGCACCTCTAAAATAGCTCCTTTCGGTTTCACCCACTGCTGTTCTGCTTCCTTCAGCTGTTCCCATCCAGCTAATTCTTTCCTGAGAAACCCACCCCCCATCTTGGCAAAGTTAGTTCTTTTGAAATCTAGGACCCTCAATCTTGAATAGGCCTTCTCCTCCTCTGTCTTAATATTGAACCACACCATTTGGTGGTCACTAGATGCGAAATGATCTCCCACCGTAACATCAGAAACATTTTCCCTGTTTGTGAGCACCAGGTCTAGGATAGCTCCATCCTGCGTCGGTTCCGTTACCCACTGCTGAAACAATTCTTCCTGTAGAGAATCCACGATTTATTTGCTTCTAGGCGACCGTGCAGCAGGGATGCCTCAATCAACATCCAGCAGGTTGAAATCACTTATCAGTAGTACTTCCCCTTTCCAAGCTATTTTGTGGATGTCTTCAGTTAAGTCTCTGTCCAATACCACATGCACATGTTATTGCTTGTTAAACCCAAAGGCAAAACCTAAGGGTGATTAAACAATTTGGTATAAACTGTGTTGTCCTGTAGAAGTTGTTGTTTACTTGTTGTGTATGGATGCCTGTTCTGGTGTGTGATTGATGATAATGTTAGAATAACTGTCTACACTTATGGCTATGATGAACATGTGGCATCCTTAAAGACTTCTAAATGCCCAGTTGAGTGTATATGCTACATTCAACTCTGTTAAATGTTTCAGACATATCCATCTATTTGATCCCATGATGTTACTGAATTCTATTATTCTGTTTCACCGTATTTTCAAATGTAAGCCACATTGAACCAGAGTTTGCTTGGGATAATGTGAGATATTAATGTCAAATTTAAAAAAAATCCTTTTAAGGCACTGCCTATCCAACTGGATGGTGATGGCACAAGGAAAGCAAGTTTGGTCCAGTGAAGACTAATGTTCCTTAGCTGGGCTCTAGTATTACCATATTGAAAATGCGACCATACCGTGCCTTTGTGGTTATGTTCCACTAATAAGTTAAATGAATAACTGGCTTTCTTGAAAGGATTATATAACCTTTGGATGCATGAGTAGGAACAAAAAAAACACATACATTCATGCAACATCACAACTCCTCATGTACAGCCACAAAACAACTTTTTAGGGTGGATAGTGTTCGCAATGAGCTCCTTTTATTATTGACCAGATAGAAAAGATAAAGAGTTTTCAGTTTTGGCATAGTACAATACATCACAAGAAAAAATATAAGAATACCAATATACTGCAATCACAGACCTGCCAAGTCTCCCGCATTCAGCGGGAGACTCCCACTTTGGTGGGTCATCTCCTGCACTCCCGCCAAAGCGGGAATGAGCAGCCTCAGCAAAAGAAAATGAAGCGCGGGGCCGCAGCAGCCTTCAGGCATGCGCTGTTGGCTCTGCCGTCCTTTGCCCCCACTGACGTCAATTTCCTGTTCCGGGGGCAGAGGACTGGCAGACCGACAGCGCATGCCTGAAGGCTGCTGTGGCCCCGCACTTCATTTTCTTCTTTTGCTGAGGCTGCTCACATTGGCAGCATGTAGAAGGGATGCAGTTGAGCTCCCTGGCTGATCCCAGGAGATAGCAGCTGCTTGAGTGCCTGGGGAACTAAGGTACAGGGAAACAAAAAGTGCTGGGGTAGAGGAGAATAGAAAAAAAGATTTTGTTTAGAAGGGAAGGAGGAAGAAAGAGTGTGTCGGTAGCATGGGGGGGGGGGGGGGAGAGATCAAAGATATTGAATGGGGACAGAAAAAGGGGAGACACTGGATGAAAGGAGGAAGAGAGAGGAGATGGATGAAAGGAGGGAGACACTGGACAGAAGGTGGAGAGCAAGGGGAGATGTTGGATGGGAGAAAGAGAAAGGGGACATGCTGGATGGAGGTGAGCGGGGGAGAAGCTGGATGGAAAGAAAGAAGGAAGAGTGGGGATGCTGGATAGAACAGGGGTACAGAGAGAGAGAAAGATGAATGGAAAGATGGTGGGAGAAAGAGGGGAGATTGAAAAGGGCAAGGGAGAGACAAGCTGTTGAGGAGAAGGGGAGCAAGGGGGAGACCCTGTCTGGTCAGATGGATAGAGAAAGAGGAGAAATGCTGGATGAAAGGAGGGAGAGAAAGAGAAAAAATGCTAGAAGAAGGGGACAGAAAGAGGGAAGACGCTGGATGGAAGAGTAGGAGAGAATGAGGGAAGGTGCTGGATGGAAGGATAGGGAGAGAAAGAGGAGACGCTGGATGGAAGGATGCAGAGAGAAAGAGGTGGGGAGACACTGGAAGGATGGGAAGAGAAAGAGGAGAGTGTCACATCCTTCGCTCCCTCAGGCTGCTCCTCTGCGGGAAGCAAGGGCCGGGAGGAGAGATCTGCAGCCAGAGAGCACTTACCCGACGGTTCCGCGGATGGCCGGCTATCTCGAGTACAGTCGGGGCCGAGCCGGTATTCCTTGCGGCAATGGCCGGCCTTTTTTGAACCGCGGCCAAAAGCCAGGACCCGTCACAGCGATAGCCGCCCTATCCGCGGCCGGGCCCGAAGGCCGGCGATCGCGGCTTCCAGGCTCTCAGTTGCTGGCTACGGAGTCTGCGCTTACACTAGTAGGGAAGATGGCGCTCAGACGCGATGGCCGGCGTCGTCTTCATTTTCGGGCACGGGAACCCGAAGCTCTGCCTCAGAAGAACCAGATTGGGATGCCGGTGCTGTAGGTCCGCCTGAGAGGCCGGACGGAACCAACCAGAGGGATTTCTGTAGTAGCCGTGTTCCGATTGGCCGGCCATGTCGGCTGGGGCTGGGTGGTTGAATGCTGACAGTATTTAAGGAGCGGGGCTGAAACAGGACGTTGCTTCAGGTTCTGTTTCCCGAGGCCAGTCTTTGTGTGCTCCTGTTCTCTGTGCGATCCCTTGTTTTCCTGGTTTGATCTTTGGACTGTTACTGGACTACCCTGATAGCTGCCTGCCCTGACTTATTGCCTGTTTTTGGACGACTCTGTTAGCCACCTACCTTGACCTGCTGCCTGTTCCTGGATTTCTCTGACTTTCCACCTGCTCTCTCCGCTCCCGGTTCCAGTGCTGGGTCAGTCCATCAACCCCGCGGTTCTGGAAGTCCCGTTGGCCGCCTGCAGCTGGGGGCTCAACCCCTGGTGAACGGCGGTCGCTGCGGGTGAAGACTTGGGGTTGCACGGCTGTCCTCTGAGGTCCTTCGGGGCCTTACGGGATCTAAGGGCTCACCTTCTTCCCAGATAAGACAGAGAGATGCTGGATGGAAAGGGGGGGAGGATAGAGTTAGTGAAAGACTGGAGAATAATTGAAAGGGGCATGGGGAGAACAAAAGTGAAGAAAAGATGAAAAGCCATAGATAAAGTAAAAAGAGGGAAATTAAAGAATGGATAGTACAAATGAATTAAATCTGGACAGAGAGAGAGGCAGAAAAATAAATTGAAGAAAACATAGAAAAAGGAGAGAAAAATGACAAATGGACAGGAAACCCTGGCAAGACAGTTAAGAGAAGACGAAGGAAAGCAGAATCAAGAGACTGGGACCAACACAATTAGAAAAAATAAATGACCAGACAGCAAAGGTACAGAAAATAATTTTATTTTTAATTTAGGATAAAGTAGTGTGGTAGTTGTGTTAGTTAAGGTTAATAAATGCAAATAAAACACAAAATATAAAATAAGGTGATACCTTCACTGATTTTAAAACATTTTTGATTAGCCTTCAGAGACCAGCACTTCCTTCCTCAGGTCAGCAGAGGATACCATAACAGCATTCTACTGTCCTGACCTGAGGCAGGAGATTCTGGCCTCTGAAAGCTAATTGAAAAGGGTATTAGGCTATTACATAAAATATTTTCTGAAACGACTGTGGGATTGAGGTGTGTCAGGGGGGTGGAGCCATGTATAGTGGGTGGAGCCAATGCAGAGTGGGGTGGGGCTGGGGCGTGTACTAAAATCTCCCTCTCAAAAATTGGGACCCCTTGGCAGCTCTGCAATCAGGGGCTTATAGTCCATTTAGTTATGTTTAAAAAATGAGAGATCTGCATGAAAACAAAATATTTATTTTTATTATTTTGATTTATAAAACCACTTGTCCCCAAACCATGCTCAAAACAGAATAATCCATTTGTGTATCTAAAATGTAAACTTCTACAAATGAGATGAAGTGAAGATGTGATTCCATGTGTTCCAATGAAAGGAGAGTTTAATTTTACTTCTATTTAATGTCAATATATTCCACCTTTATAACACCAGGCTCTCCAAGGAAGAGTACAATAACAGTTAAGATGAACCCATCAGGAAATAGGGAATCCTCACTCACTTAAATTTGGCCATGTATTACTGTATTCTGTAGAACAGTGTAGAAAAATTAGCACAAAATACAGAGTTTATTACTGTTGTTTATTTATTTATGTATTTGTTGCATTTGTATCCCACATTTTCCCACCTATTTGCAGGCTCAATGTAGGCTGTATAGAGAGAGGTGTGACCAGCAGAAGAAAAGAGGTTTTAATGCCCCTGTATAAGTCGTTGGTGAGGCCCCACCTGGAGTATTGTATTCAGTTTTGGAGGCCATACCTTGCTAAGGATGTAAAAAGAATTGAAGCGGTGCAAAGAAAAGCTACGAGAATGGTATGGGATTTGCGTTACAAGACGTATGAGGAGAGACTTGCTGACCTGAACATGTATACCCTGGAGGAAAGGAGAAACAGGGGTGATATGATACAGACGTTCAAATATTTGAAAGGTATTAATCCGCAAACGAACCTTTTCCGTAGATGGGAAGGCGGTAGAACTAGAGGACATGATATGAGATTGAAGGGGGGTAGACTCAAGAAAAATGTCAGGAAGTATTTTTTCACGGAGAGAGTGGTAGATACTTGGAATGCCCTCCTGCGAGAGGTGGTGGAGATGAAAACGGTAGCGGAATTCAAGCATGCGTGGGATAAACATAAAGGAATCCTGTTCAGAAGGAATGGATCCTCAGAAGCTTAGCCGAGATTGGGAGGCAGGGCTGGTGTTTGGGAGGTGGGGCTAGTGCTGGGCAAGACTTCTACGGTCTGTGCCCTGAAAATGGCAGATACAAATCAAGGTAAGGTATACACAAGAAGTAGCACATATGAGTTTATCTTGTTGGGCAGACTAGATGGACCATGCAGGTCTTTTTCTGCCGTCATCTACTATGTTATGTTAATATCCAGCTCATTTTCGAAAGTGATTGCCGGCCATTTCCCGACATAAATCGGGAGATGGCCGGCGATCTCTCAAAAGCGGCCAAATTGGTATAATCGAAAGCGGCTTTTTTGACAGCATCGCCGCTTTCCCGTCGCCTCGCCGGCGCAAGTTCAAGGGGGCATGTCTGCGGCGTAGCGAAGGCGGGGCATGGGCGTGGCTACCAGATGGTCGGCTTTCGCGGATAATGGGGAAAAAAAGTGGCGTTAAGCAATATTTCGCTGGGTTTACTTGGTCCTTTTATTTTATTGGACCAAGCCTCAAAAAGGTGTCCAACTGACCAGATAACCACCGGAAGGAATGGGGGATGACCTCCCCGTACTCCCCCAGTGGTCACCAACCCCCTCCCACACTAAAAAAATAAAAATAAAACATATTTTGCCAGCCTCAAATGCCGTACCCACCTCCTTGACAGCAGAATGTGTCCTATCCTTTGACAGCCGTTCCCTGGTTGTGATGTGGCTCTGGGGTGAGTGTGACACCTTTTCTGTTAGGTGCAATGCAGAGTCACATCAGCAATGCATTGTGGTGGGTGTAGGGTACTGGGCTCTACTCCCATGGTGCTTTTCCCCCTGCTAACTGGGTCACAGTGTGTCCAGTTTTGTTTCCGGTAGTCCATGAGGTAGTGGCCATTTTTGTAAGCCACTTTTAGATCCCTTTCATGTGTTACCCACGTTAGAGAACTTAGTTATTACCTTGAATGATGCTGAAAGAGGGCATTGTACACCATTCTGCCAGCTCTGACCTACTGCTCATCTCAGTACCAGGGAGACTCTTTGCCAGTGGGGCACAACCTCTGATCTGCAGTTAACTGTGAGAAAACATGCTTATTCCAATAAAGGACTTTTTCAAAGAGATTAGTCTTCAGGTGTCAACTGGTGTGCCAAGGTTATACAGCAGCAAAAAGTCCTAGAGGCCTGCGTGTATGCAGGTCCCTGGAGCACTTTTAGTGGGTACCGCAGTGCACTTACGGCAGGCGGACCCAGGCCCATCCCCCCCTGCCTGTAACACTTGTGCTGGTAAATGGGAGCCCTCCAAAACCCACTGTACCCACATGTAGTTGCCCCCTTCACTACGGTAGTGTTCTACATTTGTGGGTAGTGGGTTTTTTTTGGGGGGGGGGGGGGTTGGGGGCTCAGCACCCAAAGTAAGGGAGCTATGCATGTGGGAGCTTTTTCTGAAGTCCACTGCACTGACCCCTCGGGTGCCCAGTTGGTGGTCCTGACATGTCAGGGGGACCAGTGCATTACAATTGCTGGCTCCTCCCATGACCAAATGCCTTGGATTTCGCCGAGTTTGGGATGGCCGGCATTTTTTTCCATTATCGCTGAAAAACAAAACCGGCCATCTCAAACCCGGTGAACGCTGGCATTTGGCCGGCCTAAACCGTATGAAAAAAAAGATGGCTGGCCATTTTTTCGATAATACGGTTCCGGCCAGCTGTTGCGCTGGCTGCCGCCAAAATAGATTGCCGGCGATCTATTTCGCCGGCAACGTTCGATTATGCCCCTCCACGTTACTGATAACAATAATTTTTTATGTTGTTTTAGTAATATTAAATTTTACTTAATAAAATTAACCTAGTGATTGAGTGACCTACTGATTAAAGCACTGGGCTTGTAATCCAAAGGTGGCCAGTTCAAATCCCACTGCTGCACCTTGTGATCTTGGACTTGGGCAAATCACTTAACCCTCCATTGCCTCAGGAACAAGGTAAAATTATGTATAATCATACCTGATAATTTTCTTTCCATTAATCATAGCTGATCAATCCATAGACTGGTGGGTTGTGTCCATCTACCAGCAGGTGGAGATAGAGAGCAAACTTTTGCCTCCCTATATGTGGTCATGTGCTGCCGGAAACTCCTCAGTATGTCGATATCAAAGCTCCATCCGCAGGACTCAGCACTTAGAGAATTACACCCACAAAGGGACACTCTGCCCAGCTCACCACCGCCGAAACGGGGGAGGGGAATTAACCCAGCTCATCCCCACACAAGTGGGGGAGGGGAATCCGTCCAGCTCATCCCCGCGGAGCGGGGGAGGGACACCACACCCGCCGATGCGGGGGGATCTGGCTTATCCTGCAACCGCAACCGCGGGAGGAGCTGACTGACCCTAACACCGCCGAAGCGGGAGGGGTACAAAGCTGCCCTACAGCCGCACGAAGCGGGAGGGAGTGCCGGCAGAATTTTAAGTCTCAATCCAGCCCCGTAAAACGGAGGGGAGAGGAATGCAGCAGCTCACTGTAACACAAACTCGTCTTAACTCTTGAAGAATCCAAGTGAAAAAAAACTTGAACACGAAGTCTTCCTGAAGTAACTGAAGACTAAACTTGAACCTGAAATGCAACCAGAATAAAAACAGTACAGATATCTGGGAGGGGCTATGGATTGATCAGCTATGATTAATGGAAAGAAAATTATCAGGTATGATTATACATAATTTTACCTTCCATATCATCAAGCTGATCAATCCATAGACTGGTGGGATGTACCGAAGCAGTACTCACCCAGGGCGGGACATTGAAATCCCTGACCTTAATACTGAAGCTCCAAACCGGGCCTCCGCCCGTGCAGCCACAGTCAAACGGTAATGCTTGGAGAATGTATGAGCCGAAGCCCAAGTTGCCGCCTTGCATATCTCTTCCAAGGAGACGGATCCGGCCTCTGCCATCGAAGCCGCCTGAGCTCTCGTGGAGTGAGCCTTCAGCTGGAGAGGCGGCACCTTCCCCGCGGTCACATAAGCCGCTGCAATGGCTTCCTTGACCCATCTTGCCACTGTAGGCTTAGCAGCCTGCAGACCCCTACGAGGACCTGCAAACAGGACAAACAGATGATCCGATTTCCGGAAATCATTGGTCACTTCCAAGTATCTGATGATGACTCGTCTCACATCCAGATATTTAAGAGCAGAGTACTCCTCTGGGTAGTCCTCCCTACGAAAGGAAGGGAGACAGAGCTGCTGATTCACATGGAAGCGAGAAACAATCTTGGGCAGAAAGGAAGGCACTGTGCGAATAGTCACTCCTGCCTCAGTGAACTGCAGAAAAGGCTCTCGACATGAGAGCGCCTGGAGCTCGGAAACTCTTCTGGCTGAAGTGATAGCCACCAAAAAGACTGCTTTCAACGTCAGGTCTTTCAGAGATGCCCTCGACAAGGGTTCAAACGGCGGCTTCTGCAATGCTCTTAGCACCAGGTTGAGATTCCACGCAGGCACCACTGAGTGCAGAGGAGGGCGCAGGTGATTAACTCCCTTGAGAAAGCGCACCACATCTGGCTGCGAAGCCAGGGAAGCACCCTTCAGGCGGCCCCTGAAGCAAGCCAGAGCCGCTACCTGGACTTTAAGGGAACTGAGCGACAGGCCTTTCTCCAGACCTTCTTGCAGGAACGCCAACACTGAAGAAATTGAAGCAGTGAAGGGAGAAAGTGAGCCTGCTTCACACCACGCTGCAAAGATACGCCAAACCCTGGCGTAAGCAGTAGAAGTAGAGCGCTTCCTCGCTCTCAGCATAGTGGCGATGACCTTGTCTGAGAAGCCCTTCTTCCTCAGACGCTGCCGCTCAATAGCCAGGCCGTAAGACCAAAGGGGGAGGGATCCTCCATCACCACGGGACCCTGATGTAACAGGCCGTGCTCCACTGGCAGCCGCAGAGGATCGTCGACTGAGAGCCTGATCAAGTCCGCATACCAGGGACGTCTGGGCCAATCCGGACCCACCAGGATTACCCTGCCGGGATGCTTTGCCACCCGGTCTAGCACCCTGCCCAACATGGGCCAGGGCGGGAACACATAGAGGAGCTCTTGTGTCGGCCACTGTTGGAGAAGAGCATCTACTCCCAGGGATCGAGGGTCCCGTCCTCTGCTGAAAAAGCGCGGCACTTGGCAATTGGCCGATGACGCCATCAGATCTAGGCTCGGCTGGCCCCAGCGCTTCGTGATGTCCAAGAACGCCTGAGCAGATAGCTGCCACTCTCCGGGCTCCAAGGTATGGCGACTGAGAAAGTCCGCCTTGACATTCATGACTCCGGCAATGTGGGCCGCTGAAAGCTGCTCCAGGTTCGCTTCCGCCCACTGGCAAAGATTCATAGCCTCCTTGGCTAGAGGGGCGCTCTTGGTACCTCCCTGGCGGTTGACATAGGCCACAGCCGTGGCATTGTCCGACAGGACCCGTACAGGCTTCAACACCAGTACCGGGATGAACTCCAAAAGCGCCAACCGAATGGCTCTGAGTTCCAGGAGGTTGATAGACCACTTTGCCTCTGCAGGAGACCAGAGCCCCTGCGCTGTCCTTCCCAAGCAGTGGGCTCCCCAGCCCGACAACGAGGCGTCCGTCGTGACGACAATCCACTCTGGGGTCACCAGAGGCATTCCCGCAGACAACTTGTCTGTCTGCATCCACCAGCTCAGCGCCTTGCGCACTGCTGGATCCAAGGGAAGGCGCACAGCATAATCCTCCGACATCGGAGTCCAGCGCTGCAGCAGGGAGTGTTGTAGTGGTCTCATATGAGCCCTGGCCCAGGGCACTACTTCCATCGTGGCCGTCATAGAGCCCAACAGCTGCACATAGTCCCAAGCCCGAAGAGGAGAGGCTACTAGGAACTGGTCCACCTGAGCCTGAAGTTTGACAATCCGATTGTCTGGCAGGAACACTCTGCCCACTTGGGTGTCGAATCGAACTCCCAGATACTCCAGGGACTGAGTCGGGCGCAGCTGGCTCTTCTCCCAGTTGATGATCCATCCCAGGGAGCTCAAAAGAGCAACTACCCGGTCCACAGCTTTGCCGCACTCTGCATAAGAGGGGGCTCGGATCAACCAGTCGTCCAGATAAGGATGGACTTGGACTCCTTCCTTTCGCAGGAAGGCCGCTATGACCACCATTACTTTGGAAAAGGTCCGCGGAGCAGTAGCCAACCCGAACGGGAGGGCTCTGAACTGGAAGTGTCGGCCCAGGACTGCAAAACGCAGAAAGCGTTGATGAGGAGGCCAGATGGGAATATGCAAGTATGCTTCCTTGATGTCCAAGGATGCCAGGTACTCCCCTGCCTTCACTGCCGCTATAACAGAGCGGAGAGTCTCCATGCGAAAGTGCCGCACTTTCAAGGCCCGATTGACCCCTTTGAGGTCGAGGATAGGCCGGACAGAACCTCCTTTCTTTGGTACCACAAAGTAAATGGAGTAACGCCCCTTGCCAAGCTGATTTTCTGGCACCGGGACGACCGCACCCAGGCGGATCAGATTGTCCAAAGTCTGCTGCACTGCCACAGCTTTGACCGGAGACTTGCAGGGAGAGAGTACAAACCCGTCTCTTAAGGGTCGGCAGAACTCTAGCTTGTAGCCGTCTCTGATGACTTCCAGCACCCAAGCGTCTGAAGTTATTGTGGTCCACTCGCCCAGAAACGAGGACAGCCGTCCTCCAATCTGCACTGGGGCGTGGACCAAGACCCCGTCATTGGGTACGAGACCCTGGGGGAGGACCGGAGGGAGCACCTCCGGGACGGCGGTCTCTGCGAAAGGAATGCTGCTTGGGGGAGAAATTCCTCTTAAAGGAAGAGGGGGCAGAAGAACCCGACCTGCCCGGGCGGTACCGACGGGCTTCCTGAAACCGTCCTCTGGAGGTACCGGGACGAGCACTAGCCCGAGCCCTGACCTCTGGTAACTTCTTGCCCTTAGACGTGCCGAGATCGGTCACGATTTTGTCCAGCTCGACCCCAAAGAGCAGCTTGCCTTTAAAAGGCAATCTAGCCAGGCGGGATTTAGAGGCGTGGTCAGCAGACCAATGTTTCAGCCAAAGCCACCGCCGCGCAGAGACTGTCTGAGCCATGCCTTTAGCTGAGGCTCTCAAGACATCATACAGCAAGTCTGCCAAATAGGCTAAGCCCGATTCCAGGGCCGGCCAATCAGCCCTCAAGGAATGATCCGAGGGGGAAGCCCGCTGCACCATAGTCAGGCACGCCCTGGCCACATAGGAGCCGCAAACTGAGGCCTGCAAACTTAAAGCAGCCGCCTCAAAGGACGACCTTAAGGCCGCCTCCAATCTTTTGTCTTGGGCGTCCTTTAGGGCCGTGCCACCTTCCACCGGCAATGCCGTTTTCTTAGTCACCGCAGTGATTAAAGAATCCACGGTAGGCCACAGATAGGCCTCACGTTCACTCACAGCCAAAGGATAGAGGCGGGACATAGCCCTAGCCACTTTAAGGCTCGCTTCCGGGACATCCCATTGAGCCGAAATTAAGGTGTGCATGGCATCATGCACGTGGAAGGTTCTAGGCGGGCGCTTCGTCCCCAGCATAATGGCAGAGCCAACAGGGGCTGAGGGAGAGACGTCCTCCGGAGAGGAAATCTTCAAAGTGTCCATGGCCTGTAACAACAGGTTGGGCAAATCCTCTGGGCGAAAAAGCCGCGCTGCAGAGGGGTCATCCGCTCCATCCGAGCGGGGATCCGTCTCCTCCAAGGAATCCGCAAAGGACCGTTGGGAGACCTCAGACACGCTGCCCTCATCTACATCGGAGGAGACAAATTCCTCCAAGGCCTGGGAATCAACCCGAGGGCGTTTACCTCTGGGAACCTCAACCTCTTTACCAGACGAGGGAGCAGGGGCAGCGTTGTGCATGAGGAAGGCCTGATGCAGCAGCAAAACAAACTCGGGGGAGAAACCCCCCAGACTGTGCACTTCCGCAGCCTGGGCAACAGCCCTAGGCGCACCCTCAACCGGCGCTCGCAATAGCGGGGGAGAGACATGCTGCGCATCCAAAATGGCGTCCGGCGCGAAACTCCGCGAAGGAGCCGCGCGGGAAGAACGGCTCTTAACTTTAGCCGCTTCTGTGTCGTCGCCCAAATTAAGGGCGTTCATGGCATTAATGTCTCCAACCTCAAGGGCGGCCCAAGAAGAAGCCGTCCGAGCCGCGTGGCCGGCCAAGATGGCGGAGGCGAGGAGCGGGGGATGGGCGTTTATGGCGGGAAAAACCGCCACGCCGGAGGAAGGACCGGGACATTCATCGGTCACGAAACTGTCACCCAACAAGGGCGAATCAGGCTTTAAGACCCCCGCATCCCCTCTAGAAGCGCTCGAGCGACCCGGGGAGCGACCCTTTGCGCCCTCGCCCTCCGACGCCATATGCCACGAGGAGAAGAATCGGGGAACCCCCTGCCCGCTATAAAAAGGTAAAAATTACCTGCTGTCCGCTCCGAGTTGTAACGACCTGGTGTCCCAGTGAGTAGCTGCAATAGACGCTTAAATAAACGTCGAAATAAACGCCTTTAAGGACGTTCAAAATTTTTTTTTTTTTTTTTTTTTGTAAACGGAGCCAGCGGGAGGGGGGAGAAAAGGAGGGACCTGGCACCACCAGGTTTGCACTTGCTCAAAAGAGCCCTCAACCCCAGGCACTCAACAAAACCTAAAAATTAGGCTTGGAGGCCTAGCCAGAGCTGCTGCTGTGTGTGACCACCACCTGCTGAGATAGAGAACATACTGAGGAGTTTCCGGCAGCACATGACCACATATAGGGAGGCAAAAGTTTGCTCTCTATCTCCACCTGCTGGTAGATGGACACAACCCACCAGTCTATGGATTGATCAGCTTGATGATATGGAAACTTAGTTTGTGAGCCCTCCTAGGTCAGAGAAATATCCAGAGTACCTGAATGTAACTCACCTTGAGCTACTACTGAAAAAGGTGTGAGCAAAAAAAATATATATATATATATTTATTTATATGTAGATATGGGAAGCTTTCAGACAAATAAAAAAGCTGTCAAATAAGTTTTTAAAAATTCTTTATCCTCCACTTTTTAAGCACTGCTCATCCAACTAGAACAGCTTTAGACTTTTTACAGATGGATCATAGGTAGTCCAGTCCGTTATTTCTAATAATCTTTTGCTATTGTTTTCAATAGGGTTTGCTATTGTTTTGAGTGAACTAAAATGCCAGCAAGCTCCGCCTACTGGCTTCAACCTTTTTATCCAACCTCCTTGGTTCAGCCCATATAATGGACCAGATAGGTTCATGCCGTCTCCTGAATCTAACCTCCATAGTTCCAGTACTGCCTTTACCGTCCCTCACTACAGATAGGGAGGCGCTCCAACACCCGTAAGTTTGCCTATCTAGAGGCCAACTCTATGGTTTTTACAGCTGTCAGTCCGCTGCCACGAGCGCCTATCACGAAGATTTGATCCGCGTACTGCAGCGAGAGCAAGGGGCGCGATCATAAGTACATAAGTGTTGCCATACTGGGACAGACCAAAGGTCCATCATGCCCCGCATCCTGTTTCCAACGTTGGCCAATCCAGATCACAAATATCTAGCAAGATCGGCGCTCTCGATTGTCCAACGCTAGTCTGGCGGTGTTTTTTTTTTTTACGGCTATTTTTGCGGCCACGACTTCGCCGTTGGGAGGAAGACACAGAACCAAAACAAGAAAGCCCCCCTGACTCCCAAAAAGCCCAGGCAGAACGGAGTAGCAGAGAGAACGGCGGCGGAGGGGGAGGTCGTGGGTTCCCGGCTTCTCCCCATCAGCCATGGGGAACCAGCTAGCAGGCATCGCTCCTTCGCAGATCTTGTCCGTGGACAGCTACTTCTCGGACATCCACGACTGCGAGTACGACCGCAGCCTGGGCAGCACGCGCTTCTTCAAAGTGGCGCGCGCGCGGCACCGCGAGGGGCTGGTGGTGGTCAAGGTGTTCGCCATCCAGGACCCGTCGCTGCCGCTCACCGGCTACCGGCAGGAGGTGGAGGAGCTGAAGATCCGCCTGCACTCGGCGCAGCACTGCCTGCCTTTCCAGAAGACCACGCTGAGCGACAAGGCGGCGCTGCTCTTCCGCCAGTACGTCCGGGACAACCTGTACGACCGCATCAGCACGCGGCCCTTCCTCGCGCCCACCGAGAAGCGCTGGGTCGCCTTCCAGATCCTGACGGGCCTGGAGCAGGCGCACCGCTCGGGCGTCCGCCACGGCGACATCAAGACCGAGAACGTCATGGTGACCAGCTGGAGCTGGGTGCTGCTCACGGACTTCGCCAGCTTCAAGCCCACCTACCTGCCCGAGGACAACCCGGCCGACTTCAACTACTTCTTCGACACGTCCCGCCGCCGCACCTGCTACCTGGCGCCTGAGCGCTTCGTGGACGGCAGTGCCCTCGCCTTCTCCTCAGCCGCCGCCGAGCTGGAGGGACCAGGGGGCCGGGATCCGGCGGGGGCGCCGCCGCTTGTCGACCTGCTGGGCGGGGGCGGGCAGCGAGCGAGGGGTGAGCTCAAGAGAGCCATGGATATCTTCTCTGCCGGTAGGTGAGGACCAACTCCCCCTCCCCCCCAGTCCCAGTGTCTTCGGACATAAAATATTTCTGCTCGTTAGAGGGCTTTTACCCAAGAAAAGGAACTCTGGTTGCTATATATATTTTATTTGTTACATTTGTATCCCACATTTTCCACCTTTTTGCAGGCTCAATGTGGCTTACGGTGTGTGCACACACACACACACACACACACACACACACACACACACACACACACACACACACACACACACACACACACACAGCAATTGAGGTGGAAGCTGAAACTGACCCTTCTAGTTCTTTTATTTACAATTCTTTATAACTGTCTTAGGCACTTATGTTTTTCCAAGACTGCAAATATGCATGAAAGAGAATTAGATCCAATGTAGGTAGCGTGCATGCATATGATGGGGTCATCTTTTCATTTTACCTTTAAAGTGCAAAGCTTTTTATGTCTCCAGAAGACTGTAAGTGCCACTAATCTGTGAACTTGTATATAAAAAGGTTAGAGGTGCCATTTTTGCACAAACCAACAGTCTGTTAAGCCCAGCATCCTATTTGACAGTGGATCACTTGGAAGCCTGTTAAAAGTAAAGGTCTTGGCTGCAAAACTCGGATATACAACAAGCCATAACCATGTCCTTAGCTAATTAATTTTGTAGCTTGTGTGTTTAAGAAACTGTGAAATCTGAAGGTGTTAGAGAAACAGAAAGTAATACTTCTGAAGTTTTTTTTTTTCAACATCCTTCTACATTCTTTGGAAGTCACTAGTGGGCAGATGGTCAAAAGCTCCGCGCTGTTCCAAACAGCGCTCTAAATATACCACAGGAACAGCGCGGGGCTTTACTGCACCTAGGATCAGAGATAAATGAATTCAAATTTAAGCATGCAATTCTCTCTGATCATGGGGTAGAAGTGCGTGAGGATTATGCCAGAGCATGCGCTCAACCACAATCCTCCTGCACTTGTTTGAGAGGTCTGGGCTGTCAAAAGTCCAGACCTGTCAAACACAGGGACTGGAGGTTCATGGGACCACCAGACTCCAACTACCTCTGCCCCAAGCAAGATGAAACGGGGGCTGGAGGTTTGGTGGATCTCCGGTCTCCAGACCCTTCCCCCCCCCCCCGACACAGGTTCAGGGAGGGCCGGAGATCTGGTGGGTCTCCAGCCCCCCCAACCCCCCTGCAGCATTGGTAAGAAGTCCCTGGTGGCCCAGTGGGCGACCGATGAACCCCGCACCAAGATGGGGCTGGAGGTCCGGCAGACCTCCGGGCCCCCGACCCCCCCCCCCCAACGCAGGTTCAGGGGGAGCTGGAGATCCGGTGGGTCTCTAGACTCCCCCTATCCCCCCCCCCCCAGCATTGGAAGATGTCCCTGAATCCCCCCCACCCCCTACCTTAGGTTGGAGGAGGGAGGTGGCTTCCCTCCTCTTCATTCGGCGTCGCCTGCAAAATGGATGCGCTCAGCCCTGCTCAGTGTATCCTGGGATGTGCTGGGTGGGGCTTCACATCCAGCGCATTGTAGGATACACTGGTCGCCGCCATTTTGCAGGCAGCGCTGAAGGAAGAGGAGGGAGGCCATCTCCCTCCAACCTAAGGTAGGGGGGTGTGGGGATTGACTGCGGCCCACTGGGCCACCAGGGACCTCGTACCAATGCTGGGGGGGGGGGGGGGGGGGGGGCGGGAGACACCCCCCCCCCCCGGCAACCTGTGTCGCAGGTTGGAACTCGTGGTCTCTCGATTGGGGGGGGGGGGGGTTGTCGGTTAATGCGGGGGGTTGCTGCATTGGGAGCATGCTGGACTGGGCTCACTATGCCTCCCCAATGGTCTGCAAACCCTAACGCCAGCTCAGAGCTAGCGTAGGGTTTGCTGCAGCCAGCGAGCCAGTCTTCTGCATGCTGGTTGCTGATCATCGGGGATGAATAGGTTTAGCATGCATTTGCATGCTGCTTGTGCTAAGAGCCCTGTTTTGCATGCATTTCCATGCTAGTTTTGTTCAGAGCCCACAAGTGTGTTTCATGCGCTCAGGGGCTCTGATCATGGGGTGGTAGAAAACGCAGGCGGTAGTATGACGTTAACAACCTCTAGCGCCTGCGTTTGTTTCTGATCATCGGCCAGTAGTTGATGTGGTCAGCACAAATGTGCTTTCTGAAACTTGGTGGAGGAGGTACTAAAAAAAGTTTAGTTAAAGGAATTGTAGTCTTTTAAAAAAAAAAACAGCCATCTGCCTAGAGAAGTCAAGCAGCTTTATTTCCAGTCAGTGAGATTATCTGAAGAGTTTTTTGTTCTTATAGAAAACTTATAGCTCTATAGAATTTTCAGGTCATAAAGGTATAGGATCGCTCTGCAAGTTTAATACAGTTTGCATTACTTGTTCTTGGCCCATTTGTTGGGGTACACTCGGTTTCAGCCACCTGAGTTTTCAGGATATTAACAATGAATACATATGAGATAGTTGCTTGCAATCTGGCTCGTGCATATTCATTGTGTGCATCCTGAAAACCCAACTGGCTTGAGTGTGTCCCAATGAATGGGTTGAGAACCTCTGATTTAATTAGGATATCCATTTGGGTTTCATTCTGGTTAAATTCAGATCTTGTCTCCAGAAAGTTCCCCCATCAAGTCTGTGTATTTCTAGTCCCATTGGGATAAATCTGAATTTTCTATACCGGGAATTACCAATTTTACTTTTTAAAGAGTAGCTTAAGCCTGATAGAAACTAGGTTCTTAGCTTTATCAAGATTGTCAAGGTAGCTTTGTGATGACTTCATTAGAGCTTTCTGCCTCGTGTCAGATTATCTCACCAGTTGCCTTCAGTTTTTAGGTATACTAGAGGGTAAAATGAACATCTTATGTGTACTTTGTGTGTGTCTCTCTGTGAGCTCTTATCACTATGAAAACTGTAACACCTGGACTCTTCTCCTTTTGTGGCATGCAAGGGTACTAGTGTTGGACTAGAGAATTATTATTGCGATGAATGTGGTGCAGGAAGGTTAGAAAGTTGAAACAGGGAAACTGTGCACTGTCAGAATTGGCAGACAAAAACAATCAGAATAATGACCTTGCAGTAAACAAGCACCCTGCCAATGTCAGAGCAACAGGTACCCTTTAGCATTCTGGGGGACATGTGTGTTAGAGGGTTCATTCTGGTGGTTATATATATAAACCCCCCCCCCCCCCCCCCAAAAAAAAAAAAAAAAAAAAACCTCTCCCATACCAGTATTCTCTGTATATACCTTTTTGTTCTTGATGTAAAAGTATAACCTTAACGGGTTGAATGCTGATTAAAGACACGACTTTACAAGGGTTTTAAAAAGTCACTAGGATATCTTCTTCTTATTTATATAAAGCTTCAAGTGACGTGCATTTTGTGGGAATGGAATGAATGTGTGTTTTCTTGCTAAAATAATCTACAGGTTTTTAATCCTCAGAAAGACTGGACGTCAAGGCCATGATTACCAGTCTGTCTTGCTAGCATTCCCGTTCACCAAGTGGAGACTGTCCGTATTCTTGGAATTCAAATCTTTCATTTCTCCCACAAATTTCCTAGGTACTTAAACGTTTTGTTTACAAATTACATCTCATTCATTCTGTTCATTCTCTTTGCACCAGCACTAAATATATTAGTTCATTCATTGGATTATTGCAATGCTTTGTATAAAGGCCTTCAAGTTACAGATTATCCAAAATACTGCCATCTGTCTCATCTCTAATATGCTTAAACACACTAGGCATGTTATTTTTAGTGTGCAGGGACATTGTCTTTGGAACTCACTCCCTGTCCCGCTCAGTCTAGACATCAATCACTTGATGGATTTAAAACTGACCTTAAAGCATACCTTTTTAAAGATGCGTATGAGTAACTTCATTATCTCCAGCAGGTATATGGGCGATCCCTTGGAAGACGCTTGTAGCATTTCCCTTTTGGTTTTCCCTCCTCCTCTGTCCCATCAATTATTAGTTCTCCCCCTACCCTAATAGTCATGTCTATGTGTTTGACTACAATGTTTATTTGTGCTATATTTTTAAATTGTAAGGCGCCTTAAAACTAAAATAAACTTGAAACTCGATTAGTTCACTAAGGGCTCCTTTTACAAAGCGATATTACTGCTTAGTGGTGCGCTGAATGCAAATAATCCCATTCAAGTCCCATGGACTTCTTTGCATTCAGCGCACACTAATCGGTAGCACCGCTTTGTGAAAGGAGCACTAACTATTCTAATTCTTGGATTCTGGAACGATGATAGACCAAATTGGATGTGACAGTGGAAATGCAAGGAAAGGGCAGAGTAGACGGACTTGGCACTTCTTGTCTGTTTTCCTCTAACAATTTATTTTATGATATTATATTCACTTTTTTCCTTTCATTCATGTACATTAGGAACCATTCTTTGGTAGGATCTTAAGCTGTTTTGCCTCATTGACATGAGTAGAAATGGAATGCCCTATGTTTCAATAGGTATTCAACACGGTCATGTAAAATTCTTTCATGTATTTTGTAAAGACAGTTCAGGGTTGCCTGTTAACTATGCTCCCTGGAAGCAGCCCACTTTGAATGGAGCTATAACAACTATTTGCTCCTAAGCTTCCTACTTAGGTGCCAAAACCTTTTGCTATTACTAAATGTACACTTTCCTATAATTCTTATGTTTCTCTTAAATATCTTTTAATATGTTTACTTGTTATGATACTACCATGTTATTTCACTGTCATGTACCCAAAACACTTCTGCGATTACTAAATGTATACTTCCTCATGTATTCCCACTATTCATGATGTATTGTAAGCCATATTGAGCCTACAAAGAGGTGGGAAAATGTGGGATATAAATGCAATAAATAAATGAAGGCACTGACAATGTGTTAGCTTCTCTCAGACTGTGCAAACAAGGATTAGATAAGTTGCCTATGTAGCACTCTAGGCTCTTTTTATCATAGTTTTGAAGCAAACAGATGGCAAGATCTTAACACTGGGACTTTAGCATCAAATTTAATTAAAAACTGCTAAAAAAGAAAACTAGCTATGCATGAATGCTTCTGGAGTGCCTTTTGCCTTTTCTTTAAAGGCAAAAAGGAAATGCTGCAAGAAGTGCTTTGAGTGTTGAACCTAACTGTGCTGTAGTGTGGTTTGTGGTGAATACTTGTTTTGAAATCAGAATATCTGTTACTGGTAGACTGTGACTGGGAACCAAAAGATGAAAGAAAAATGCCAGACTGATTCACTAAGTTTTTTTTTTCCCCATCGGCATGATGGAAAGGCTTTGGTTATTGGTGTGTTCTTGAAATAGACTCTTTGTAAAGAAGCAGTGATCCTCAGAAGGCCAAATCAATTTATACAGAGGCCATAAACCAGAATGTGAAGGCTGCTTTGCTTTAATGTGTTTCTTTTGGTTCTGCTTTCCTTTGCACTGCTTAGGTAGATCTTGTACAGTATTTACATATTGTTCTCGTGGTGGACATGGGCTTCTGTGCGCTATTTATGGTATACAAAAAATGTTAAGGTTTTATAGCAGCTTGTCTTTTGTATGTATTTATTTTTCAGGTTGTGTAATCGCAGAATTGTTTACTGAAGGAGTGCCACTATTTGACTTGGCTCAGCTTTTGGCCTATAAAAAAGGACATTTTTCCCCTGACCAAGTTTTGAACAAAATTGAAGATCGTTGTATCAAGAATCTGGTAAGTCTGTTCAATGTCTGTATTAGTGACACAAGTGCATTTCCATGGCTGCAAATGTAAGAGGTGGAAATAACATAAGCATCTTCAGTATTTATCTGGGCCTAGGTGCAAGAAGTATCTTCCAAGTGTAGGCGAAAGGGCTGCAGTAGTGGGGGGAGAAGGGAAAAGTGACTTCAGAGCAGGAGAGAAAACGAAGGGAAAGGTAAGAGAGCTGCAGGAATGGAGGGACTGGAGAGGAGAAAGAGGACTGTCTTTAGGTGGGAAGGGATATGATGAAGATGAAGGGCTGAACGTGTGAGATGACAGGATATGGACTCTAGCTACACCCTTTCAAAAAGCAGAAGGAGAGAGGAGATGGTGCCCATGGATGAAGGGAAGGGATAGAAACAAGACAGATATAAGGAGGAAAAAAAATGGCAGAAAGTTGAATGTGAAAGATGTTATAGGTGAAGAAGAGAGGAGGAGAGAAAAGAAATAGTGAGGGGAGAGGAGGCCCTGAAAATAGTTCACGGAGCAGAACCAGAGACAGGGGATAAGATGATTAGAAAAATAAAATCACCGGACAACAAAAGTAAGAGAAAAAAGATTTTTTCATTTTCAGTTTAGTAACTGAAGTACAATATGTCAGTTTTGAGAATTTACATCTGTAGGCTGTATTTTGCACTAAAATGTGAGGGGGGCACTATATGCATTAATCATGCGATTAAAATTTTTAATCAGTGAGCAGTCCTAATAATTGTGTCTTTAAATTCATTCCACAGCTGGTACTTGCTACTGAACGTAATTCAGTTCATACAAACAGCAAGTAAATCTCTCTCAGGTATAGATATAATTTAAAAGGAGGAAAAGACTTCAGATGTTCAGCGTTCACTTGTAAGAATAATTTACTTGATGTAAAAAAGTTACAAAAAAGGCACTTATCTTCACTGTGGCTTAATCAACTGGGAACGCTCTACAGAGAGCCCCTGTTTCGCAAGTGCTTATTAAGGAGCTAAACCCTCGGCCACTGAGAGTACCCTGAGAATAAACAGATACAGATTATTAGAGAGAGAGAGAGGAAAGCTTGTAATGCAATGATGGAACTAACAGCTAAATGTGCTGCCTACCTTTTCTCACGTCCTCCTCCTTTTCCATAGAGGAGTACTGAACACAAAATGGCGGTCAGTATTTAAATGGACGCCTCTGAAGCCCTCTTATCAAAGCGAACCACAATTCTTATAGACATATGGAATTTTAAGCAAAATACATTACCAATGTAGACAATTCCATCAATTCTGTACCTGATGTCTCAAGAATATCTGATACATTTAATGTTATAGCTCCTTTCTCCTCTTCTAGGTCCACCTAAGTACATAAGTATTGCCAAACTGGGAAAGACCAAAGGTCTATCGAGCACAGCATCCTGTTTCCAACAGTGGCCAATCCAGGTCACAAATACCCAGCAAGGTCTCAAAAATGTCCTCAGTCCTTCTCTTTTTAAGTGTTGGCTGATTAATATAATTGTACCATTGGAGGAAGTGACTCTTTTTAGACATTTTCAGAATTTCTGTTAAAGTGTCTTATAAAGAATTCATGCGGAGATCTTAATTACCCTCAAATTTAAAGCTCTCACTTGATTTTTAAGAGATTCAACTTTGAACCTTAAATTAGTGTTATCTGTAATCAAAGCATATTCACCTCTTGTATGGAGGCAATATATACCTTAGAACCTTCCACTGCTGCATGCAAAATGTTAATTTTATCTTTAAGATCTTTATTCTTCAGTTCTTGTTCCTGTGTCTTAATATTCAATGAATCAAACAGTGCATCTTGGGCTTGCCCAGCTGTGTTTCCACATTAGAAATAGCTTCTAAGGAAAAATATTCAGGGTGTTGTGGCTGAAATACAAACTGATGAATAGGAGCTAGCTGACCTGACTCTGTCCCTTACTGTAGTGTTGATGGAGACGAAATTGCCAAAGGAATTCCTAAATCACCTTCCTCCACTTTCAGCATGGTAAGCGCGGTCTCCGGCGCAGTCCTGCTCAACTGCAGTTCTTGTGCTCATTCCGAGGGAAGTGCCCGACTGCTGTGGCAGCAGTAGGCAAACTTGGCTAAGAGATGTTTCAAGAGCCAAGGCGTGTACAGAGTACTCCTCTACCATATCTACGCTAGGTGGCTGAAAGTCCTCAGTTTTTACGGAGAACTCCAAAGGTGGAACAAATTTATCCATTAGTCCAGAAAGGGAAGATTCAGAGGTCTACGAGGGATAGATCCTCGTTTTCCCTTTCCTTTTGCCCATAAGAAAATAGTTAGAGGAAAAGAGACACTGAGCTTAGCATTGGGGCTTCCGCCATCTTGACTCCCGTTTCTTATTGATATGAGAAATTCTTTGAACAACCATTAGTATTAGAATAAAAACTGATGTAGTGTTCACTCATTTTATACAGGCAGCAGAGTTTGTCCTTTATTTTTGTTTCTGAGGAAGTCCGTTAAAGATCTGAATTTTCCACATGTGTCTAGTGTTCCACATGTGGAGGAGTAGCCTAGTGGTTATTGCAATGGACTTTGATCCTGGGGAACTGGGTTTGATTACCACTTTAGCTCCTTGTGACTCTGGATAAGTCACTTAACCCACCATTGCCCCAGGTGCAAATAAGTACTTGTATGTACTATGTAAACCGCTTTGAATGTAGTTGCAAAAACCACGGAAAGGCGGTATATCAAGTCCCATTCCCTTTCCAGTTTGGAGTTGCTTCCTTTACTAATGTAAAATCACCATGTACTCATTGACAGTGTAAGTTCACTTGTTCCTTTGGCTGTTCAGCTTGCAGTAATGTCTTTCACAGGCTTTATGTTAACACTCAGGCTTTTCTGATTTGTTCTGTAGTGAGGTGAGTATCAGTGTCTGTTCTTTTCTACAATCTGTGTAATGGTGGAAACCAGGAAGCAGCACATGAGTAACTGATTCCACTGGTCATGTATCAGAAAGTTGCTGCTGTATTGTGATTCAAAAATGAACACATGTTAATTATTTAAATGAGGGGGGCTGATGAGATTTTACATGGTAACATAGATAACGGCAGATAGAGATTGAAATGGCCCAGTAAGTTGCTTAGGCTTGTAACTGCTTCTCTGCTTTGTTTAGCAATGTATGGTTGTAATTTGTGCAAACCTTGTTTAAATCTAATTAGGCCAGCAGCCTTCACCTTATTATCTGGCAACACTTCCACAGCTTGATTTGTGCCTGGCACAGTCTATCTAGCTGCTGCTTTAACAACTTGCTGCAGAACAGATCCGCTAGGAACAAAACAGTCTAACAGCTAGGGAAGTGATTTGCATTTTGTATTACTGCCCCTGAATTCCTCCATGGTCTGGGCTGTTCTGTAACAGCTGAGTGCACAATCACATCTAAGTCACACCACACTTCTGGATATTTTCAGCCGCCGCTTGGCAGGAAAGGATTGTGCAAGACAGGCAGATCTCTTTTTTGACAAAGAAGCCGCACTCAGAAGCATGCACTATAGTGTTGACTTGAATTAGGTTGGCAGAAACAAGTTGCTCGCGCTCTGCCTTCCCCATCCCCTTCCTGCCACTGTTACCACCATTTCAAGATGATGGCAAAGTTTTTGTTCTACCACTTTCTGTTCATTTTATACAGCTTCCTCTCCAAGCGATAAAACAACACTTTTCATTCCTTACAGCAAGGTAGACCCAAACTCGTATTCTCTTTATGCACAAGTATTAACTTTCTCAGGGTCACATAGCTGTGTAAAAGGTAACACTACTGGGAGAAGTGAAAGACAGTGTGTGCATCACAGCTGTGTCTCTCCATCTGCCTACCTTAGTCTGTAGCTCTCTGTTTCATATTATCTATGGCTGTAGTTTTGTAACGCCCCCATACTACTACTGTAAGCAGTCTGTATCCATGACGTTTCCTCTCCTGTCATTCAAATCAAGTCCAAACCCTGTCAGGAGAAGGAAAGGGAGGGCAGGGCTGCATTGAAACTTTAAAGGAGACGTTTAGTAGTTATATTTCCTCCCTTTGTGATGATTTCAGCTTGCATGGGGAAGAAAAGAATCAGTCCTTGAATTAGCACCTAGCATTCTTCTGTACTTTTAATTTCCAGGGAGAACATAACTCTGCTCCCTAGGCCCTGAGAGCGGAGATTATTTACCAGTTAGGGCTTCTGACAGAGGTGCAGATATAAAGCTAGTACAATGACTTTAAAACAGCTCTATATGAGCCCTAGAGCTATGATGAAGAAGTATCAGATGTAGTGCTTCATTTGTATATTTATTTATTTTATTTATGGGTTACTTATATCCCACATATAAGATGTGAAGCAGTTTAGAAGTGCTGAGGTTCTTTTTATATATAGGGCTGACAGACTTAACGTACCTAAATCTGCACTACCCAAGCTGCAAAGGACTCAAATACAAATCAACTTATGTGTCCAGTTTTTCCTACATAAGCACACAACTGTGGAACGCATTACCAAAAGCCTTGAAAACTATGAATGACCACCTAAACTAACCTGTTTAAAAAGGCATACCCTACCGATCCAACATAAATGCCTGATCTTTGCAACACAACAAAACTAAAGAACGTAATGGACATAACACAACTCTTCCGTTGTACGATTCCATAGTGCGGCTGTGCCATATGAACTTTATCTTACCACAACATCACTTTGTATTTGTTTACACTGGAGTCTGTAACGCCTCTCCGGTACTATGTAAGCCACATTGAGCCTACAAATAGGTGGGAAAATGTGGGATATAAATGTAATAAATAAATAACGGATAGTACATACTCTTCATTGTAGACTAATGACCCTACATTCTTGCTGTAGTGTTTTGATGTCCTGCTGCAATATAACACATTTACACTATACCACTGGGTGGGTGTTAACCAAAATCTCTTGTGCACTAGCTGCAAAACAGGGTTTAATTTGTAGCATGGCAGTGAGCTGGAAACCTTGCCTAATCTTATACAGAAAGTTGGTTGGCATTTGATCACATTCTCAACTGTGTATTGTGTTTATAAGCTAAAGGTTTAGGGGCAGTCCTGTAACTGGCGCAGCAATGTAGGCGCTTTGATGCTAATGGCTAATTCTATAAGAGCATCTGGGTGCCAAGATGGCAGATAAAGACCTGAACGGTCCATCCAGTCTACCCAGTAGTCACATTCATTATCAATTCAAGATTAAAATCAACAATGAATGTGAGGTTACGTACTTGATCATGGTCTTTCTTTGGTGTTTCTGGGACGTAGACCATAGAAGTCCACCTGGCTCTAACCTTACGTTCCAACTACTGAAGTTGCCGTCAAAGCCCACTCCAGTCTATCGGAATCTGTCATGTCATTTGCGGGGCAGCGCTATAGAAATGCTAAATAGTAGTAGTAGTAGACCGTAAAAGTCTGCCCGACACTGTGCTCACATTCCAAATTACTGGTGTGTCTGTCAAAGCCTTCTCCAGCCCCTCATAAACTGGATCGCTATATGCGGGACATAGAACGTACAAGGCAGCCCAGAACCGGCCTTAGTTTTTACAGCCAGAGTTGCCATCTAAGCACCACTTGACATGCTATTCTTTTTCTAATTAGAGATGCTCCGTGTTCATCCCACGCCCTTTTGAACTCCGTCAAGCTCATATATTCTCTTGGTCACAAAAGAGTATTAACTTTGTTAGGGTCATATAATTGTGAAAAAGGTAACAATATATGAAAGACAGTGTGCTCACTGTGCGTCACAGGTGTGTCTCTCCCTCTGTCTACCCTAGTCTGTAGATCTGTTTCATATTCTCTCCTGTCAATGGCGGGTGTAAGTGGGCGTGCCTATGCCCCTCCTGTGTTTGGCCCCTTGCAGTTAAGCACTAAGGCACTTATGTGCTCCATTTCAGAATAGCATGTACTGCACTCACACACTTAAGTGCCAACTTTCTTGGTACGTACAAGCGCTTTACAGGTGCCCAGTTACAGAATTGCCCTGTTCTCATAAATTACCTTTTTCAATTAAGAACCTTATAAAGACTATACAGGGTTGATGAATCCCTTTTTGATTTTCACTTGTTCAAAGAGAGCTGCCGTTCATGGGAAAAGCCTGAACTGGCTAGCTGGATTTAGTCTTTTCAAGTGTGTAACAGACCCTCTAAAGCTTTAAAGGCTTACATCTGTTGTTGGAGGAATGTTAATTTAATTTACCACTAGATGGAGCAGGTGTCCTACTGTATCTTGAGGGGTTTGCCAAAGCAGGAAATCAAGACATACTAACGAGACAAAATCAAGACACACTGAGACATTTTAAGTGTTCCTGTTCTGCTGTCCTTCCTGTCCCCCCCCCCCCCCCCCCCCCCCAATTGTTTGTTCATCAGTGGTTCAGATGTCTTCTTCTCTCATATTTCTCGTTTTGCCACAGGTCACGCAGATGATCTGCAGAGATCCAGAAAAACGTTTAGCTGCGGAAGACTACTTGAAGCAGCAGAGAGGCAATGCCTTCCCGGAAATATTTTACACTTTCCTGCAACCATATATGGCCCAGTTTGCCAAGGAAACTTTCCAGTCAGCTGATGAGCGCATACTTGTTATTCGCAAGGACCTGGACAACATCATTCGCAACCTGTGTGGGGATGACCAGACAGAGAAGGTGGAGGGGGAGATGAAAGAGAATGGCCTGCTCATTTTGGTGTCTCTGATTACATCCTGCTTGCAGACCCTCAAGCACTGTGATTCCAAGCTGGCAGCTTTGGAGCTCATTCTCCATTTGGCACCCCGGTTAAGTGTGGATATTTTACTGGATCGCATTACCCCTTACCTGTTACATTTCAGCAATGACTCTGTGCCCAGAGTGAGAGCAGAAGCTGTCAGGACACTGACAAAGGTTCTTGCTCTTGTGAAAGAGGTGCCACGTAACGATATCAATATCTACCCGGAGTACATTTTACCAGGCATAGCCCATTTGGCCCAGGATGAAGCTACTATTGTAAGACTAGCCTATGCTGGTAAGAATACAATCCCTCCTTACCCTCATTTCATTTCAATTCAATTCATTTTTGCTTTCCTGTTTTCTCATGCCCAGAGTGAATCATGGCATTTAAATAACAAAAAAATAGCCCCTCCCCAAATCGGTCAGCTCAGAATTTTTTAAATGAAATTTTAATCATTATACAATACAAGATTGAAGAAAATAAGAACACATCACCAAGATAATTCTGAAACAAAAATATGCAAGCAAACTTAAGAAACAATATCTCATAATTCCAGTGAAAAAGTAGACTACTAAGGTTATTTTTAGAAGCTCTGTTCTTGTTTTGAATGTCTGAAACTGGCATTGAGACGTATTGCATAGAAATCCATATCCTCCCTTTGTAACATTGGGTTTGGACGTCCATATGGCAAGGGGAAGTAGTCTGGGCATATTTTGGTTGGGACTAGGGAGAGCCCAAAATATGGATGCCCAACAGGGAAAGGGACATACAAGTTGTAAAGGTCTCCTTCCCTCACAGGTCAGGGAATGGTTTCTTGCAGTCCAGTTCTCACCGCCGGATAGGGTAAGCACCACAGTTCTCACTCCCGGATCTAGTTGAACACCACACTGTAATCCAATTCAGTTTTAAAGCAAAACACAAAAAGGAAAAAAAACCTCCAACTTGGTTACCAGCTCCTCCTGAGCAAGGTGCTGGCCTGCTTAGTTTCAACAGAAAAACAAAACCACTCAGTTTATCACTTCAGCTCAGCACAGTTCCACCAGTCAGCTGAAGTGCAATCCACAAAACCTCCAGAGAAAAAAAGGAAAAAATATGCCGAAGAGTTCAGTTCACTTACTTCATCAAAACATTAAAGCAAAAGTTCAAACTAAAGTCTCTCATTCTTTCACCAGAGCACTGTAATGGTCCTGCACACTGCAGGCCTAGCAGAGCACCACCCTCTTCACAGTATTCAAATCTGTGACCACCCACACTCTGCCCCTCAGTGCTAGAAAGGCTACCTTTTAGGTGTTTTCCTCCCAGTCCATGTGTGCCTGGATCCTCTGAGCAGTGCAATTCAGAAGGTACCTCCCTCCCTTCTTCCACATAGTCCATTGGCTCTGCCCTCTCCTTCCAACCTTCACTTCCCTCTTCACTCCTCACCGTTCTCAGGGAATCAGTCTCCTCTACAGCTGGGATGTATCCGGTACTGATTACATACCCAAGGAAATTGGGCTTCATCTTTCATTGGCCCCCTGCTGGTGACTGACTTAAATGGCATCCATTTTCCTGAGCTGCATCCCTTCTAGTTATTCTCGGGAATCCCTACCGGGATTGCCTGTCTGCCCTTTCCGTTAAGCCTCATGGAGAACTCTGGGTAGGGTAGTTCAGGACTTGCTTGCCCTTGGCTGTAATCGGTGTGCTTAGCCTTATCACAAAGTCTGAAAGGATGGATTTCTGTATTTAGACCTGGTACTTGTTACAGAAAGGTGCTCTGATTTGAGCAGCTGCCCACTGGAGGGGTAAAGGCACGACATGTACATTTTTATATAAATTCTTAAATAAATCCCCCAATGGTTGCTGCCCCCCCCCCCCCCCCACTATGAAACCAGCAAGGGATACCAGGCTGTGTAACAGCTTCAAGGAGTGGAGGAATAGCCTAGTGGTTAGGGTAGTGAGCTTTGATCCTGGTGAACTGGGTTCAGTTCCCACTGCAGTTCCTTGTCACTTAATCCTTTATTGCCCCAGGTACAAAAATAAGTACCTGTATATAATATATAAACTGCTTTGATTGTAACCACAGAAAGGTGATATATCAAGTTCCATACCCTTTCCCTTTCAAGTATTATGGACATTATTAACAGAGCAGCAGGCTGGTCTGAGGAGTAGCCTAAGGGTTAGTGCAGTGGACTGGGAACCAAGGGATATAAGAACATAAGAATAGCCATACTAGGGTCGGACCACAATGGTCCATCTAGCCCAGTATCCCATTTCCAACAGTTATCAATCCAGGTAACAAGTACCTGGCAGAAACCCAAATAGTAGCAACATTCCATGCTACCAATCCTGGGGCAAGCAGTGGCTCACTTCAGCTTTTTATTTTTTTTAATTTTTTTTTTAATTTTGAGCTCTCTAGGAACAGAAAAATACCTACTAACCAATGTGTGGTAACAACATCCATCCCCATTAATCTATTTTTCTCTCAAATTTATCCCTTACCTAAGCTTATGCCATCAGTGTCTTCCTCTCCACCCCCCCCCCCCCCCTCCACCAACCAGGTGCAGCATCTCTCCTTTCATTCCCACCCAAACTCATTTCTAAGTAGCGATGCCCAATTACTCCTGCCCCCCCAGTGCTGCCATGTTTCAAAATGGTGTTGCCTGACCCCTAGTGGTGTAGCCCTGTGAACCATTAGGGGTTGGCCTACCAAACAAGGCAGTGCTTTGGGGGAGTATTGGGGTGTTGTCTTGGGGGGGGGGGGGTTGGAGAACTCTCTGAGGGGTGGGGGGAATATGACTGGGGCTACTTGTAGAGTCTTGAGGGCTGACAATGGCTTACACATCTTCCATTGAAGAATGATGGTCAAGTACCATGCAGAAGAACTAGGTTACATGTTGAGCTATTATGTGATCTAAAAAAAAATAATTTCACAGCTGTACCACTAGATGGTGCACAAGCCCTCCTTGCCTGTGGAAAATGCAATAAATTGTTTTACTTATGAAAGCATGAAAAAATTTGTAGCATCTATCTTGGAAGGCTTTACAGCAGATACCAATGACTCCTTTTCCTACTTATATAAAATATGCTGAAAAAAAAAAGGATTACAAATCTGATGTTGTTTCCTAGTGAAGGAAAATAGCCCAATGATTAGTGCAGTGGGCAGAGAACCAGGGGAAGTGGGCTCAATTCCCACTGCAGCTCCTTGTGATCCTAGGAGTCACTTAACCTTCCATTGCTCCCAGGTACAAAAACTTAGCTTGGGAGCCCACTAGAGACAGAGAAAGTATCGACACGTAATGTAAATCACTTGTACATGCAAAGTGGTATATCAAATCCATGACCTTTTAGTCCCTTTACCTGCATATCACAGTCACAAAGTTCACTATCATAGAGTCTGTAAACTTCCTTATCCTTTACTTGGTTCAAATATGACTAACAAAAAAGCATAACATAACATATATAATCAACAAAAAAAATATACAAAATCATCAGTAATAAGATTTTAATTCAAGAAAGGTATCAAAAGATCTTTTAGTACTTCAAATAATTCTGAAATTAAAAAAACAAAAAGAAAAAAAGTCTTTCAAATGTTTGCAAAATAAAGAATGGGTTGGCATGAAGCCATGCTTTAAAAATTACCCCAGAAAAATATGTGCTCACATTTGAACCTGTTGTTTTTCTGGGTAAAAAAAAATGGCTAAGCTTGATTTGCAAGTCCTTTTTAGCAGTGCCTTCAGGAACATCTCTGCCAGTGGATAAGTTTAAACATAGTTGTATGTGCATTGATTGGGCAGACTTGTAACAGGCCATTTTTTTGCATGTAAAGCACTGCTTCACCTATTAAATGCCTTTGAAAATTATTTTTTGAATGTGAAAAGATATAATTAACAGCTGTTCAGATGAATTAAGCTGGAAGTAGTGGGGTGTGTGTGTCTGGTTTAACTTAAGTATTTTCTTTTCTTTGTTACAGAGAACATAGCCCTGTTAGCAGAAACTGCTCTTCGATTTTTGGAACTGGTGCAACTGAAGAACCTTAACATGGAAAATGAGCCCAGCAGCGAGGAAATGGATGAGGCTGCACATCCCAGTGAAAATTATGATACCGGTAAGCTCTTAAATGATGGAGTACAACATTAGCACATCAACTGAAGAAGCTTTCTGAATGAAAACTTGTTCTGGACTGTTTTATTATCATCTGCTAGGGACGGTTCTAGTATGACTACATTAGTGTGCTTGAGTGTTGCTTATTTGCGGAGGTCTTTCCTAAGTGAAAGGCACCTAGTAGTGAAGAGCTCCCTTGTCTGTTTAGTATTGGGAGCTATTGCTGTTGTACCAGTCCTTAGCTTCTGCTCTGTGCAGTGGTCTGGTGCTATAGGTTGCGGTGATTTCATTGTCAGAACATGTATTGTGCACTAGAGAAGGAACAGTGGGTGGCTTCAGTTTTGTGTATTAGGTTCATGTCCTTGGGTCAGTTTAGCCATTTTTTTTTTTTTGTCGTATTTTGATCATGTAGACAGATTTACATCTCTGTAGCTTTTTGGAGCCAGTAAAGCACCTCTGCCTGGGTGATTGGGCAAAATTGGCCCCTAATTTTTCAGTAAATGTTTGCTTGTTTAAATTGACTCCTAGGCATTTCATCTTTGTTTTGATAATGTCTGAGTACAAAATGTGAGAACTCTCTGGAGGGGTTGGTAAGATTATTTTTATTTGCTAGTATTCTTTCCTTGTCTTCTTAACCAGATTCCTTTACAGTGTAGCAGGGGGTCCATAATGATGCTGAGATATGGAATTTGGTTTGTATATAGCCATCTTTTAGAGGCCCAGTACTAAAGTACACTCCACATTTAAAAGCAGCAATTTCTGTTTATAAGTTGGACCTAGGGCATGGTTTTCCCTTGTTTATGCGTGACAAAAACTTTGTGTAACTTTTGTTGTTGAATGTAGTAACCTTTATGTATTCAAAATCAACATTAGTGAGTGGTTGTGATGCAAATTCAGGCAAAGTAGCTCATTAACTATATTTACAGCACTAAAGTACATGCAAAAATACCTTGCAGGCCATATTTTTGGAAAAACAAGAAACTATGCCGCACTGAGGTATAATTTTATATTTTTTTTTACTTACCATCAGCTCACTGTTCTGCACAAATGGGTTGCTATCCCCTCCTACCAGCAGATGGAGGTAGAGAAAACGGAGTTTTACTAGTGACCTCATGGGTATAAGACTGGTGGTACTCCATGGAAAGATTTTTTTCTCTACCTTCCAGCAGGTACCAGTTTATGCTGTTGGTGCTCTGTCCCTGGCCTAGCTCCTTGCTTTGCTGGCTGTGGCCACACAGCGTGGTTGAGCCTAATGACTGCTTTGTCTCTGCAGCCCTCAGTCACATTTCTTAGTGTCTCTGGGTGAGGCTTTGGCTTGATTCTGAAGGATCTTGCCTAAGGGATATGGGTCTCTATCCTCCCACCCCTCTTGCCTGTTCATCCTGTTTGGGTGTCCCCCCCACAAGCTCCCTCTGCAGCTTCCAGATGCTATAATTCCCTCAAATAGCCCATGTAGCTTTATTCCTTGTTTTAGGGAATAATTGTTTTCATTGCTACTGCAGCTTTGAGCTGTCTGCAAAAAAAAAAAAAAAAATTCAGCCCAGTGTAGGGAAATCCGTTATCATGGTTAAGTGATTTCCCTGCTTTAATACCCACAGTGAGCCTGGGACGGTGCAGGAACTGTATCTCCAGCCAAAGCAAGTCTAGGCAGCATGTCAGGTCCATGCCTGTGTAGGGACAAAACAGGCCTTGCATGGTGCTGTTCAACACTATGAACCTGACTTCCTGTTTAACAGACTCGGACACACTCAGTTTTCACTCAGGTTTGTTCTTGAAGCAGGCCTCGGGCACATTGCTGACACATACATCAAGGCTGGAGCCATGCAAAATAACTTGCAATAATAACCCTGTTTACGGAGTTGGGGACTAGAAGCAATTGGCTTGTTGCACCCAAGGCTTGCTTGTTTGGTCCGTCAAAGACATAACACAGAAAACCCCCAGAATTGTTCTTCTAGTCAGCATGGCTCCAAATCAAGGAAAAGGATATAAGAAACCCTCTCTAGGAATAATGAGGTAGATTGGCTGTTATTTTGTCAGTTCACACGAGAGCTTCTGTCAGTCTAGCCTGAGCCAGCCACATGATGAAGGCTCTTTAATTGTGGCATCACCTCTTTTTGTATGCTTTTGCCTGACTGGGGAGAGCTATTACCTGCTGACTGACTGAGGTCGTCTGACTGAGTGAGACCACCTTCTGTTGACCACCTGTTCGCTGCTTGAGCAACCAGAGAAAGAGAGGGACCATCTGCCATACCAGCTGTTTTGCTTGCTCCCTTTAAAGAGGTTCAACAAGTTCCTGATTCTCTGGATTCACAATTCCTGAGTGGGGGAGAGCCTTCCCTATCCGTCAGGGTGAACTGTTCTTTCTTTTCATAGTGCCTTAGGGAGTCAGATGTTCTAGATAGGATTTTAGGTTGTGCTGGGGAGAAGCTGGCTTTCTTGGTACATGTGGGTACCAGTGACATTGGGAAGAATAATCTGAATCATAGTTAACTGATTTTAGGGTCCAGTTTAGGAGTCGGCACTAAAGATAAAGAGCTAGGTGTCATTGTAGACAATACACTGAAATCTTCTGCCCAGTGTGCGGCGGTGGCCAAAAAAGCAAACAGGATGCTAGACCAAAAATATTATAATTTATTTATTTATTGTTCACTTATCCCACATTTTCCCACTCATGCAGGCACAATGTGGCTTACAAACATTAAATAAAATGTATCATCATGGTGCAACCTCACCTTGAGTATTGTGTTCAATTCTGGTGGCTGTACCTCAAAAAATATATAGCGGAATTAGAAAAGGTTAAAAAAAAAAGAGCGACCAAAATGATAGAGGGGATGAAACTGTTCCCATGTGAGGAGGCTAAAGAGGTTAGGGCTTTTCAGCTTGGAAAAGAGATGGCTGAGGGGAGATATGATTGAGGACTACAAGATTTTGAGTGGAATGGCTGGAGGTGAATCGATTTTTTTCTCTTATTCAAAAAGTACAAAGACCAAAGGACACTCAATGAAATTACATGGAAATACTTTTAAAACAAATCGGAGGAAACATTTTTTCACTCAAATAGTTAAGCTCTGGAACTTGTCAGAGGATGTGGTAACAGTGGTTAGTGTATCTATGCTTAAAAAAGGTTTGGAAAAGTTCATAGTGGGCGGATGCTTTTAAATTAAAACTCAATGCTGAGAAAACACAATGAGGCATATTTTCAAAGCACTTAGCCTTCCAAAGTTCCATAGGTTTCTATGGAACTTTGGAAGGCTAAGTGCTTTGAAAATATGCCTCGATGTCTCATTCTTTCATCACAACACAATAAGTACAAACCCACTAAGTTAAACATCCCTAGCTTTACTTTCCCCGTCTCAGATACTTTGAAAATTTTAGGAGTTATAATTGACCACAACCTTATATTAGAAAACCATGCAAAAATCATAACAAAGAAAATGTTCCATTCCATGTGGAAACTTAAAAGAATTAAACCTTTCTTCCCAAGAGAAGCGTTCTGCAGACTGGTGCAATCATTGGTGTTATGCCAACTAGACTACTGCAATGCCATCTATGCTGGGTGCAAAGAACAAATTATTAAAAAACTTCAAACTGCACAGAACACAGCAGCCAGACTCATATTTGGCAAAATGAAATATGAAAGTGCTAGTACCTTACGAGAAAAACTACACTGGCTCCCTTTAAAAGAACGGATCACTTTTAAGGTTTGCACCCTGGTTCATAAGATAATCCACGGTGAGGCTCCAGGATATATGTCAGACCTTATTGACCTACCAACCAGGAACTCTACCAGCTCATCACGAACATTCCTGAATCTCCACTACCCAAACTGTAAGGGACTGAAATATAAATTAATATATGCATCCAGCTTCTCTTACACATGCACGCAAATTAGGAATGAATTACCAAAATCCATAAAAATAACACATGACATCATGACCTTCCGTAAACTATTGAAAACTTATTTAAGAAAGCATACAGTAACAACTCATAAATTCAAATTAACAAAATGCAATTATACAACATGTATTCTCTATATCTCAACTGTTTTGCTAATTATCTTGATTTCCAGTTAATGGTCTTAATTGTTCAAGTTATTTTTTGTCATGATTGAAGTTTAACCTATTACCTTTAGCTCTTATCATAGGACAAACTTTCCTCTTGTAACCTAACCTAATCTGTCCCTTTGCCCCAACTCTGTATTTCTCCTGTCTGGAACTGGTAATCACCACTTGCGGAATTATGTAAGCCACATTGAGCCTGCAAATAGGTGGGAAAATGTGGGATACAAATTATAAATAAATAAATAGTGTGTTTTTGAGATGGATATGGGGGGAATCGACTGCTTGCCCTGGGAGTGGTAACATGGAATGGTGCTACTAATTGGGTTTCTACCAGGTAGTTGTGACCTGGATTGGCCACTACTGGAAGCAGGATACTGAGCTAGATGGACCATTGGTTTGACCCAGTATGGCTGTTCTTATGTTACTGCCTTATAATTCAGGACTACCCTGCGTTGACACTTCACCATCATTTTTGAGTCATTCATAAGTACATTGTGTCTGATTTTTTTTCATTACTGCTGCTAATACAATATGTCTAATAAACCAGCTTTTCTATTTTTCTTATGTTATCTGAGCCTTGTGTCCTTTTCTTTCAGTGTTTATTTTGAGCTATAAAGAACTTGGATTTCGCCATTGGAGGGACAGCCAATTACACCTGATCATCAAATCACATTCCAGAGTGCTACTTTTATAGTTTACTTGTGTATGTGTCCCCTTTTTGGCTATCCTCTATTTAGGGTCAGGTAAATGTGATTAGCCCCCACTTTTGGTTTTATATCGTTAGGTGTGTTAGGTATTACATTACTTAACCCTATGTTCTGAAAGTTTACTGAGCCATGTCAGCCTGAGGCTGTTTCACGGCCAGTCTTTATCTGTTAGGTTCACTTCTCTGGCAGCAAACTACTTGCCTTAGTGTGCTTTTTAACGTTTCACTGATAGGCCAAGGCACTTTAATTTGCTGGTGATATCTTTCAAAGCTGTGTGCTTTGAATAACATTTTGCAGCAGTGTGGAGCCATTTATTTTTTTATTTTTGTTACATTTGTATCCCGCACTTTCCCACTCATGGCAGGCTCAATGCGGTAGGCAATGGAGGGTTAAGTGACTTGCCCAGAGTCACAAGGAGCTGCCTGTGCTGGGAGTCGAACTCAGTTCCTCAGTTCCCCAGCACCAAAGTCCACCACCCTAACCACTAGGCCACTCCTCCACTCCAAAAAAAGCCATAGAGTAACAACTTGCTGGCCTACTGTTAGCTAAGCTTTGCTTATTTTTTTTATTCTCGGAGACATGGTAGAGGAAATCTTGAATGCAGATCATTATAAACCTATATTGGAAAGCCTTGCAATTGTACACTTCAAGAAGGGTCAGTTTATATCTCAGCTAGCTAGGGATCAGCAGGAATTAGAGAATACTCAGGCTTTGTTAGCTCAAGCTCAGAGTGATTATTAGAAGGAATAAGACCTTTACCGGTTTTTTAAGTCAGACAGAAAGGACTGCGTAAGAATATCTTGAGACATTAGAACGTTTGCGTGTTCTGACCCTGGATGCTGAGTCTGAGGAGGATGTTATAGCACAGGCTAATCTTTGGGTAGAGATTCAGTTGTTACCGGATACCTTAATTGCATTATTTACACGGTGCGTAGAGAGCAGACCCCCTACACCCAGTGGGCAGAAATTGTTGTGAGATAACAGTGAGCTTGTCCAAACTTTGTTTAACAAGAGTCATTAACTACAGCAGTTTTGTTGCTCATCAGACAACTCAGCTGTCTGTCTTAAATTTTGAAATTGAAGGCCTGGTGCAGTTACATGAGTAGTTGTCTATTTCAAACCTTGTGTGTAGCAGTTGTGTCTTTCCCAATTGAAAATGATAATTACTCTTAATTTGGCTTTGTCTGTCATGCATAGCGTGACCCCTTAGTTCGAAAATTAATCCCGATTACAAAAGCAGGACTGTGAATATCCAGCACTTGGGCAAACTGTGCAAATCATTACTGCCCCCAAGTGGGGTGACAGAGTGGATGTCTCTTTGAGACAGACAGAAAGAACAAGCTAGTGTGGCCAGCTCTTCAATTGAGGACCCCGCTACTGAGCCGGAACCTGAGAATAATAAAGTTCAGTCAGGCGCCAGAGTAAAACAATTAACATGGCAGTCGGTTTCTTCAGAGGTGAGGGTCCCTTGCAGTCGGGAATGTCTTAAGCATCAACAGAAGACCAAAATTACCCCATGTAGAGGTCCATCACCCTGGGGGGTATGTAAGTAAGTCTGCGAGGAACTTTCACTCACCTGCCCAACCTGATTCTAATTCTTCAGTTTGAATCATTATTACCTCTGTAGTAAATCTTGTTCCCTAGAAGTAAGCCTTGCTTTTAATTGTCAGGAGATTTTATGAAGGTAGTGAGCAACCCCGTGCCTTGTTTATTTGTATAAGATTTCCTTCTGGTCCGACACTTAGAATAGGATTTTCACTGTGTTGACTAGCCATCAGCTAATTACTCAGGCTTTGCCTTTCTTTTTATTAGCAAGCAAATTGTTCAGTAAATGTAGCGCTCTAGAAATGTTAAGTAGTAGTAAATGGAATGGGAATGATTTTAACCTGTTAGCTTGCAATTGCTCCTAATGTTCATCAGAGGGCAGCAGCGCTTTATTTTTAGGCATTTGGTTTTAGTAGTGGTGGAATTTTAAGTTGTTTAAAAAAAAAAAAAAAACCACACGCAAAAAGGGATATTGTCTTTGCTACATATTCAGTTTGATTTATATGATTTAATTTTCATGGTGGTTAAACATCTAAGGTCAAATAAGCTTTTAAAATTCTAGAGTTTGTATATTTTGTATCAGGGCAGTGCTAAAGTAAAAGATTAGACTGAGTAATTTGTAACGTATAGGAGACAGACAGACTCCTAGCATGTTTACAGAGGGAATTAAATTTGCACTCATCCTTGCCTTCATAATGTTTTCCAGTCCAACTGCAGGGCTGGTGTTCTTAGATGGTAAAGTTTTTATTTTTTTATTTTTTTCATTTGTACCCTGCGCTTTTCCCACTCATGGCAGGCTCAATGCAACTTAGGTACTTATTTGTACCTGGGGCAATGGAGGGTTAAGTGACTTGCCCAGAGTCACAAGGAGCTGCCTGTGCCTGAAGTGGGAATTGAACTCAGTTCCCCAGGACGAGAGTCCACCACCCTAACCACTAGGCCACATAGGGGCTCATTTTCAAAGCATTTAGTCTTACAAATTTCCTTTGGTTACTATGGAACTTTGTAAGTCTAAGTGCTTTGAAAATACACCTCATTGTGTAATATGTATGTTCTTGTACCAAACACTCAAAAGATGTGGTGTAGGCTGGCATGTTTCTCCTGGTCTGAAAGTCCCACACTTTAACAGCATAGTATGGTCTCACAGTTAGGCCTAGACTGTATCAGGACAAAGGGCTCTGCCTGTTGTCATCTTGCATGTCTTTTGTCCTCTGGCTGCTCTCTATCCATGTGCACAAAGCAGAGCTCTAATACAGTACTGAATTGTATGTTTTGGGGTTACCTTGTTCAACCATACACACATCTCTGAAACACTGTCTCTTTAGGTATAATTCTGCATATGCAAAACTAAATGTTTTTTTTCACCATTTAGTTTCACATACTTTTTAGTATGACTTGTGCAGAATGGTTTCACTGACTAAAGAAAAGAAAACTATCGGGTAAGGCATCATTTTTCCTTTTTAACCCTAGAACGCATATTGGGGGCCTTTTAGGCCCCCATGCTTACATTTTTGCTATTATCTGCAAAATTACTTTAGTTAGAATTTTGAAACTCAAGGTATTACTCAAGTATGTCATTGTTGATAATATCCAGTTGTTCATATAATTTTTTTTCATAGGCATTATGGTGTAACAATGCTTGTTTGGTGAAAACTACATCTGTATGAATTGGGGGCCTTTTAGGCCCCCGCTGTTTTTATCATGTTCTCAGAAGTGTTTGTGTCTCAAGTTACTTTATTTGTACTCAGTAATGCTGGTGGAGGGGCCAGGGTGTGGATAATAACATGTGAGGATGTCATGTGATTTTTGGAGGGAGTGATAAGGCCATGACATCACCTCAGGTCCTCTGAACACTGAGGACAGTATACACTGTGAGCTAATTGCTGAAGGACCTGTGATAAGATAAGCTGTTGAGAGGAAATCTGTTTCATTTTCTAACATCTAGTCAGCAATGGCACAGTCTTCCTCCAAGTGTCTGACTGACCAAGAGATTGAAGTGATTATGTTTCAAAGCGATGATGAAAGTGAACTATCTTTGTCTGATGAAGAATATCTGCCACCAGCTAATCAAACATCCTCATCCAGTGATTCTTCTGATGATGAAGAAGTGAATCTAGTGGATCCTCAAGAAGTGATAAGTAGAACATCCAAAACGAATGTTTTTTGGGACAGTAATCCTACATTAGTCGGACGTACTCCAATACACAATATTGTGAGACAGGCTCAAGGAGCTGTGGGAAGTCCCAGTTACTTTACCCCTAAAGATGTATTCTGTACTTATTTTTCTGACAATATTGCAGAAGAGGTCCTATTATGTTCAAACCTAGAAGGAAGACGTATCGCTTCAGCAAAAATAAGTCCTGGAAAAATATCTCAAAAGAGGAACTTTATGCATATATTGGACTTTTCCTGCTGGCAGGGAGTCAAAAATCGTATGATGTCCCAATACGAGAATTATTTCTGGACCCACTTTCTGATCCACACTATAAGGCGACAATGTCAGTGGGCAGATATGAGGAAATTAGAAGGATCATTCGCTTTGATGATAAGCGAACTCGTGCAGCGAGGTTTGAAACAGACAAATTAGCCCCTATCAGTTATATCTGGAACATATTTATCAAAAATTGCACAAAACTTTACAATCCTAGTACTAATGTTACTGTAGATGAGCAACTTGTACCGTTCAGAGGACGCTGCAAATTCATACAATACATGCCCAGCAAGCCAGCCAAGTACGGTATAAAAATCTTCTGGATGTGTGATTCTGCAAATTATTATGGCATAAATGGCGTAATCTACTGTGGCAAAGAGGTTGGTGCACCAGTACAGAAGGATCTGGGGTCTGAAATAGTCAAAACTCTTGCTGTTCCAATATTCAATTCAGGTAGAAACATCACCATGGACAATTATTTCACCAATGTTGAACTAGGCAATTTTCTGCTTGCAAAAGCTATTACACTTGTTGGTACTATAAAGCAAAACAGACGAGAAATTCCAGCAGCACTCAAACACAATCGTCAGCGAGCACTTTATGAGAGTGTCTTTGGATTCAATAACAAAGCGACTTTGGTATCTTACAAGGCAAAGAAGGAGAAATCTGTAATTTTACTCAGTACCATGCATCACGATTGCAGTGTTGACAGCAATAACCAAAAATTGAAACCAGAAATCATCCTGCATTACAATGCAACAAAAGGAGGTGTAGATAAAATGGATGAGATGGTGGGAGAATATTCGTGTAAGAGGCAAACAAAACGATGGCCTGTAGTACTATTTTCAAATATGCTTGATGTAGCAGCCCTAAATTCATTCATTATTTATACAGAAACTCATCCTGAATTTCATGCACAGAGGAAGGACAGGAGACGCTTATTCTTGAAGGACCTTTGTCATGAACTTGTAATACCTCACATGATAGAGCGAAGCGACTTGAAATGCTTGCCAAAGAAAACTAAAGAAGCAATGAAACGGTGTGGCGTACAGTTTCAGATTACTCCAGAGCCAGGAGAAAGAAAACGAAAGCGTTGTTTCATGTGTCCAAGAAACATAGAGAGGAAAACTGAGCGATATTGTTCCACTTGTAAGGAAACTGTTTGCAAAGAACACTCTTCTGAAAAAATAACATGTCAGAATTGTTTGGAAGACTAATATAATAGAAAAGAAAGTTAGAATAAAAATGTAGCTGCAGCTAGTTTGCTATAGATTTCTATGCATTTTTGTGTGTTTTCATGTCTCTGCGTAAAATTTGGGGAAAAAAAGATTTTTTGGTGTTTTCTGTGAAAAATTATAATTAAAATGTTGTCCACTATTCATATTTTATTGAGCAATTTTGAAATAAACTTGTGAAAGTTATTTAAGTGTGTTTTTCTACATTATGTGCATGGGGGCCTAAAAGGCCCCCATGACGTTAATATGTATATTTTTAACGTCATGCGTTCTAGGGTTAATAAAGTTGATCACTGGGCTTAGTTTTCTACTAGGACTCCTATGCAAATAAGTTGCAAAATTAGAAAATGTGCAGAGTTTGGTACATTTTAACTTTAAAATCACCTAGATGAGAAAATGAACACTTAAGTCCATGCATTGGAAAAAAAGAAAAATTCCCAAGCCTTTTATAAAAGGCTTGGCAAACATGGACCTTTCCTAAAATATGTCCAGGCCACAGAAGAAGTATGCATGTTTGGTGCTCACATAACAAGAAGAACCATCTTAAAAAAAGAACACTTTCAAACCAGAGTGGCATTACTAGAGGGGTTGATGCTATATGCACACACAAATGGCGCTTCTTACATATGGTGGATTTTGAAAAAGCTGCACACTTGTGGGGTTCAGATTAAAGAGCTGTCCTCCAAAACTCAAAACTGTGGAAATTTGAGGCAGTTCTCCCCTCAGGCTCTCATTTAAACCCCAGGACCAAACAAGAAGTTGGCCAAGCTTTTTGCATGACTCAACAGGTGTAAACGCTGGTGGGGAAATTTAACAAGGTATTCGTGTATTGCTGGTCTAAAACACTGAATACAAATGTATGCTTAAGTGCTGCCTAGTAAATGCCCTCTTTAAATCTTAGTGCGATGCCATCTGTTTATATAAGTAGTATCTGCACTATGCAGTAAAATCACAGGTTTATATCCATGGTTCCCAAACTTTTTCGGTTCACGGCACCCTGGTCTGAGCAATGTTTTGCGGCACCTCCCTCCCACCACACAGGTCTTCACCCCCCCCCCCCCCACCACACAGGTCTCTACCCTCCCCACCACACAGGTCTCTACCCTCCCCACCACACATATCCAATATTTCTCCATGCAGCATCTCCCCTCGACCCCCCATATAGAAGATTTCACCCCTTTGCTGTATCTCTCCCTTCCTCCCCCTCCATCCCGCATCTCTCATTCTCTCTCCTACCCCACCCACAATTCTCCCTCTTCTTCAACCGGGTCATATGCTTTAACTTTTAATTTAATTTAAACTTTTTATTTGTGCTTTCCTTGGCTTACTATCTCTTTTTTTTTCTCTATGTACAAAACCTCACTCTCCGACGGAGGACCACTGTTTTCTGCCATGCATGGCTGGGGCAAGCTACTGATTATAGCTCAGATGTTATTGGTCACGGAGCCTGTCTGGAGCTTAAAAGGGCGATCCTGATTGGGAAGCAATCAGGATTGCCCTTTTAGGAGCCAGGCAGGCTCCATGACAAATCACAGCAGAGCTATGATTAGTAGTTTGCCCCAGCCACATGTAGCTCACATCAGCAGCGTAGACTTGTAGAGGGATTATTGCAGGCGGATGAGTGCATTCTCTGCTACTTGCAACTTGTTCCGGCACTCGACTTGTGAACTCCCATCTTCTCCGCAGCACCCCTGTGAGTTCACCGTAGTGCACTGGGGTGCCACGGTGCACAGTTTGGGAAACGCTGGGTTATATGTATGTATTTGTGTCACACATAAACAAGGGAAAACCGTGCCCTAGGTCCAACTTATAGGCAGAAATTGTTGCTTTTATATGTGGAATGGATCCTCTGAAATGATTTGCACACTTTAGTGTATTTAGTAGGTTATGAGGCTCATTTTCAAAGCACATATATTTACAAAGTTACATAGGTTACTATGGGGCTCGTTTTCAAAGCATTTAGACTTGCAAAGTTCCATAAGTGCTTTGAAAATATGCCTGTATGTAATTTTGTAAGTCTGTGTGCTTTGAAAAGGAGCATCTATATCTATAGTCATATCCTGGGAGACTCGTACTTTCTTCCCAAAATACTATGCCATATCTGTGATTAGAACTCCATTCTTCATACGTGTTAGTGAGTGACTTTGGTGCATGTCATTAACTGTTCATGGTAGGAATAAAAATAGTTTTCCATGGAATTACTCCTTGAGTGTGATTATTTTTTTTCTTTTCTTTTTGCAGAGTTGCAGGCCTTACATGAAATGGTTCAGCAGAAAGTGGTTACTTTGTTGAGTGACCCAGAAAACATTGTTAAGCAGACTTTAATGGAAAATGGCATAACACGCCTTTGCGTTTTCTTTGGGCGTCAAAAAGCCAATGATGTCCTCCTATCTCATATGATCACTTTCCTAAATGACAAGAATGACTGGCATCTCCGTGGAGCATTTTTTGACAGCATAGTAGGTAGGTATCTTGGTCCCTACTCACTAGTAAGTTAGAGGCATGTGGCCTTTGTTCTGTTGTAACTCACTGAAGGAGTTGTCTCGAATACAGCAGACCTTTTTGTGAAAAAATCTTTGCATGAAATTGTCCCTGAAATTTCATTCTTGCAGTGATGCTGTGACTTTGGATAAGGGACTCTGCCTATATTTTTTGATTTATTCAGTTGTAAGAAGGGAGGGTGTTGGTAATATTATTGTTTCTTTGCCCTCTTTCACAAATTGTAGTAAGATGAGGAACCAGAATAGACACACGTTCCATTCTAAAAATTTTTTTTTTTTTTTTTTTACCCAATTCTGAAGCACTGTACGGAATCTGCTTAGTTAATCTGTTTTTTTTTTTTTTCTGTATTGATATGCTGTTACAGGTGTGGCGGCGTACGTGGGGTGGCAGAGCTCATCGATTCTGAAGCCGCTGCTGCAGCAGGGTTTGACAGATGCTGAAGAGTTTGTGATCTTCAAAGCTCTCAATGCCCTTACCTCCATGTGCCAGTTAGGACTGCTGCAGAAACCTCATATTTATGAATTTGCCTGTGATATTGGTGAGTTCTCGTCCTTCATTCTTTATTCTTGGAATAGAAGAAGACTCAGTTTCAAGCTGAGCTTTGGATAGTGTAGGCAAAAAAAAAAAAAAAAAATCAGTCTAGATGAGTGGGTTATGTCCCTCTGCCAGCAGATGGAGCCAGAGGGGGAAAAAAAAAAAGCTTTAAAGTGACTTTGCTCCTGTTGTAGATGGCTGCTGCTTCCTTCCTCAGTATTTTTCTGGGCTACCAGATGGACTAATGGCTGGTGAATCTTGTATGTAAGAGGTAAATGACGCTACGTGCTCCTTTTGGTGCATATTCCACCTTATAATTGAAAGAGAAAAACGCCTAGATTTCGACCCAAATCGGGAAATAAGACGTTTATCTCACAAAAACGAATAAATCGGTATAATGGAAAGCCGATTTTGGACGTTTTCAACTGCACTCCATCGCGGAAGCGTACAAAGTTGACGGGGGCGTGTCGGAGGCGTGGTGAAGGTGGAACTGGGGCGTGGTTATCGGCCGAGGAGAGATGGGCGCCTTTCGCTGATAATGGAAAAAAAGTATGCGTTTGTAGCTAGAATTTAGGGCACTTTTCCTGGACCCTGTTTTTTCACGAATAAGGCCCCAAAAAGTGCCCTAAATGACCAGATTACCCCCAGAAGGAATCGGGGATGACCTCCCCTGGCTCCCCCAGTGGTCACTAACCCCCTCCCACCACAAAAAATGATGTTTCACAACTTTTTATTTTCACCCTCAAATGTCATACCCACCTCCTTGGCAGCAGTATGCAGGTCCCTGTAGCAGTTGACTTCAGGCAGGTGGACCCAGGCCCATCCCCCCCTACCTGTTACAATTGTGCTGCTCAATGCTTAGTCGTCCAACCCCCCCAAACCCACTGTAACCACATGTAGGTGCCCCCCTTCACCCCTTAGGGCTATAGTAATGGTGTAGACTTGTGGGCAGTGGGTTTTGAGGGGGATTTGGGGGGCTCAACACACAAGGGAAAGGTGCTATGCACCTGGGAGCTCTTTTACCTTTTTTTTTTGTTTTTGTAAAAGTGCCCCCTAGGGTGCCCGGTTGGTGTCCTGGCATGTGAGGGGGACCAGTGCACTACGAATCCTGGCCCCTCCCACGAACAAATGCCTTGGATTTATTCGTTTTTGAGCTGGGCGCTTTCATTTTCCATTATCACTGAAAAACAAAAACGCCCAGCTCACAAATTGTCGAATAAAACATGGACGTCTATTTTTTTCGAAAATATGGTTCGGTCCGCCCCTTCACGGACCCGTTCTCGGAGATAAACGCCCATGGAGATAGACGTTTTCGTTCAATTATGCCCCTCGTTGCCTGCTAAGGGCTAGCAGGGCACAGTGTTTACATCCATGCTTCTCAGGAGTTAATGCACAGTGGCAGACATAGCAATTTCAGACTTGTGGTAAAGTTTCACCCATTTAGGGAACAACCCACTGCAGTATCCAAGCAGACAGTACAAAGAGCAGCAGTGATCCAAGGAAGGACAAGACAACAAAAGTTCCCACTCAAATGTAACTTTAGTTTCCATTAAAGTTAAATTTGAGTGAACTTTTGCTGTCTCGTCCTTCCTTGGATCACTGTTGCTGTTTCTATTGTTACCCTTTTAGGAACCAGAATTCAGACACTGTCTGGAAGTATTTAAAGGAAGCCCCTTCTTACCTCTGCTTTCCTCCTCTCCTTCCGTATTGGTCTTGGTTGGTTTAAATTCAGAGGCCATGGGCAATACTACTCGGGCAGCTCCTTCCCTTTCTTTAGGAAGATAGTCCTGGATGTTTGGTTTGAATGGGGTGGTCTTCCCCTTGCTGCAAGCTGCTGTGATCTCTCACGGCAACACTTGGAGTCTTTTTGCTGGGTGGTTGGACACTACTTAGGGGAGCTTCCTTTCACTTTCAATATAGGCTCCAGGATCCAGATTACTAGTTTAGTTGTGGTTTTTGACTGTCAATTGACAATGCAGGATCAGGTGTCGAAATTGGTGCAGTCATGGATTTAAATTTTTTATTTTTTCAGTTGAGAGTGAGTAAACTGAAGCTTCCTTGTCATCAAGCAGATGAAGCTATTACGTATGGGTTGTGTCCATCAACCAGCAGGGGGAGATAGAGAGCACTCAATTTTTTTCACAGTGCCTCATGGCCAGCTAGCTCCAGTGCCTCTTCAGTATTCTGTATCTCCCCAAGCAGGGTGGCTGCAGTTTCTTCGAGCTCCATCAAATATCTGCCTGGGGGTGGTTCCTGGCTTGCCAGTTGTTAGCCGGGGTGTTAGAGGCTATTGCAGCTTCACTTTGAAGGCACATAGGTCAGCCCTTTCCCTGCCTTACCCATGCGCCCGTGGATGTGGACATATTGGCTTGCTTTTCCCTGTCCTTTCCCACTCAGTGGATGCAGGCACATTGGTTCGCCTTTCCCTGCCTTTCCCACTTATCTGAGCCTCCGGAGTGTTTTTATTTACCTCTTTTGCCTCTGCTTTCCTCACAGCGTTAAAAAATAAATAAATAAATAATTAAAGTCGCGTCGCGCTTTAGCACAGCGATCTTGGGAAAGAGGTTTTTTTTCTTGAGATTCTTCTGCAGGACCGGAGCTGTGATACTCGGTCTAGTGAGGTAAGAGTGTTTTGTGACTCCTCCGGGGTGGGCCCGTGATCGGGACGTTTTTGGCGCGAACCGCCATTTTTGAATTTTACCGCCGTTTTCGGCGATGACTGCGGAGAGTGTAAAGCGCTGTTCTAAATGTGGCAAGCGCAAATCAGCAGCGGGGCTCTGTAATTCGTGCTGTACAGACGGTAGAGCCGGCCCGAGCATGGTGAGCAGCGATCTTTTGCGCTCTGAGCTGGCAGCGGACACCATTTTGGATTTTCCACATGGCGTGGCCTCTGTTGCGACGGAGAGCCCTGAATCCGGGGGGGGGGGGGGGGTGTCCCTCTGAGTGAGGCTAATAATAGAGCTGATAGCCCTGGGCAGGATCCGGGCGGTCAGGGAGCAGTTTTCTCCCCTGATTTTGTTTTAATGTTTAAAAGAGCTCTTCCACAGGGTTCTTTGGACCCTCTGCATGCCCCCCCTCCCCCCCCCCCCCCGGTGGATCCTGGCCGTTTGGAGTTGGCTTTGCCTGTTTCTTATCCTCCTGATAAACGCAGAAGGGCTAATTCCCCTTCTAAGTGTCGTGCACCCCCCCCCCCCCCCCCCCCCCCCCCCCCGTGGTCGGGCTATGAGGATTCTGAGGGGTCTGGCAGAACTTCTTGGGCTGAGGAGCCAGAGTCGGGTGCAGAATGCCACAGGAGCTTGATGATCCGTCTGTGGTGAGGATTTTCCACCGCGAGGAGCTGCCAGCGCTTATTTCAGATGCCTTACAAGCCCTCTCGATTGAAGATTCTGGGAGTGGTACAGCCTCCTCTGTTAATCCAAGGATGGCTAGTACCAGAATGCGTGCTCGAGCCTTTCCTTTGCATGACTCCATCCAAGAGCTTATTTCGGCTCAATGGGCTGACCCCGAGGGACCTTTGAAGGTTGCCAGGGCTATGGGGCAATTATACCCTCTGAGTGAGGAACATTTGGCTCGCTTTGCAATGCCTAAAGTGAATGCCCTGGTCACGGCTGTGACAAAGAGAACTACCCTCCCTGTTGAAGGAGGTGTTGCCCTGAAGGATATTCAAGACCGCAGGCTTGATTCAGCTCTGAAGCTGTCCTTTGATTTGGCAGGTCTCACTGTTTGGGCATCTGCATGCAGTTGTTATGCTGCTAGAGCCTACCTGGCTTGGTTACAGCAGGCAGTGGAACAGCCCGGTGATGGAGCGGAGACCTTATCTGAAGTGGCTCCGCGGATGGAGTTGGCCTTGTCCTTTTTGGCTGACGCCCTTTATGATATGGTCAGAGCTTCGGCTAAACAAATGGCTGTAGCAGTGGCGGCTCGCCGCATTCTTTGGCTACGACATTGGGCGGCGGACATGGCCTCTAAGCAAAGGTTGGTGGTTGCCCTTTCAAGGCCTTCTCCTGTTTGGTGAGGAGCTGGAAAACATTGTTAAAGGCCTGGGGGATTCCAAACCTCAGCGCTTGCCCGAAGATAGGCCAAAGCCTTCCTCTAAGGGTCAGGCGGTCCGCTCCTCTTACAGACCTCGCTTCCGTGAAGCTAGAAGGTACCGCCCGGGGCGTGCTGCTGGGTTCACTTCGCGTGCCCGCTTTCAGCAGAGAAACTCCTTTCGCTCAGACAAACGTTCCGCAGCTGCCGGTTCAAGGCCTGGAGTTCAGGGGCGACCCTGTCAATGATGGTGCACCGGCCCCCTCCTCGTTTCCTGTCATCGGAGGAAGACTTTCCCTCTTTTTCGAGTGGGCCAAAATCTCCGCAGATCAGTGGGTCTTGGACCTGATCAGAGACGGATACCGAATAGAATTCGATGCCCCGGTGAGAGACGTGTTTGTGGAGTCCCGATGCGGTTCTGCCGCCAAATGGGCAGCGGTAGAGGAGACTTTGCACAGTCTGTGCCAGATAGGGGCTGTGACCCCGGTGCCTCCCGCCGAACAAGGTCTAGGCCACTACTCCATTTACTTTGTGGTGCCACGAAAAGGCGGGTCTTTTCGCCCGATCCTGGACTTAAAAGAGCTGAACAAGTCCTTAAGAGTGCGGCATTTTCACATGGAAACCCTGCGCTCCATCATTGCGGCGGTACAGCTAGGAGAGTTTCTCACGTCTCTGGACCTGAAAGAAGCTTACTTGCACATACCAATTTGGCCCCCGCACCAGAAGTTTCTGCGGTTTGCGGTTTTGGGAAAACATTTCCAGTTTCGGGCCTTGCCTTTTGGCCTCGCCACAGCTCCCCGAATCTTCTCCAAGGTAATGGTGGTAGTAGCTGCCTTTCTCGGGCGAGAGGGTATCCGGGTTCACCCGTACCTAGACGACTGGCTCATCAGAGCAGACTCAGAAAAAGAGAGTCATCTAGCTACAGCCAGAGTGGTTTCAGTCCTTCAATCTCTGGGCTCGGTCGTCAATATGTCCAAAAGTTACCTGACCCCCTCGCAATCTCTAGAATATTTGGGGGTCAGGTTCGAAACAGCCTCGGGCTATGTGTTTCTTCCCGAGCAAAGGCGGTGCAAGCTTCAGAATCAGGTCCGTCTGCTCCTGAGGATGCCCCGCCCGCGAGCTTGGGACATTGTCCAGCTGTTGGGATCGATGACGACCACCTTGGAAGTGGTGCCATGGGCGAGAGCGCACCTGAGACCTCTACAGTATTCTCTACTTCAACGATGGTCTCCAGTATCTCAGGATTATCAGTGTAGACTTTCTTGGCTCCCTGTGGCCCGCCTCAGTATGGAGTGGTGGCTCTCGGACAGCATATTGTGGCGGGGAATGCCGCTGGCGCTCCCCGATTGGTGCCTAGTGGTGACAGATGCCAGCCTGAAGGGCTGGGGCGCACATTGCCAGGGGAAGCATTTCCAGGGTCTGTGGACGCCCGATGAGTCGGAGTGGTCTATCAACCGCCTGGAGTTGAAAGCGGTGTTTCTGGCTCTTCTGGCCTTTCAAGTGACCCTGGAAGGATTGGCTGTCCGAGTGATGTCAGACAACACGACGGCAGTGGCCTACATAAATCGACAAGGCGGCACTCAGTGCAGAGCTCTAGCCGAGCAGGCTTATGCCAGGATTTGGCGCCAGTTTGAAGTCTGATGTGCTTCTAAAGAGATCACACCCCTGCGGGCTGCTGTCTCGCCGATTCTGGACTGTTTGCAGGATGGTGTACACAAAGGCTTGGCCTATAATTCCCTGCGGGTGCAAGTGGCAGCATTGGCCTCATTGCGTGGCATGGTTGAAGGCGTGTCCTTAGCTGTTCATCCAGATATGGCACGGTTTCTTAGAGGGGTGATTCGGCTCCGTCCTCCCATGTGGGCACCTTGTCCAGCTTGGAACCTGGGGTTAGTATTGAAGGCCCTTCAGGGGTCTCCCTTTGAACCGTTTCGGCGCGCTTCAGAGAAAGATTTGACACTGAAGGCCGATTCTTAGTGGCCATTACCTCGGCGAGACGGGTGTCAGAGCTCCAGGCGCTGTCCTGTAGAGACCCTTTTCTGCAATTCTCAGAGTCAGGGGTCACGGTTCGGACCGTGCCTTCCTTCATGCCTAAGGTGGTTTCAGCATTTCACCTAAACCAGCCTGTTTTTCTTCCCTCCTTTGTTGAGGAGGAGTTTCCAGATTCATTTGGGCAGTTGCACCTTTTGGATGTGCGCAGGACTCTGTTGCAGTATCTGCGAATTACAAATTCTTTCAGGACCTCTGATCATCTTTTTGTGCTGTTTGCAGGTCCTCGCAGAGGGTCTTCAGCGTCTAAAGCCACTATTGCCCGTTGGCTCAAAGAAGCTATCTTTTCAGCATATCTGCTGTCTGGCCGGGCTCCGCCTGAAGCCTTTAAGGCACGTTCCATGAGAGCGATTTCCTCTTCCTGGGCGGAATCTGGAGCACTATCTCTTCATGAGATTTGCAGTGCTGCAGCATGGGCTTCTAAGTTCTCTTTCGCCCGACATTACAGGCTGGATGTGGCTGCCAGGAGGGATGCGCGTTTTGGAGCACAGGTGCTAGCGCGTGGTGTGGCTTGTTCCCATCCTATTTAGGGATTGCTTTGTTACATCCCATACGTATTGGCTTCATCTGCTTGATGACAAGGAAGGGAAAATTAGGTTCTTACCATGGTAATTTTCTTTACTTTAGTCATAGCAGATGAAGCCATGAGCCCTCACTGTATGATTGTCTGTATTGCAGTGATTCTGATTTTAGGTGCTGTTCTTGTTTCCTGAAGTTATATTCCTTCCTTGGGGAGTTGGAAAACAGTCTTCAGGATTCTTGTTATAGGAGGATGAGTTCATTCCCTCCAGTTCATGTTTTGGGAGGATGAGTTTATTCCCTCCAGGAGGATGCAAGTATTCCCGCCGTTTATACAAAGTGGAGGACGAGTTTATTCCCTCTAGGAGGATGAGTTCATTCCCTCCTTTTTTGGAGTTTATGCCCTTGTTAAAGGGCCATTGTTTGCTGTGAAGAAAGTTCATGTTATTCCCATTGCGGTTTGCCATACTTCTTTGGAAGCTTCAAATACTGAAGAGGCAGTGGAGCTAGCTGGCCATGAGGCACTGTGAAAAGTTGAGTGCTCTCTATCTCCCCCTGCTGGTTGATGGACACAACCCATACGTAATGGCTTCATCTGCTATGACTAAAGGAAAGAAAATTACCATGGTAAGAACCTAATTTTCCCTTCTGTTGCTAGTGCTTGATTTTCGGGTTGTAGTTCAGAGTTTGGTACTCTCTAGGATTGACTATTGTAATAGTCTTTATTTAGGCACGTTTGCAGCTAGGGTTGATGCACTGCAGATTATACAGCATGCTGCAGTACGTATGATTTTTGGGTTGAGTTTTTCTGATTCTGTTAGTAGATTTATGAAGGCTTTGCAATGGCTTCCAGTTGTTTTATCAGGTGCATTTTAAATTGTTGGTTTTTAAAGCATTGCATGATGCAGTTCCTGCTTATTTTCTGTGTATTTTAAAAGCATTATATGCCTGCTCATTTTCTTAGATCAACAAATTCTCAACAACTGATTGTACCTTCCCAAAGTCAACTGCATCTTGTGTTAACTGCTAAGGAAGCATTATCTTGTGTATGACCTCTCCAGTGGAATGAATTGCCCCTTGAGATTGCGAATGTTGCATGACCTTGGTAGTTTTAAGAAGCAGTTGTAGGCTTTTTTTTTTATTTGCAAAAGCATATTTTGGCATATAGATACTTTTATGCTTTGCCATATTTTGGTGGATTTATGAAGCAGTTGAAGTCCCCCCCCCCCCCCTTTTTTTTTTTTTAAGAATTATATAATTTTGTTTTGTAATTCTTTTATATGTTTTTAATCATTTGTATGTAACTTTTTTCTTGCCTAGTTAGTAGGCGAGTTTTAAATTTTGAAATAAATAAAATGTTATGCAGCTGTGTTGAGCCATGGGGCTTTGGGCTCAAAAGAGGACCCTTATCTATTCTTGGAGGTCCTCGTGTAAGATGGCAGACTTTCTTAGGTAGTTCCCTGCATGGATACAAAAGGACATTCTTTCCAAGGGTTACCACCAGATACTTTTCAGATTTGGTATCCTCGATCTCTGCTTCATGCTCTGTCTCTTTTGCTAACTGGGGCCCCAGTTACTTTTCGGTTAAGTAGTAGTAAATTCAAGTGTCTGGCTATTTAGGAATGACTTGGTACAGGAACGTTTGACTATAGCTACGGCTCAGCAAACGTGGAACCCCTGTGCTAACGATTGTCCTGAAAAAACAATTTAGTCCTTCCTAGTTTTGGGAGCATAGAGGAGCCCTCTTCTAAAAAGAATGTGGGCTTGTGACCTTGGACATGAGGGGCTGAAGACCTCACTTCCACTGTCCAGATCTCCCCCTCCCCATTTTCACATCATCCCTGAGAATAGTCCTTTCTTCAGGCCCTAGTTTCCAGGATAACAGACTTGTATGTTGCGCCTTGAGCTCAGACCTACGTGTATATTTCCCAGTTATTCCTTTCAGGGTGACACTCATTAGCCCAGTGTCACAAGGTTACTCGTGCAGCTGGAAGAAGCTTGAGCAGATGTTTTTGGCAGGGAATGGATCAGAAGTCCCCTTCATGGTTATTTTGCACCATGAGGAGTGAGCCTTATGGGCTGGAAGGGGGAGCTGTAGTCTGGGGGAGTTGAGGCAGTGACTGTGGTCCTGGGTAGAACCAGTGGGTCTGAGTATAGGCCAAGGGCCAGACCCATCTATCTAACATTCCCAACAGTCCTGACCTCTAGCTTGGGAGAAGACAGTCTAGGTGGCAGTGAGCAAGACAACACTTATCCCCTTAGGGAAAGTAGCAGCCCTCAGGTGACCTGGTAAATGTGTCAGATTTGGTGTGGGATGGAGATCCCCTGCAGGACCTAGCAACAGCACACATGACACACCGTTATTGGTCAGAAGAATTTTCTGAGCCAACTCCTTTTGGGGTCCTGAAGTATAAGGATTGGAAGAAGCAGTCATAGCTCTATTAGGGGTTATGTGGGGATCTTCATATGTAGACCTCATGTCAGCCAAAGAAAGAAAGGCAGGAACCAGGGGGGGCATAAATCCTGATAGAACCAGCACTGATATACAGTCTCCTGCATATGTACTTCTGGGAGCTTAGATATTCTGTGGTCTGATTTCTGAAGGGGTCCAATCAGGGGTGGTTTTCAATCTTTTCCCTAGTCAGATGATTCCTTCCTGGGGGAACCGTTCTGTTCTCTTTTACAACTTGGAAAAGAATTGTCTGAGGGAGGGGGATATGATTGAGGTCTACAAAATCCTGAGTGGTGTAGAATGGGTAGAAGTGAATCAATTTATCACTCTTTCAAAAAGTACAAAGACCAGAAGACACTCAATGAAATTACATGGAAATAATTTAAAACAAATAGGGGGAAATATTTTTTCACTCAAAAGAATAATCTCTGGAACTCGTTGTCGGAGGATGTGGTAACAGCGGTTAGTATATCTGGGTCTAAAAAAGGTTTGAAGAAGTTTTCTGTTCATAGTCTGTTGTTGAGATGGACATGGGTGAAGTAACTGCTTGCCATGGGATTGGTAGCATAGAATGTTGCTACTAATTAGGTTTCTGCCAGGTACTTGTGACTTGGATTGGCCACTATTGGAAGCAGAATACTGGGCTAGATGGACCATTGGTCTTGACCCATAATGGCTATTTATGTTATTATGTGAGAATAAAGCGACCTAGAATATTTAAGAGGTGTATTTTCAAAGTACAGTGCTTTTCTGCTCAGATTCAGTCCTTCAGATCCTCAACCAAGTCTGGGTTTCAGCATATGCAGAACAGATAATCGTGCAATCTCTGCATTATTCTAGTCCAAAAAATAAAGTTGATTTGCATACTTTAGTTTCCCCACAACAAAACGACCTTGTTGAGGGCCTTGAGGACGAAAGCCTTGGAACTGCTAAACTACAGTATTAAACCTACAGCTCATCTCTCTCATTAGGACAGTCACCACCTCGGATAAAATCTGAACTTAACCTGTTATTTTCTTTCCTCGAGTCCTACCAGACCAATCTAGACTAGTAGGTTATGTCCCCCTGCCAGTAGACTGAACCAGAGAAAAAACTAAGAGCTGACTTCACTGCTCAATATCATACATCAAAGCTAAAACAACTGTAGGCAACTTTTTTTTTTTTTTTTTGGGGGGGGGGGGGGGGGGGGGGGGGGGGGAGACAGTTCACCACCAAAGCTGAATCTGATGCAGTCAAACATCTCATGGTCACTAACACAGGAATTAATTTCATATACCACTTACTTTAACAGTGGCCTACACAATACAGCTAGCTTTCAGACAGAGCCCTTCACCACCATGAATTCCAAGGGTTGGTTCTGGACTTGTCTGGTGGGACTGAAAGAAAGGAAAGGATTAACAACTTAGTTCAAATTTCCTGACCAGTCTGTATGAATGGGATGTGCTAAAGCTGTATCCACACATGGCAGGAGGAGTCCATGATAACTCTCAGTACTCCTTCAACTAAAGTCTAGACTCCAGACCTGCATACCCATGCTGAATCAATTAGAGTAGGTGTGCAATGGAGGCAAGGGCAATGCTCTGCCATTATCCTCTGGAAAGACAGATTCTATCTCTGTCTATCAGGACCCTGCCCTGGTATCAAGTGGGCTTAGCAGGTCTCTGGAACTTGATCACCTCGGACTACACCAGCAGTCTGCATTTCCTTGACTTCTCCTGAAATCAATGCCTTAAAGAACTCTGTGCCTTATTAGGACATACCAGTAGATTAAAGACCTATCCAAAATTTCATAAGGAATTGGGCACACAAAAATATCTCAAAAGTGACTGAAAACTGACTGACCTGAGAATTCCTACCCCTGCCCTGACCTTACATCAACTAATTTCTTTACCAATGGACTAGAGAAAACACAATTCTGCCAGAGGTAAAACACTACCCTCAGAAAGGGGATATTATGGGGCACAGAGATGCTCTTTCCCTTAAAAGTACTCAGAAACTAACCTCTTCCCGAGTACCTAGAGAGGTGCTACCTTGTGAGGCTTGAGAAGAAAGAAGAAATGAGCCCTCAAGACTAAATTCAGGTTCCAAATAGTGATTTTGTATTCTCAGCTCCCCAGAAGTATTGAGAACGCTTCTGTGTTCGTGTCCTTGAGCCAGTCCGCTGTTCCTTTTTGTGAGATCTGTTTTCACCCCAATCTGTTGTGAAGGAAGAAAACTGCAAAAATACATCCCTTAAGGGAAATATTGTCTCCCCAAAAGGTCAGATCACAGAAGTTTCAAACTCTTAACATCAGCCCATTATGTGATCCTCTTCCACACCATCAAAGGTTGTGTCACTTAACATTTAGGGGCTCATTTTCACCGCATTTAGACTTACAAAGTTATGCTATTATGTGGGGATAAAATATATAGACACGGGGCATTAGAAAGGTAATAGACAGGAGGCCCAGAAAGATGAGGCACAACAAGAGAATGTTTCACTATTTTTCCACTTTAGCTCTTATATATAGATAAACTTTTTACATTTTAGTTTTTATTTTTGTAACTTTACTATCCTTCTGTTGTACACAAGTATGCAACGTTTATTTTTCTCCAGTGTATAACCATTTGACCAATCGGACTTGTTCTCTTCAGCCTGGAAACTTATAGAAGCAACAATGAGGAAACATCCTGGATCATTCCATTAGCAGCTAATTCAAAAATGCAATAGTCTCTTTTGTTTAGATTTCTTCTTAATTGTTAAAAATAAGACTCTCTTTTTCGAGTTTTTGAATCTTTTCTTTCTGCTCTTGCTATCGTGAACCAAGATGAATTGGAGTACTGTTTTACTGATCCTTTTCAGAGTCCAAAGTACTTTATATACCGCTCTGATACATGTAAAGCATTCGTATAACACAGACAACTGAAGAGCGGGTTGAGGAAGAAGAGTCAAAAAAACACAAATGTTAGCTTTCAGGCTTGCTGGCAATATATAAGAAATTAAATAAAATAAATAAACAATCCTACAGAAGCTGTGACTCTAATAGGTGCATATCCTTTATTCCCCCCAAAATGTAAAGGTATATGACTGAGGTAGCAGGACTTTTGTCATCCCTCAATTAATTTTCAGGCCCCTAACCCATCCACCCCCACCTCCTCTCTCCCCAAACCAAAATTTTGATAAATAAACTCAACAATCATGATCATTGTACAACAATCTTATAAAACAAGGGCCATTTCAAAAAAATCATTTGAAAATTGCCTACCCTTGCTGCAGGTGATGGTTCATTGTGTTTGTGTAGCTGCTAGGACCCATCGTTCTGCTTTGACTAAAGCTTCTCTTTGCTGTCCTTTTGTCAACTGTGTGGTCTTACCTAATGGTTAAACTGACCCTGAGAGTTCAGTCCTGGGGTTGTGGCTTTCCTGGAAACTTCATTGGCATGCACAATTGATATACTTGAGATAAATTTGCATATGCTGCTTCTATTGCAGTGAAATGTATTTCATGTGTATTAATTATGATTATCATAAAAACTAAACTAGCTTGTCAACCTCAAACTGAAGTGCCTACCTCTAGTAGAAGAGCTGATATTTTGAAGAAACTGTTAATGTTGTAATTGTTGAGGCCTTGCCTCTTAACTGTATCCTTGCTTTCACCATTGAGTGTGATTTACCTGTATCAAATGTGTTGTTATTCTTTGCAAGTTAAAGAATGGGAATAAAAGCAAATTGTCTGGTTTATGTGTATTTCAGCTCCCTTTCTGTGCCACCCCAGCCTCTGGATACGCTATGGAGCAGTGGGATTTATCACTGCGGTAGCACAACATTTAAATATTGCTGATGTGTATTGCAAGCTAATGCCCTATCTGCATTCATTCATCACTCAACCAGTAATACAGGTAAGGCCATTATATACAGAATATAATACAATAGAAATTCTTGTGCTACAAGTCAAAAGGTTCTTTGCAGATAACAACAAAAACTAACAAACCGTATCTAGGAAATTGTAAAATCCATTTACATCATTTCAGCTGGTGCCATTTTTAGGTTGGCCGTAAAGGGGGTGAGGGAGACATGCCTTCTTCTGCTTCAGTCTTTGTTTGAAACTTGTTGAAAAGGGTAGGGTACAAGAAGACCTGCTGGAGGAGGGAAAGGGCTCAGTGGTGGTTGGTGAATGGAGATTCCTTGATTCTTGGGAAGTGAATCATAGAAATATAGGAAAATGAAGGCAGATAAAGAGCTGTCTAGTCTGCCCTTCCATGCCATCTACTTTTCCTTAGAGATCCTATGTACCTGTCCCAAGCTTTCTTGAATTCAGGTAGTTTTCATCTCCTCCACCGGAAGGCCGTGCCAAGAATTGACCTCTGTTTCTGCAAAGTATTTCCTCAGGTTACTTCCAAGTCTATACCCTTTCATTTTCTTCCTATGTCCCCTCATTCCAGAGTTTCCTTTCAGTTCATAGACTTGTCTGCTGTGCATATATGCCGTGTAGGTATTTAAAAGTCTCTATCATATCTACCTTCTCTCGCCTATCTTCCAAGGTATACATACTGAGATCTTTGTTTGTCTTCATACACTTTGGGCTAAATTCAGTAAATGCTGCTCAAAAATTGGCACACAAAAAAATAGGCGCTAATGCTATTCTATAATGGGCACTCAAAGATGAACGTCTATTATAGAATAACTAAATTGGCACTCAAGACTTATAACTGTTGAAACCAGGTGAAATTCCCATGCGTGCAAATTTTGAAATGCCCCCTTTTGGGTTGCGAGGGATAGGATTTATTGTTATAGAATAGCATTTAGCAAGATGTGGGTGCAAATTCAAATTGGTGCCAATGCACATCTTGGATTTGTGTCCAAATATCTGTGTTGTATTTTGGGTGCCACAGGCAGAATCAAGGGGTTTGACAAAGACCACTGACCATTTTAGTAGCCGCCTTCTGGACTGACATCATCCTATTTATATCTTTTTGACGATGTGGTCTGTTCTAGGCTGCGCAATTTGGTTTGCTATTTGCTAAAACACATGAAATATCACAAAATAAAACAAATAATTTACAGGAATTAGAGAGAATTAAGTCTTTTTAATTACCCACAAGCACAGCATCAGACATCAGTTTCAAGTTATAACAAACTTACAAAATTAACATCAGTACCTCTGGTAATTATAAGTAATTAGACTAATTAGATAAAGAAGGAAGAAAAGTTTGTTCTACTACTACTATTTAGCATTTCTATAGCGCTCAAAGAGCTTACAATCTAATAGACAAAAAATAACATAAGCAAATCAATTAATGTGTACAGGAAGGAGGAGAGGAGGGTAGGTGGAGGCGAGTGGTTACGAGTCAAAAGCAATGTTAAAGAGGTGGGCTTTCAGTCTAGATTTAAAGGTGGCCAAGGATGGGGCAAGACGTAGGGGCTCAGGAAGTTTATTCCAGGCGTAGGGTGCAGTGAGACAGAAGGCACGAAGTCTGGAGTTGGCAGTAGTGGAGAAGGGAACAGATAAGAAGGATTTATCCATGGAGCGGAGTTCACGGGAAGGGGTGTAGGGAAGGACGAGTGTGGAGAGATACTGGGGAGCAGCAGAGTGAGTACATTTATAGGTTAGTCGAAGAAGTTTGAACAGGATGCGAAAACGGATAGGGAGCCAGTGAAGCAACTTGAGGAGAGGGGGGTAGTATGAGTAAAGCGACCCTGGTGGAAGACGAGACGGGTAGCAGAGTTTTGAACCAATTGGAGAGGGGAAAGGTGACTAAGTGGGAGGCCAACAAGAAGCAGATTGCAGTAGTCTAAACGAGAGGTGACAAGGGTGTGGATGGGGGTTTTGGTAGAGTGCTTGGAAAGAAAGGGGTGGATTTTACGGATGTTGTAAAGAAAGAAACGACAGGTCTTGGCGATCTGCTGGATATGAGCAGAGAGGAGAGTCAAAGATGACCCCAAGGGTTTGAGCTGAGGAGACAGGGAGAATGAGAGAGCCATCAACAGAAATGGAAAACGGGGGGAGTGGGGAGGTGGGTTTGGGGGGAAAAATGAGAAGCTCGGTTTTGGTCATGTTTAATTTCAGGTGGCGTTGAGATATCCAGATAGCAATGTCAGACAAGCACGCTGAAACTTTGGTTTGGATGCAAGGTGAGATATCAGGGGTAGAAAGGTAGATTTGGGAGTCATCAGCATAGAGATGGTAGGAAAAGCCATGGGATGAGATTAATGAACCAAGGGAAGAAGTGTAGATAGAAAAGAGGAGGGGACCAAGAACAGAACCCTGATCTACGCCGACAGGCAGAGGGATAGAAGTAGAAGAGGATCCACCAGAGTGAACACTGAAGGTGCGGAGGGAGAGGTAGGAAGAGAACCAGGGAAGGACAGAGCCCTGGAATCCAAGTGAGGACAGGATATCGAGGAGTATGCTGTGATTGACAGTGTCAAAAGCAGCGGAAATATCAAGAAGAATGAGGATGGAATAGAGACCTCTGGATTTAGCCAGTAATAGGTCATTAGAGACTTTAGCAAGCGCAGTTTCGGTTGAGTGGAGAGGGCGAAAACCAGATTGTAGTGGGTCAAGAATAGCATATGAAGAGAGAAAATCAAGGCAGCGGTGGTGAACAGCATGCTCAAGTAATTTGGAGAGAAAAGGGAGGAGGGAGATGGGTCGGTAATTAGAAGGATAAGTAGGGTCGAGTGAACGCTTCTTAAGGAGAGGTGTGACCACAGCATGTTTAAAGGCAGTAGGGACAGTTGCAGTGGAAAGTGAGAGGTTGAGAATGTGACAGATAAAAGGAATAAGAGCAGGTGAGATGGCATTAAGAAGGTGGGTGGGAATGGGATCAAAAGAACAGGTGGTACATTTTGAGGAAGAAAGGAGAAGTGTAGTTTCCTCTTTAGTAACTTCAGGGAATGAGGGGAAGGAGAGAGAGGAGAACGGACTAGTGGAGGGAGAGGTGGCGAGGTAGAGAATCCAAGGTTTATCTTTTGAACCTTGTCGTGAAAGAATTCAGCAAGGGTCTGAGGAGATAATGAAGGGGGAGTTGGGGGAGGGGGCACCTTGAGGAGAGAGTTCAATGTGGTGAAGAGAAGTCGAGGGTTAGAGCCAAGAGAGTTGGATCAGTTGGATATAATAATCCTGTTTGGCGCATAAAAGAGCAGATTGCAAGGAGGTCAGCATGAACTTGAAGTGTAAGAAATCAACAAGGGCCCGAGATTTCCGCCAGAGGCGTTCGGTGGAGCGTGTACAGGAACGTAGGTAGCGGATGTTAGAAGTCAGCCAAGGTTGGGGTTTTGTACGCCTTATAGGGCGGGTCTTCAAAGGTGCAAGAGTGTCTAAGGCAGAGGATAGAGTATTGTTGTAAGAAGAAACAGCCTCGTTGACAGACGTGGATGGTGCCACAGTAGAGAGGAGGTTTGAAACATGGGAGGATACAGATGAAGGGTCAATATCATGAAGATTCCCAGATAAATTAGATAGGACGAGACTGGGAGGGAGGAGATTTAAGTGTGAAAGTTATAAGATGGTGATCAGAGAGGGGAAGATCAGAGGCAAGGAAACTAGAGGGTGAACAGTTGGAGGAGAAGATGAGATCAAGGCAGTGACCATTTTGATGAGTGGGGGAGGTGGAGCATAGTTGGAGATTAAAGGAGGATGTTAAAGCGAGTAACTTGGAAATATAAGAGTTGGAAGGATCATTAGCAGGAATATTTAAAGTCACCAAGGATGAGAGAGGGGGAGGAAGGATCATGGAAGAAGGCAAGCCAGGCATCAAAGTCACTGAGAGAGGATGAAAGGGACTTATCAGGGGGACGATAAATGACCGCTATTCGAAGAGGCGGATAGAGTGGACTTCAAAGGAGGAAAAACAGTGAGATTGAGGTGGAAGAAGGGGTTGAAATCTGGAGGAGGGAGAGAGTAGTCCAACACTGCCCCCGTGACCAGCAGGCCAAAAAAGGTCTCAGAACAGAGAGAAAGCAGAGAAAAGGCAGAAAAAGAATGAAAGAAAGATTCATAGCTATAGAGAATTAGTTTCTATCAAGGGGGAGAAAGTAAAACCCCCTTGGGAAAAACCTTAGGCCATTGGACGGATCTGAAACTCTCTCTCCAAGCATGCCTGGTTTTTCAGAGTTCCTTTGTCTGCAGCAGGGTTTTATAGGCTGTTGTGAGCATCCATCTCTCCTCAACCTTGGACCAATCATAGGTGCTGCATATGGGCTGGAGACTTGTAATTGGGACTTTCATATGTGCTGGAAGCTTGCAGTTTGTCCTTGCCACACCTCTAACTCACTTTTGTAACAGGATATACCAGTTCTCCGAGGACAAGCAGGCTGACGTCCATGTCGGCCCAGGAAGCAGCAAAATTTTTCCAGGAAGCGCAGACGACTTACCGCCTGTCGCGAGCATGTCTCCTCAGTTCTTTTTTTGTCCGGACGAGGTGACAGCATTTTTTTCTGCTCTCATTTTTTGGCCCAGGAACAAGAGTCTTACTGCTTTTTTGTCTATTTTTTTTTTTTTTTACTTTTTTGGCCTATTTTAAAGTTTATTTTCTTTTTGACGCGACCGGCCTTTAGGCCGCGTGGTCGGTTTTCCCCCTTTTTGTGCCCTTCACTTTTTTGGCACAATCGCGTTGTTTCATTTTGCCGAAGCCATTTTTCATTCCATGTCATCGAGGACACCCAGCGGCTTCAAACGTTGTACTCGGTGCAACCGGACCATCTCAAGTACCAATACCCATGCCTGGTGTATGCAGTGCCCTGGGCCCGACCATAGCCCAGCCGCTTGTAGTCTGTGTCTTCGTATGAAGAAATGGACTCGAGCATCTCGAGAAGCCCAGCAAGACAAGCTTTTTGGGGCTCGGTCCGGTCCCTCGATGTTGACAACGACATCGAGGGGAGCATCGACGTCGGAAGGAGAGGTAATGGCTGCCCCGAGACCAACTCATGCTGGGAGCAGTGAGGCGTCGAGTGTGTCTCCACCTGCCTCGAGGCCTCCTGTTATGCAGGCCCCCCCGAGATCGACCTTCATCGGATCTGGCCCCAAGGAGATGTGACTATTCCACGTCCTCCTCATTGGTACCGAGGAGTCTCGATTACGGTGCTTCTTAGCCTTTGCTCAACTCCTGTCATTGTTCTCCTTCAGCACACGGTGGCAGGAGCTCCGGGGCTTCGAGAAGCATCAGCGTTGAGAGGAGCACTTCCCCTCTATACAGGAGGTGCCGATGCGTCGATCTCTTGGCAGCCAGATACCTCCTTCCGTGCCTGTCACCGGCTGCTCCACCGACCCCTCATCCTTCTCCGATGGCGGCTCGACGAACGCATCCAGGCCCTGCTTCCAGAGCTTCTGGAAGGATTGCTGCATCAGTCTGCTTCGGTGTTGGGGGTGCTTGCGCCTTCCGTGCTGCCGGCTGCAGCAGCGTCTAGCCCTTATTTCTGTGATGAGGTCCCTGGCCTCTGCCTTTGGCATCGATGTTGGCTGCCACCCAGGTTGACTCCTCTTCGACGTCGGTGAAGGAAGCTTCACCGCAGTCTAGGCGGGCGTCGACTTCTCGATATTGCCATTGAGGATGTCGTTCCTTGGCGTCGAGGCAGGCTCAGTCTCGGAGTGCCCTGAGGGAGGTCTTATCTGGTACTGAAGAGGAGCGTTTGTGGGAGCTAGAGGAAGACCCCAGGTACTTTTTCTTCTGAGTCCTTTGGGATTCCCTCTGAACCTTCCCCTCCACCAGAAAGGAGACTATCTCCACCGGAGAGTCTGTCTTTTACATCTTTTGTCCAGGAAATGGCTACGGCTATTCCTTTCCCTATGGAGGTTGAGGATGAGCCCAGGGCTGAGATACTTGAGGTCCTGGATTATCCTTCTCCACCTAGAGAGGCTGTGACAGTTCCTCTACATAAGGTACTGAAGGAAGTCCTTATGCGGAACTGGTCGTTCCCTCTGTCTGGCCCCGTGATCCCGAAGAAAACTGAATCCCAGTATCGGATCCATGGTGAACCAGGATTGATGAGGTCTCAGTTACCCTACAATTCCATGGTGGTGGACTCCATCCTCAAGAGAGCCAAGAGTACTAGGGACTATGCCTTGTGGCCCCCAGGCAGAGAAACTAGGACTCTTGATTCTTTTGGGAGGAAAACGTATCAGGCCGCTATGCTCGATGCCAAAATTCAATCTTACTAGCTCTTCACGAGCATCCACTTGCGGAACTCGGTGAGGCAACTGTCCAGCTTGGTTGATGCACTCCCTCCGGAGCAGGCCGAGCCTTTTCGCCAGGTGGTCAGGCAGCAGAAGGCGTGTCGAACATTCTTGGCCAGGGGGTACGTTCGACACTTTTGATGTAGCATCCAGGATCGCTGCCCAAGGTATAGTGATGTGCAGACTCTCATGGCTGCGTGTCTCTGACCTGGATCATTCGGTCCAGCAGTGGATGGCGGATGTTCCTTGCCCAGGGATAACCTTTTTTGGTGAGAAAGTAGAGGATCTAGTTGACCAGATCAAGAAGCTTAATGATGCTATGGATTCTCTCTCCCGCTGGGCGTTTTCTGCTACTATCTCCTCATCTAGGAGGTTTTTTGGAGGGAAGAGGAGTGCTCCCTATTCCTATGCTAGACGTAGGTATACTCCTGCTTCTCAGCAGCCTGTCCAGGCTCAGTCCCAGCGCGCTCGTTCTCGTCAACAGCTTGCACCTAAGGCCACTGCGGCTCCCCAGCAAAACCAAAGGACGGGCTTTTGACTGGCTCCAGTTCAGCATAGCCTCAGTAAACGTGTCCGTACCGGACGACTTACCGGTTGGCGGGAGGTTAAAGTTTTTTCACCAAAGCCTCTTATAACCTCCGACCGGTGGGTTCTTCAAATAGTCCGGTTATGATACACCCTCAATCTGGAATCCAAGCCTCCAAATTGCCCACCAGGAGCTCAGTCCTACAGCTCCCAGCACAAGCAGGTACTTGCAGATGTCCTCTCCGCCCTTGTAAAGGCCAGTGTGGTCGAACCCGTTCCACCAGGGGAAGAAGGGCTGGGATTCTATTCCGGGTACTTCCTTGGCAAAAGAAAACGGGAGGGATGCGTCCCATCCTAGACCAAAGGGCCTTGAACAAATTTCTTTTCTGAGAAAAGTTCAGGATGGTTTCCCTAGGCACCCTTCTTCCCATGATTCAGGAAAACGATTGGCTATGCTCTCTGGACCTAAAGGATGCTTACGCCCACGTCTCGATACTTCCAGCTCACAGGAAGCTCTGCTTTTTGAATTCCATTCCACTTCTAAATTTAATCATTGAGGTTGTTGTCCTTCTGCTGCTTCCTTGCTCTCCCTGATCTTTTTATCTCCTGTAATTTGTTGCTCTCCTTCCTTCCTTTTTTTTTTTCTATTCCCCTCTATCTTTTTTTTTTTTTTTTTTTGCCCTCTCTTATCTCTTCCTTCTTCTTGAGTCTTTCGTTCGTCAACTTTCCACACACCTCACAGCACTGATGGTGATTTTCATGAGGTATTTAAGTTTTCCGTGATATTTTGCATACTCCTTTAACTTACTACATTTAAAAAAAGACTTTCCAATAGTTATTGTGTTGTGCTTAGTACCACTTGGTAATGTAGTTAAAAACCTGCACAATATTTTTACATCTCATTATCTTTGCACATAGTGTGAAATCAAACTTTATTCTAGGCACTAATTTTGGTAATTTGCCTGTAGTAACTTTCCTGGATTACAGCAATTTAGTGCACTGACCTCTAAGTAGTTCCCTTAAGATTGTACAAGGAATGGTGGATGTGAACATTCAACAAGGATGTCCATGTTTGAAGGCCTATCCTGTAACATTTTTCAAGCCAAGAATTTAATCAGTGTTAATACCGTCTTTTGTAAGACTCCATCAGCCAGATAGCAATAGAGAAACTAGACTCCCACCTAGTTTGATTCTGTCTGATAAGACTGCTACTTCATACTTTAATTAGTCATATTCATTACTGATATGGAAAATTGCAATATGGCAAATCAGCTGTATAGATTCTCCCAAGTGCATTTATAATGGACTTTCAAGGAAGTAAACCACTTGTCTGAGCTAGTGGTAGTAGGATGGTTTCTTGTTTGGGAACTATGCTACCAGGATTAGAACATCTCTTTGAGTAACTGCTAAACAATGGTACAAGCTGTAGGACCCTTGATAAGAAAAAGTTACGTTATCCTGGATGAAGGTAACAGAAAATCAATGACAGAAAATGTGGGCTATTTATTCTGATCTCATACCTGGTTGATATTCAAGGCTCCTGTCTGCTTAAATTGCCAGTGATTGCCTAATCACCAGTATTCAGCAGTACTTAACTGGGCAGTGCCACTAAATATTGACTCTGACCAGCCATGTTTGAAGTGGGCAGGTCAGGAGTAGAGTTGGGGAGGAGCTGGCAGTTATGCAGGTGCTGGCTATATTCACCGGCTAAGCAGGCACATAGGACTGGAGTAGCCTAGACTTTGATCCTAGGGAACGGGGTTCGATTCCCACTGCAGCTCCTTGTGACTCTGAACAAGCCATTTAACCCTCCATTGCCCCAGGTACAAATAAACACTTATATATACTATGTAAACCACTTTGAATTTAGTTGTAAAAACCACAGAAAGGTTGTCTATGAGAATGGGACTTGATATACTGCCTTTCTGTAGTTTTTGCAACTACATTCAAAGCGGCTTACATAGTATGTACAGGTACTTATTTGTACCTGAGGCAATGGAGGGTTAAGTGACTTGCCCAGAGTCACAAAGACTTGCAGTGGGATTTGAACCCAGTTCCTCAGGATCAAAGTCTGCTGTGCTAAGCACTAGGCTGCTCCTCCAGATATCAAGTCCCATTCCCTTTCCCTAAAATTCAGTCCTTAATATGCTGACCTAGCTATGCGGGTGCATCAGGAATGGTGTAAGATGAGGGTATTAGTGTTAGTTCCTCTTCATTTTTGTCCCCCATTGTCTTTGTATTGAGGGGAAGTTGGGTAGAAGACGGCAAGTGTTGGGACCATGAAGCCCTTATCTGTCTGCAGCAGGATTCTGTGTCTAGTCATAGAAGATGAAAAACTGGTACTGGGTGATAAATGATGTGCCATGAAGACTGGCAAGTTCTTAACACCTCAAATTAGAACCTAGACTTTGGAACAGATATGAAAGGCCAGGCCAGTAAAAGGGAATGATTACTAAAAGAATATTGAAAGCAAAAATTCTGGAAAATGAATCTTCCATTCAGATTTTGAATTTCTTAATGGGGTGGTAGTGTAGCATTTTTGACTAGCCATGAAGCAAAATGTAGCATAACTGAATTTTCCCATAAAGATTTCTATGACTGAGCAAGAGTCCTTGTACAAGACCTGCTCTACAAATAGATTGTACTGCATTTTCTTAGTAATAGCATGGATTTTTTTTTTTTTAATGTCGAGCAAATGACCTTGAATGATTTGATAAGGATCACTACTGGACTCCACAATAACACATTTCTGTAACAAAGTAAAGCTAACAAGTGGTCCTTTCCACCTCTGTATACATGACTATGACCAGTGAAGCTGATTTTATTTGCTTCTCTTGATGACTCTTTGAATTGCAGATTGATAAGGAAATTGTGTTGCTGAGTGTCCTAAAAGAGCCTATAAGCCGTTCCATATTTGATTATGCATTACGTTCAAAAGATATTTCAAGTCTCTTCAGGCATCTTCAGATGCGCCAGAAGAAGCGGAATGGCATTCTTCCTGATTGCCCTCCTCCCGAGGATCCAGCTATAGCTCAGCTGTTAAAGAAGCTGTTGTCCCAGGTAATGCTACATTCTGTTGTGACATAGTTCTATAGAATGTCATATGTCCCATTTATAATTTTACTGTATACCTTGTTTACCTGGGCCAATAATAGTGTCTAAAAAGAAGGCAACAACACAAGCAAAAGAAATTACTGGCTGTAACTGTGCCCTTAGCAAATAGGAGGTCTTAATGCACAAGATCCGTGTTAGATGTGTTACGTGGGTGATGCCTAGATGGCTGATTAGAGGCTTGTGGTTTTCGGGTTCCAAAAGGAGCCGAGCTATATGTCCCCTGGCCCAGGATTGCTGTTGAAGTTGGCCAACTTCAGTGTAAATCCTGAGCCAAGGGACGTATAGCTTGTGGGGGTGAGCAATAGGAGGTAAAAATCCTCAGGTAGTGCCATATTCTAGGCTAGAGCTTCCCAAACTGCAGGTCAGGACCCCAAATAGTGCCACCAAATCCATTTTGGGGGGTCACGACCTGGGTGGGCTCTCCACAGGTGCATTATTATTCTGCACCATTGGGAGGGGGGGATCGTCATGCAATTTTTTTTTTTAGCTGTGATTATGGGGTTACAGCCACAAAACGATTGGTAAGCATCCTCCTAGGTAGTAGGAAATGGAAACAGGAGTGAATTACTGGGCCCCCAAAAAGGGGGAGGATAGGAATAGTAATTTTCTAGGTTAAAGCAAAAGGTGTGTTTCATTACAAACAGCATAAAGATTAAGAGGCAGCTTGTGAGGAAAAATTGCCCCTCCTAATGAAATCTGGCCAGATGCTCTGGATTGCTGTTGTAGTGGCTGTTCTCTCAAAGGAACTTTGTAGGCATGCTTGGGATTATACAGGTTTATAGAGGTTCTGAATGGTAGTTTAGTACACACTTGTAAGTCCCCCAAATTGTACTTGTGGGGGAATTGTGCACAAACATTTTGATCTCTTCCCACTTCAGCTTTCTCTCTCTCCCCCACTCAGCCCTCCATTTTGAGACAGGCTCTGTTAATATTTTCCTGTTCCGGAGTGTAATCTACACAAGTGAAGGAAGAAGAAAACAGGTGCATGTCAGACAATGTCTTCCTCCTGCTCTTATACTGCTTGCGACTACCTGCAGAATTTGAGCTTCTCATGACACAGTAGAGCCCTCTGGTTCAAATTCTGGTCTTCCATATATGTAGTAGTATGCCCTGAGTGGGAGGGAAACAGGACATGGCCTAATATGCAGCCACTTTCCTCCTCCTCCTCTTGTGCGGATTGATTAACCTCACTGTAATGATTGGGGTTATGCAATATTAGATCATAAGATATTTTCATGTCATATCTATTTCAATAACTTTCAAGTCTGTCCTTTATTCATCTGTAAAATACTGTTTGCCAGACTTGGCATTGAATATGGCAGTGTGGCCTAGTAGCGGTTAGCATTTTGCATTTGAGAACTTCATCTAGTAGTGTTTTGTTCAATTTTTCTTTCCTAGTATGATTCTCTGACTTGAAAAATCATTTTCTAGTAGTCTCTGTTGAGCTAATTGTATTTGGTGAAAGATATTAGTAATATTTGTGCTTTTCCTTTTGATTAAGTTCTGGTTCCATAAATGTTTGCTAGGGATGACTGCAGTTAGGGATCTAATGTTTATAGAAGGTGCTGTGTAGATCCATTGAAGGGTTTGATGTAAAGTTTAGTTTCCATTTTGGGGTCATTTTATAAAGCATTTTTGTAAGGTATATTTTAAAAGGGCTTTTATAAAATTGCATAGTTGAATGTACACATACGGCTACATTCGCTAACGGCGTATGCATTGTGCCAAGGCATTCCCAGGGATTGTAGTTTTGAGTTGAGCAGGAGCAGAGTTGCAATGTATGCAAGTACTTTATTCATCTACATACATACATTATAAAGTACACACATGCATACTTTTGGGAGCAGGTATAAATTTGTGTGCTAGAGGGGATAGTTCTGATTGCCTGTTCTTATAATAAAGGCATATGGGCCCTTTTTAGAGACTTTGACATAGGCACCCTGTAACGAAATTACCTCGCCCATGTTTATGGGGAAAATGCTTGGTATGTCAGGTTTCTGGACTAGTACTATTAGGACATCTTATAAACAATTGATTATTCAATTATTTATCTCTAGTATATCATTGGTACATAATCTTGCTTGTTTTCTATGTAAAAACTGTAATATATTTTCTGTCCTTCAATCTGTGACAGGGAATGATAGAGGCAGAAGAAGACAAACTTTTAGCTTTGAAAGACTTCATGTTAAAATCCAACAAGGCCAAGGCCAATGTACTAGACCAGAGCCACCTCCAGGATAATGCTCAGAAAGGTGTGATTGACTTGGCAGCTCTTGGAATAAATGGAAGACAAGTCGACCTTGTAAAGCCAAAACAAGAAACTGATGACAAGCGTGGTTAGTGTCTTGTGTTTGAATTATTATTAGTCACATACTAATACTGGGCTGGCTTTGCCACCAGGTAGACTAGTCCATTTAGGGTGGCAACATATTGGGGGCAGCAATAGAGCAGGAGAGCATCATTTCATCTTTTCTCTACCTTAATGGCCAGCAGCTCCTCCCCTAACTCCCCCCCCCCCCCCCACCCACACACACACACACACACCTTCTCTTTGCTGCCACCTTACCTCTTCCTGGGCCAAAGCTCCAAAGGAAGTTGGAGCAGGAACAGGGCCTTTCAGCACAGTCCCATGCTTAAACGTTCCTGCCCTTGCCATTCCCAGACACGGGATTTCTGTGGGAGGGAAGGCAGGGAATAGCAGCATAGGCCTCTGTTGAAAGGCTCCACACTGGCATTGAGCACCTCCTGGAGCTTCAGTTCAGGAAGAGGTTGGGCATCTGCAGGGAGATGGGTTGATGTTGGACATGGGACCAGGGCAGGGAAGAGGATATTGGATGGTGAACTGCTTGGTGGGAGGATGAGGCATGAAGTAAAAGGGGTGGGGGCATGGTTTAAGGTTCACCTAGGGTGTCGGATACTCTTGGGCCAACCTTGTACTGATATGATTGCAGCCATACTTGCTTTGCAAGTACTTTAAAGATGATCATTAACCTATAATAGGAATAGGTGTGTTTCTGTTTCTTGGTTGTTAATCTAATCTGAGACTGGTAGACCTCACTAATCCCAGCATGAGGTTCAAGGCGGTTAACAAAGTAAGAAAGCTCGGAACAGCACAAGGAGCAAAAACACGTTAAAACTTATCAAATAAAAATGTTTTTAGTTTTTTATGCAACAACATGTAATTTACCTCTGATCGAATATATAGAGGAACCGCATTCCAGATTGAAATGGCTCGAGAAGAGAACATAGCTTCAAAATAACGCTTTAGTCGAACACAATTTCATGCAGGTAGTTATAATAATAAAATTATCCCACAACCGAGAAGGAGAAAAAGATTTGAAAAAGATAAAATAAACAACTCCGATGTGCTCCCATACAAAACATTAAAAATTATACAAAGAGATTTAAAAACAATACATGCCCTTAGAGGAAGCCAATGAAGCCTTTTCGCATGGTTGGATATTCTGCCATGTTTTTTTCAAATGGAAAACCAAACATACAACTGTGTTCTGTGTCATCTGTAATTTTAACATCTGTTAGTAAAGGTTTTTTTTTTTAAACTTTATTTGAAAGCATCAGATTACAATTGGTACTACTTTGAAAAGTTAGATGAGGACCACAAAAAGAAGAGGAACGACGTATTAGGCTTCATATGACACTTTGTATGCCCATCAAGTGAAATGGTCAAATCGCAACCAGGTAGACTGGATAGACCATTTTGTTAGCTTTTGTTTGTGACCAGAAGCTCATGTTCAATATATAAAACAAAATAGCTTATTTATGTCTGATACCTGTCTTACAGTCGGCCATAAGTCAGAAAATGTTTCTACTATAGGTTATTTACCTTTGAACTATATGCTTGAAGGTAAAAACAATTAGGGGGTAGTTAAGGTAAATTTTGGCAATTCACATTTTAAATGACAATAACATGCATTATAGTGCTATAATGCATGTTTTATTAATGTAAGTTACCATGGTATTAATAATGAGATTCAAATGTATGTAAAACATCTCCTTATTATGTAAATTGAATAACCACTTGCAGTGATTTCCATTTATTCTTGGGGATAATGGGCTGCCAGGTTACTTTACAGTTTATTCAATTTGTTATATTGCCTGGCTATGAAACAAGTTCTTGGCAGCGCACAATCAATAATTATGAAAACAAATAAGAAGGTAAGAAAGTGAACTGCAATATGTGATAGGAAAGCTGTCACACAAGTCCAGTCAAGTAGCATCTTAAAGGGGCTGGACAGAAGATGCTGCCACTTCTTTTGGAGAGTCCCCCCGCTTCCCCCCCCCCCCCCCCTCCAAGACCTCACACTCCTATAGGCCCTCTTGGGCCTACCTTATGTTTCCCTGGTGGTGAAGAGAAGGCAGGCCTATGCCAACTCTAAGTTCAAAATGGCAGCCACAACCTTGAATGGTAGTCTCGCAGTACTATGGGAGGTTTTTTTTTGGGGGGGGGGAGGGGGAAGGTTCAGGGAAGAAGCCTCTTCAGTTCTGGCACTTTTAAGAAATCCTCCCTGGGTACAGCAGGCTGATTGATATTCTTTCGCTATGGTAGTCATTAACCTGATGTAGGTTAGTGACTCAAGGGTAAAAGGCCAACTTTTTATTGCACCTTAGTAACTGCTTTCCTTTAATTCTGTTTTTGGCAAGTGTTTTTGCAAGCATAGTCACTATTCTGGTCTGGAATTACTGGACAAAAGGTAAAACAAAATTGAGAGACATGACAATTATAGTTTTAGTGGGTATAGTCGCTTTACTATTAACAGTAATTTAATGTTTGTGATGTACATATCTTAGAGGGACTGAAAATTTAGCATTTTAGAATAATGTATGAATAATCGATCGCTCGAAAAAGTCTGATTTTGTGACTAGCAGAGGATGCCCTCCATCCTTTATATTGATCACATAACCTTAGGTGCCCCAGACTCCTTTGGCCTCATTGGATGGCAAACTCAATTTTATTTGGATTTACTTACTTCCCTTTCCAAAAATTTGAGACTAATGCAAATTAAAAGCAACTAGTTATTTCTCTGTCCCTAGGGAAATAACATCTAATTGTATCTGAGGCAATGGAGGTTGGCATGACTTGCCCAAGATCACAGGAAGCATCGGTGGGAGAAGCAAAAATTGAAACCCAGCTTCCCTGGTTCATAGCTTGTTCTGTAACCACTAGGCTACTCCTGACCTAAGTATTTAAACCAACAGGATTTAAGGAACTTTAAGTATCATATGGAGCAGAATAACTTTGTGAATCTGCTTCTCAGGTTACTTACCATAGCAATCTCACTGCCTTTGGCACCAGACGCAGTCACATCAGGCAAGCGTTTAGTTGAAGTATCTGCAGTACAAGTTACATTACATCATAGGTTCTGACCAACATAAATGTACGTGTGTTGGTAGTTGTGTATAGAGATGAAGTTTGGGCAGAATGTGTGTGAAATTCAAAAGTAGATAAAATATGCAACTTTTCACATGTACTTAAAATAGGCACAGACACGTGCACCCCTACCCACTCTGGAGCAGTTGTAGATGTCCGCATCTGCAATGTAGGTATGAATTCTGCTTACACTAACATTTTATAATGGTACATAAACACATATGTATGGAAAGTGCCAAATTAAGCACCTGTTTTCCCTCTCACACTAGGGACCTCCTTATGAAATTACCCTCAGTGTGTAGAAAGGTTTTGTAGTTCAGCCAAATATGAGAACAAATACAGCTATTACAATGTAGGTTTGTAAAAGAAGTACAAGATCTGATTGATTATGAGGTCCCAGCTCAATTTTCTGTCTTTGTGATGTACCTATCTGTAGTTTAGGCAGCGAAAAGATTATCTCTACTCATAAAAAGATTCACCGATGAGTTTCACACTCTGCACACCTACAGTCATTCATGTGGCTGACTTCCCTTCATCTATATTTGCATGTTACACCGATGATTAAGCTGCTTCTGTCCTTGGTTGTTGTTGTATTTAGCCAGAAAACATACAAAACAAGATTCCAATGTGAATGAGGAGTGGAAAAGTATGTTTGGGTCATTGGAACCTGCTAACATCACTCAGTCAGCGGCCAGAATGCAAGGACCTGCTGATCAAGACGGAACTCAGACTGGAAAACCTCATCGTTCAGAGTCATCCGCTGGCATTTCTGTCCCTCTGTCATCCTCTCCTCAGGTACTTCAGAAGCTTAAGTTATTACTCATGTGCCATGTTAAGTAGTAGTAGTAGTTTTCTTTCCTTTTGCTTTTGTAGTTTTAAAATTATTTCTTTGTTCTTTGTCTTTTATTTATGATTTCTCTAAGGGAGAGTTGAAAAATATTTGAGTGCAAGCTGATGGCTGGAGAGAGGGAGAGTGAAGAGATCCCAGGGATAATAGTGATTATCTTGATACCGATTAAGATCTCATTGAAACTGTTTAACTTCCTGAGACCTTCATTTGTAGCCACCTGTGTATTTCCTCTGTTTTATAATCCCCTTGTTTTAGTCTGGTCATTGCAGTGACAGCTTCGACTAGGGGACCTGCAGTCATGGACCTTGAATCCAGCCATTAGGTGTCACTATTGCACAGTGACTGAGACTCCCTCAACCAGGGCTGTGAAAAGTTGCCTCTGTGGCAGCATTGAAGTGGAAGGTGTGATCCAGGAATAGAACCCAGGTCGTAGGCATGATCTGGCATAACACTGGTGCTGAGACTTCTGGCCAGCCCCAGAATTTGGTGCTTAATGCTACCGTATACATATAATATCTGCAGTGAAATCATGAACTAGAATCTTGCTAAAATGTAAATGCCATGTCATAAATTTACCATTTACATGGTTATAAAAATATAGATTAATCATTTTGGAAGTGCAGTTGCACCTCTTGCCACCAGCCCCGGTTGGAAAGAGACACGGGCAATTGCTATTCATGTATTTGTGTATCCACTTCATTTGGAAAGAAGGGACCGATGCCTCTCAGAACGGAGATTGCTTCTGTATGCATCATCTTGAGCAGGGGTTGATACACTGGGTAAAGTATACGAAAAACTGCAGATTGCTAACAGTATTACTCTGTTCTGATTAAAGTTGATTGGTTGCTGTTAACCTTTTTCTCAGAGGAAAAGCAGGTCATTGTATTCTCATAGCTGGGTGATGTCATCCGATGGAGCCCAGTGCAGACGATGGTTAACGAGAATAACTTAGAACTTTCTAGCAGCATCCCACCATGCACATGCTGGTGCCTTCCTTCCCAAGCGTGGGTTCCTCCGTCTTCGTTTTTCCGCAGAGCATGGAGGATGTGTCATCGTTCTCCTCACAGAGCATATTGTTTCTCTCGTTCGTAGTGCCTTCCTGTGTGGGGATTTTTGTCCTTTTTTTTTTTTTTTTTTTGAGTATTTTCATTTTTACACTTGTTTCCCTTTTTCTTAAGTTTTTTTTTTTAGCTCTTAAGGTTTCCTTTCTTTTTCGCAAGTTGCTAGGCCTGATTAGGCTAGAGCACTGATCTCAATTTGAACGCGGCCCCTTTTTACTGTTCACAATTGAGGAGTTTAATTTGGTCGTAGTTATTTTCTTGATGTCCCAGAAGACTCCCAGTGGCTTCAAAAGGTGCACCCAATATAAGCGGGTAATTTCTGTGATGGACCTGCACTCTTGGTGCATTGGGTGCCTTGGGCCTAATCATGAGCATAACTCTTGTTCTCTCTGTTTGAAAATACAGTTGAGGACACAGAGGGTGCGACAGGTCCAACATGAGACTTTTTGGCTCCTCAAAGATCAGTACATCGGTACAGGAAGCATTGAACTTAATGGTTGCCAAGACTTCAACATCCACTAGGAGAACACCGGCATCAAGAAGGTCTCCACCTCTCTCGACATCAGGTGCTGAGAGTAGGCCCTGGGACCGGTCAGCATCAGACTTGACACCAAGGACACATACAGGTTCAACGTCATCCTTGTTGGCATCAAAAAACTGAGATGCTGAGCATCAGGGAAAGCCCAAGGAGCATAAGCATCGGTCCTCATTGATGCACTGTGCCGGGAGCAAAGGGGTATTGTTATCACCCAAAACTGGGAGGAGTGCATCCCTCTTTGGAAGAACTTCCGGTGCACACGTTTCTGGGCAGCCATGTCCCCATTACTGGTTCGGCACAGACACCTCAGGCTGCTTCTCTCCGAGCTTCTCCGCCTTTGCTGATGTTTACCTTCTACAAGCCTTTTACTTGCAGTTTTTGCTTTTGCAGTCTTGCAGATTCTTTCCCACAGGAGCAGGCTGCCAGTTGGCCAGTAGCCACCTGGAGTATAGAAAGTATCTGGCCAGGGGCACATACTACTCTTTTGACATAGTGTCCAGACTCTCCGCCATGGTAGTAGTGATGCATAGATTCTAATGGCTGCATGTCGCTGATCAAGAAACATACTAATACCATCTGGCTTGGAACCCTCTAACTGCAACCTCTTCCTCATGGAGTTTTTCAAATGGGCCTAGGTGGGGACCCTACTATTCTCGGAGGTGTATGTTTCTACTGCCTTCATGTTCTTTCCAGAACCCCCAGGCCAAGCCCCTGGAGTAAGACCCCGGAGGAGCGGAGTGACATGAGAGGCGAGAGGAGGAGCGGCTGCAGAGCCGACAGCCAATGCCTGATGGCTGTCTACGGTGCCGCATTTCAGGTTTAAAAACATTTTTGATCTTTTTATTTTTGTAGCGGCCGCTGCTGCTCAACAGGAGAAGCAGCAGTGGCCGCAAATGGGAGCTGGCGCTGCGTGCTTCGCGGGAGACTTGGCAGGCAGGCAGGCATGTAGGTAGGTGGGTCGGCGGGCCTGGATGGAAAGAAAGGGATAGAGAGAAAGACACTGATGGAAGAATCGGGAGAGGGGGGTAGACAGAAGGATGGGGAGAGAAAGAGGGAAAAAACAGATGGAAAGATGGGGAGAGAAAGTACTACTACTACTTATCATTTCTAAAGTGCTACTAGACGTACGCAGCGCTGTACACTTGAACATGAAGAGACAGTCCCTGCTCGACAGAGCTTACAATCTAATTAGGACAGACAGAACAAACAAGAGATAAGGGAATATTAAAGTGAGGATGATAAAATAAGGGTTCTGAACAAAGTGAATAGGGATTAGGAGTTAAAAGCAGCATCAAAAAGGTGGGCTTTTAGCTTAGATTTGAAGATGGCCAGAGATGGAGCTTAACGTACCGGCTCAGGAAGTCTATTCCAGGCATATGGTGCAGTAAGGTAAAAGGAACGGAGTCTGGAGTTAGTGATGGAGGAGAAGGGTGCAGATAAGAGAGATTTACCCAGTGAACGGACTTCCCGGGGAGGAATGTAGGGAGAGATGAGAGTGGAGAGGTACTGAGGAGTGAATGCATTTGTAAGTCAATAAGAGGAGTTTGAACTGTATGCGGAAACGGATAGGAAGCCATTGAAGTGACTTGAGGAGAGGGCTAATATGAGCATAACGACAGTGGCGGAATATTAGTCGTGCAGCAGAATTTTGAACAGATTGAAGAGGAGAGAGATGGCTAAATGGGAGACCTGTGAGAAGCAAGTTGCAATAGTCTAAGCGAGAGGTGATAAGAGTGTGGATGAGGGTTCTGGTAGTGTGCTCAGAAAGGGAAGGGGGAATTTTGGTGATATTATAGAGAAAGAAATGACAGGTTTTAGCAGTCTGCTGAACATGTGCAGAGAAGGAGAGGGAGGAGTCGAAGATGACCCCAAGGTTACAAGCTGATGAGACAGGAAGGATGAGGGTGTTATCCACAGAAATAGAGAATGGGGGAGGAGGAGAGGTTGGTTTAGGGGGAGAGATAAGAAGCTCAGTCTTGGTCATGTTTAGTTTCAGATGGCGCTGAGACATCCAAGCAACAATGTCAGACAGGCAGGCTGATACTTTGGCATGGATTTCGGCTGAGATTTCTGGTGTGGAGAGAGAGATCTGGGAGGCATCAGCGTAAAGAACATAAGCACTGCCATACTGGGAAAAGACCAATGGTCCATCAAGCCCAGCATCCTGTCTCCGACAGCGGCCAATCCAGGCTTAAAGAACCTGGCAACCCCCCCCCCAATTTTTTTTTTAAATAAATTTAATAATATTCAATGGAATTTTCCCTCAGGAATCTGTCCAAACCCCCTTTAAACTCTGTAAGGCCAGCTGCTGTCACTACATTCTCCGGCAATGAGTTCCATAGTCCAACTACACGCTGAGTAAAGAAAAACTTTCTCCTGTTTGTTTTAAATCTACCATATTCTAGCTTCATCTTGTGTTCCCTGGTTCTATTGTTTGAAAGTGTAAACAAATGCTTCACATCTGTCCGCTCTATTCCGCTCATTATCTTGTAGACTTCTATCATATTACCCCTCAGCCGCATTTTCTTCAAGCTGAAGAGCCCTAACCTTTCCTCATAGGGAAGTTGTTCCATCCCTTTTATCATTTTCGTCGCCCTTCTCTGCACCTTCTCCAATTCCTTTATATCTTTTTTGAGATGCAGTGACCAGAATTGGACACACTATTCGAGGTGCGGTCTCACCATGGAGCGATACAACGGCATTATAATGTCCTCGTGTTTGTTTTCCTTCCCTGCCCTAATAATACCCAACATTCTGTGCGCTTTCTTAGCCGCTGCAGCACACTGAGCAGAAGTTTTTAACGTCTTATCCATGATGACTCCCAGATCCCTTTCTAGGTCTGTGACTCCTAACGCGTAACCTTGCATGACATAGCTGAAATTCGGGTTCCTCTTACCCACATGCATCACTTTGCACTTGTCAACATTGAACTTTATCTGCCACTTGGACGCCCAATCCCCCAGTCTTGCGAGGTCCTCCTGTAATCTTTCACACTCCTCCTGCGACTTGACGACCCTGAATAATTTTGTGTCGTCTGCGAATTTAATCATCTCACTAGTTACTCCCATCTCTAGGTCATTTATAAATATGTTAAAAAGCAGCGGTCCCAGCACAGACCCCTGAGGGACCCCACTAAGTACCCTTCTCCATTGAGACCATTCAATCCTACTCTCTGTATCCTATCTTTCAACCAGTTCTTAATCCATAGTAAAGATGATACTGAAAACCATGGGATGAGATCAGAGTACCAAGGGAAGAAGTATAGATAGAGAAAAGGAGAGGTCCCAGGACAGATCCCTGAGGTACACCAACTGACAGTGGGATAGAAGTAGAGGAGGATCCACTAGAGTATACACTAAAGGTACGCTGGGAGAGATAAGAAGAAAACCAGGAAAGAACAGAGTCCTGAAATCCAAGTGAGGACAGCGTATCAATATAGCAACTTAGCAGGAGAATGGCAAATTAATTTAATTTGAAATTGGCTGCTGCTCTAACACTAATGACTAATTACAGATTGCATTGTGAGGACAGTTATATGTTCTAAAATGGGGTGAACTGGGGCACCTTTCTAAATTAACTGTTCAGTAGTGAAATTTAGCAGATAAAATGATGATTTATCTATTTTATTACAAGCTTAAGAAGAAGTGTAGCTTCTATAATAAGCAGCATAAAATGTATTGCATCGTTTTGGGATCTTGCCAGATACTTGTGACCTGGATTGGCCAATGTTGGAAACAGGATTCTGGGCTTGATGGACCTTCGGTCTGTCCCAGTATGGCAGTACTTATGCATCTATTTTAAATTGATTGCATAAATCACTGTTCTTCATCATTGGGCAATGTGGTGAACCATTAATTCTGTCTGAAAGAAGGTTGAATGTGGATACATTTCCCTTTGTGCATGGGCCTGGCTGCCAGCAAAAGACCTCTTTGCACATGTATCTGTCCATGAATTGCATTCTGCTATTAATATACTCACTCTCATTTTCTCAGTAAAGTAGAAGTTGCACTGTTTATGTAAGATGGCCATGAATCTAGCCAGTCTACTCTTGAGCATAATTGACATTTGTAAAGCTGTTTTCACAAACTATTATTGCTTGGATCAGACTTCCGAAACTGATGGTTCCTTGTTTAGTCAGAGCGTCTTCCCGAACCTATTTTCTTAGACGTGCATCCACCTACTGTAGCAACAGCATCAGGGTTGCAAGAGTAACACCATCAAATCTGAGTATTTTTTGTTTTACATTTGTACTTGGTAGTGGCCTCTGGCACTTGGCATATTTTATTACTGAAATCCCAGTCTGTAAGACCTGTAGAATTTCCTTGGACAGGGTAAGGCGTGGTAAATCATTCCAGCCTTTTCTGTCTTGTGTGAAAAGGTTCCCGTCTTTTGTTCTTTTACAGAAGTCTTATATTAATTTCATTTTTTAATTTTATTAGGAATCTATACTGCAATTTGAACAATAAAAATGGCGGCATTGTGGTTTACAATAAAAGTTTAAAAACTAGGATCATTTCGTAGACTGTCTTTAAAAACAGTCACCAAACAAGGGAATGGGGTGGGGATGAATAGCACAGCAATAACATATCAATAACAAACATATAATCAGAAATGCAAGAATTGTGATTTTTTTTTCACCCTAAGCCTAAAAAGGGGTACCTATTAGTATTTATTTATTTAGTCAGTTTGTTTCACCCAGTCAGAAAAATCAGCTACAGTTTTTGTAACCTTTCCCTTCCTCCCTCCCCTTTATAACTGAAGTTTTAAACACTCATGTCTTTGGTAAGGTCTTAAATTGGTCCAGTGAAATTTTGACAAGCTGCAGAGAATCCAGGCCTGTATCTACAAACTGAGTTTGATTTTTGTTTGTTGTTTTTTTTTTAAACAGAGGAAAAAGTGGTGGTTATCTGGAAATAGATTATAATTGGTCTGCCAGGGTTGGTACATAACTCTTTTTTAAAATTGTGATTTAACAGGCAACTGATGGAACAGCTGTACTGTCTAGAAAGCACACTTCACAGATTTTCACCAGCACAACCTTGCCACCCACCTGTCAAATTCGCATCACTACATGCAAAACAGAACTGCAGCAGTTGGTGCAGCAGAAGCGAGAACAGTGCAGTGCGGAAAGGATAGCTAAGCAGATGATGGAGAATGCTGAATGGGAAAGCAAGCCTCCTCCTCCAGGTAAGCCCAGGAACCAGTAGACTGCAAAGAAACATCCCTATTTCTAGAATATATTTTACATGTGCATTCAAATAAGTATGCAGACTTCAAAGTAGTGAATTCACAGCTTAAACCTCTATATGTCTGTTGACATCAGTGTGCATGTACCATAAGGAAATCCTCAGTAAAAAGAGGAAAGCTTTTTTCATACGTGTAATACATTTAGTAAATCTGCATAATTATGCTGCATTAAAAAAACAACAGCAAATCTCCAGTTAATACAAATGGTCTATGCTGAGGGTGTTTAAACTGAAACAACACACCAAGGACCCAAAGCAATAATAAATATTACTGTGCGCCTCAGCGGTGTAACTCACTGAAAGATTTACAATGGCAACCTCAACATTGGCATCACAGAAAAGATTTATAAATTTTGCTAATATTTGTGGTTCTCCAAAATAACGTAAACATTTATTTGCTTTTTTTATATGTGCAATTTTTAAATTAAATACTCATCTGAGTTAATACTCCACTGCCGGGTCAGGTACATAATCCGACATAACTCATGTTTCGCTTAAAAAGCTGTTTCAAGTAGAGTCCTCTGTTAATAAAACAGAAGGTATAAATATTTAAAACCCTCCTGAATAAACATTCTAAAAATTTTTAAATGTATTTTTATTAAATACCTGCTTAGAGTCAGCGTCCGCTTTAACCAGTCAGTGTTTTACCATGGTAAGATTGTGACCTCATTTTTTTTTTCCTATTTATCTACTTACTAATGTCAGATTACTTGTTCCCCTTAATGCACTCCCCTGCTTAGTCAGCCTATCACATTTTCAAAGCACTTAGCCTTCCAAAGTTCCATAGGTTTCTATGGAACTTTGGAAGGCTAAGTGCATTGAAAATGAACCCCAGCTTCAGCTTAACCAGTCAGTGTTTTACCATGCTAAGATTGTGACCTCATTTTTTTTTCTATATATCTACTTACTAATGTCAGATTATTTGTTCCCCTTAGTGCATCCCTGGGCTTAACCAATGTCATCCACTCAACAACTAAGTTTAAACCCCGCGAAACCACAGTATTTAGTTTATCCATCATTGTTCTCTGTAGTTCAAATGTTTTTCCATAGTCACCCTCCCACCCTTTTTCCTCTTACATAGTAACATAGTAGATGACGGCAGAAAAAGACCTGCACGGTCCATCCAGTCTGCCCAACAAGATAAACTCATATGTGTTAGTTTTTTGTGTATACCTTACCTTGATTTGTACCTGTCTTTTTTTCAGGGTACAGACCGTATAAGTCCGCCCAGTACTATCCCCCGCCTCCCAACCACCAGCCCCGCCTCCCACCACCGGCTCTGGCACAGACCGTATAAGTCTACCCAGCACTATCCCCGCCTCCCAACCACCAGCCCTGGCACAGACCGTATAAGTCTGCCCAGCATGTCAGATGGTGTATGATAAAAAGATGACCAATGTTGTACTAAAGATGTTGTAAATCTCACTGTGCTTGAAAGATGGTTTTCATTGTGCTTGAAAGTTGGTTTTCAGTGAGATACATTGCTGAGGGCACACAGTAATATTTATTATTGCTTTGGGTCCTTGATTTGGTGCATTTAAAAAAATGTCATATTAAATTTTAAAAGTGGAATCAATAAGAAAATAATACAGTAGCACAGTAAATGACAATAGATAAAGACCTACACAGGCCATCCAATCTGCCCAACAAGACAAAGCTGCACCCGTCACTGTATGCAGGTTGTAGTTGGCAATTTACCATCATACCAACCACATGTAGGTAGTTAAATTTGATAAGGTCTTGGGACAATGTTTTATAACCAACAGTATTTCTAATAGAATCTAACTTGCTAATCTCAACATTAAAATGTTTTACCCTCCCTTTTGAGATGCACATCACCCTTCATTCGAAGCATAGGATGATAATGTTATATACAATACACAGACTTGATCTTTATCTGTCTTTTGACATTTTTGGGAGATTCTAGTTATTCTGCAGAAAGGAACTGGACATTACTCCCATTATGCTGTGGCTCCTGTTCTTGAATTTGAAAATAATGTAGACCCAATGTAGTGGTCTGTCAGAACTACCATTTTCCATCGTCAGGGAAAACTTGGATTCTACTTTTTTTTTTTTTCTCTAGGCTGGCGACCTAAAGGTTTGTTGGTAGCACATCTTCATGAACATAAATCTCCAGTGAACCGCATTCGGGTCTCAGATGAGCAATCCATTTTTGCTACTTGCTCAAATGATGGAACTGTGAAAATCTGGAACAGTCAAAAAATGGAAGGAAAAACCACCACAACCAGGTGATGCTACAGTTTTAAGGCATCTCTAATTTATTTATCTAAGACTATGTAATGACTATATCATATTAACACCCTGTAAGCCACATTGAGCCTGCAAAAAGGTGGGATAATGTGGGGTACAAATGCAATAAATAAAATAAATATTTATTTTTATTTATTTGTTGCATTTGTATCTCACATTTTCCCACCTATTTGCAGGCTCAATATGGCTTACATTATGCTGTACTGGCGATCGCTATTTCCGGAATGAGAAATACAAAGTGGTATTGCATTAAAGTTCATAAGTGACAGAGTAAATTAAGCAGTCAAGTATAGAGAGTTCATTTCTGGAATGAGAAATAAAAGTGGTATTGCATTAAAGTTCATTAGTGAGAAAGTAAATGAAGTAGTCAAGTATAGAGAGTTTGGTTTAGTCCAGTTCTGGTATAAGTTTTGTTGTCTGGTATTTACATCTTCTGTGGCAGGGCTGAGCCAAGCAGGACTCTGACTGGCAGCATATACAAACAATAGCGAGGGTAATTGTGAGCCTCTCTATGGAGGTTGCAGGCCCACAGGTACTGGGTATCAGTGGGCCTGTAAACCTGATCTTTAAAACAGAAATACCTCACAAGAGGTTCCATTCAAAATCTGATAGATCTCTGCAGCCCCAGCTGGCTTACTCTAGTTACTTTGCAGGTACAAACAATGTGAGGTGTAAGCATGCAAAAGAGGGAACAGGGTTTTCAGATTGAAATTTCTGTGTGTGCTATTGCCAACAAAGTGAATGGGTGTGCCACAAGACTCTGCACTTCCCCCCTGTTTTGTTCAATATTTACATGCTCTCATGTATAAGACTTAATCCAGTTAATTTACAGTTTTTTTTTCCCCAATCACTAGGTGCCATCTGATGCCCTGGATTTTTTAAAACTCTTTGTGCTCTATAAAATTTTGGATCACAGCTAAAAGATTTAAATTAAATATGACAAAAACACAGATTTTGTGTTTGGATCATCTAATTTGCATCTAAAGATAGTAATGGTGACATAGAGATCCCTATTGTTGGTGGAGTATGCTATTTAAGGGTCCTTTTGGATTCCTCTTTATCCTTTCATGTCCATTTAAGCAGTATGATTCAGAAGGTCTTCTAAAAACTGTGAAGGTCATTAGGAGACTGATTTACTCTCTGCAAGTAATTTTAGAACAGCAGTACAGATTATCGTTATGCCGTATTTGGGCTATTGCAATTCTTTATATTTGGGTCTACTTGCTTATCTGTTGTAACATCATGATTGTAGATTTGGTAATATTTCTCTGATATTGAAAACGTTACATTGGCATGTCCAATTTAAGGTTTTGATACTTATTCACAAAGGAATGAATATTGATGCTTTGCTATTAGTTGGCACTTTTTTTTTTTTTTACATTTCAATTAGTCTTTATTGACGGTTTAAAGAGAATTAACACATTGAAGTCGTATAAAAGGTCATAAACATACAACCATAAACCCCAAGCATGTTCTACAAGTACAGCTCAATGTTACTCAATACACAATACACTTCTAAGTTTTTATTAGGTTATTATATAAACCCCCCTCCCCCACTCATCCCCAAGTAATAAGGATTTCCGAATTCGCCTAACTCTCTATCTCTGACCCTTTCATCCAGCACCTGCCCTCTGACCCCTTTCATCCAGAATATACCTCTCTGCCCCCTTCCATACCAGAGCGTGCACTTAACCGTTGTGACCCAAAGAAGCTTGACATCTGATAAACATATGTACAGTACTGTTATTATATGTACAGTCTCAGTTGACTGACATTAGGCTTACTTGAAGTAATCAGTTATAGTCCTCTGTACACTCTTGGGTCTGTGAGTTCCATAGACTGTCTGCCAGACGGTAAAAACTGTCATAGCACTGACATCCAGTGGCCTCCAGATAGGCCCGCACGGTGGTGAGACTCTCCAGCGCTCTTGCAAAAGTGACAGGAGGAGGTTGAATTTCATCAGCATGTGCCTCACTGCTCATTTCTTTATCTGTTCCATCATCAGCCGTTGTTGCCTGCATGTAGGCGCATATCTCGACATCAGTGCTGTCTTTAGCTGTTTGTAGATCGTAATCAACAGCTACGTAGCGATGGAACTCCTCTTCAGTAACACCGGCTGGGATGTCAATGACGTCTTCATCTGACGCGTTTGCAACAGCTGCATCTGTTTTGTCCCTCTCCACATCCTTAACAAAGCTTGTCCGCTTGTAGCAGTTCACAATGGTTGCCTGTGTAACATGATTCCAGGCTTCTTTCTGCATATGTAGGGAATCCAACAGTGATAGATTACGAGCCAGTTCAACAACACGTTTATCCTTGCCAGTCTGGTCATCCATAACGCTCATCAGACGACGTAGCACAAGAGCCCAATAATGTTGTTTGAAATTGGCTATTATGCCCTGGTCCATAGGTTGGATCAGAGAGGTAGTGTTTGGTGGCAGGAAGACCACCTTGACGTTAGACAGCCTGACATCATCCCTGTGTGCAGCACAATTATCACAAAGCAGCAAAATCTGACGCTTTTGTGCCCGCATTCTAGTGTCTAACTTCTTCAGCCACTGCTTCCAAATTTCCCGTCATCCATGAATTTGCGTTAGCCTCGTATGACACAGGAAGTCGCTTAACTTTCTTGAAGCAACGGGGCTGTTTGCTCCTTCCAATGACAAGGGGTTCCAGCTTCTCACTCCCATTCATATTGCAGAAAAGGACGATTGTCAGTCAGTCCTTCGATGTTTTACCTCCTGTGGTTTCGGCTTGTTTGAATGCAAGTGTTCCATCAGGAATCGCTTGCCAGTAGAGACCATTTTCGTCAGCATTGAAAATGTCACTAGGTGCAAACTTGTTCAAGATGGTAGGAAGAACTGAAACAACCCAATTTTCAGCACCAAAGTCATCAGCGTCTTGTTTCTCACCATGCTGTTTCTTGAATTTTATGCTGTTCCTCTCCTTCCATCTTTCCAACCATCCAACAGTGGCTTTGAATTCAGTTAGTCCAAGACTTTCAGCTAGCTGGTTAGCTTTCTCAATAAGCAGTGGACCACTGACAGGAAACTGTCTGCTCCTGACTCGAGAAAACCACCGAAGAAGAGCATCTTGTACCTCCTCAGCTTTTCCCGCCCGTTTTCATTTCCGTTGTGGATTTGTATTGTTTTGCCAGGCTTCCAGAAGCTGGTCTTTCTGCTTCGAGACATGTGAAATTTGACTGGGATTGACACCATATTCTTTAGCAACAGATGCTTGACTTTTTCTAATTTTTTAAGAACTTCTATTCATTCAGCCAGTGTTTAAAGTCTTACAGTTCCACCGCGATGACAACGACCCCGGTGTACGCTCTAACATTCTTTCGCTTATTCTGCATGTGGCAGTTAGAGGCAGTAAATTTGAAATCTCGTTGGTTGTCAGGCGCCAATCGGCTTCCATATTCCATGCGCGCGCTTATGCGGAGTCTTTCCTGCAGAGGAGCGGTCTTGAACCATGCATATAAGCAAATCTTGCACTTATCAGTGGTGTGCTAAACTGAAGTTTGTCCCCATAGAAATTGATGGTGCCAAAAATGGGACTGAAGTACGGCATGCAGTTAAACAGAGCATGTGCTTATCCAGCGTGCACTTAAATGGAGTGCACTGTATATATTTTATGATAGTTTCTTGGTTTTTATTTTGTAATGTGACACTTTTGTATTTGTACAAAAATTCTTTTATAAATTTGTATTTTATATGTATGACTTTTTATGGTTATTTTTTTTTATACTTATATACTGTTTCATATGTTTCTAGACTCCTGAGGCAGGCCTTTGGCCGAAACATAGAACTGTGTCAAGTTCTTAATAAACTGTTCCTTATTCGACTCAGTTGTCCCAGTCTCTGGAGTTATTGGTCCACTTCCCACTTCTACAAAGGATTATGACACATTTAGGCCTAGTCATTCTGGATTGTTTTAGGACTGTGCTTCTCAACCCAGTCCTTTGAGCACACCCAGCCAGTCAGGTTTCAGGATATCCACAATGAATATGCATGAGATAGATATGCATGCACTGCCTCTTTGGTATGCCTCTAGAAATGGGTTGAAAAGCACTTTCCTAGAAGACTGCAGTACATGGATTTGGTCATACTGAAGGTCAGATGTGCAGGTTCCACAGAACAGAGGTCTGCTACTTGGATTTCTTTACATTATTTTGCTGGGCATTACAGTTTAGATATACATGCCAGAGAGGCATGCCGCCAGGGCATTAAGGTAGGCCTGGGGGAGGATCTAAATTGGGGGGTGGGGTCTTCTGAAGATGAATGGCTGATCTTGGAGGAGTTCTTCATTGGTGATGTGAGGGATCTTCAGGAGGGAAGGGGCTCTTTAGGATGGGGCATGTTCTTGGAAGGGGACTTTGAGGGGAGGGGGGTCAGCAAAATTAGCTGCCCTTCTGTGGGAGTAAGTCAGAAATCACACTGGCCCTACTGGACATTGTAGGTAGAGATGTGCAAATATATATATATTTTTTTATAAAGCACTCTGGAATTAGGGTCTTAGTATCATGTCCCCCTAACTTGGCAGATCCGAGTTCTTACTCATCCCAAATACAAACAACATAACAGAAGAACCAAATACAATAACAGTGAAAGCTTTATTATTTATAAGAAAGTAATGTAACCAAGAATGAAAATGGAAAATAACCACTAATTAAAAGTTTTGTACAACTGCCAGGTAAGCTTAGAATGAAGTTAGAAACATTTTAGAATAAACACATGAGAAACTAGTTTGAGTAACATTCCCTGTGGCACACAATCAGGTTACGTGTTTTATTACCCGATTAGTAATTACAGAGCTGGTCTTATGCAACCTGATGATGAGCCAAGTCTCTCGACCCTCGGGAACGGCTGGATCAGAAGGTGGTATCGAGCCGGCTGGGCATGCTCTGAAATGTTCCAGTAGATGAACTGGAGAAGTTCAGAGGAGTTATAGCTTGGAAAACCACAAGAATATTCTTTTTTTCTTCAAATTCTGGCACCAGGAAGACTGGGTCACCCTGACCAAGCCATGGATGCCCCATTGTTGCAACAGCCAATAGTGGATTACAGGTATTTTCCTTCTGAAGAACATGCATTGTTAAAAGTCAAAGCAAGGTTGATGCTGTATTGAAGCATCAGCAATGCTCATTTGTATGCTAGAGCTCAGGAGACTGTAGATCAAGCTGTGTTTTTGCACTAGTATAGTGGCAGGGGTCTTGTGTCTACACACCCCTACCCACATATTCAGTCCACTATCCTGTTAGCTAACCAGAACAGATAGCGAGCTGAAAATCATTACTATCTGGACAGTGCTGCAGCAGTCAGAAGGGATATTTAGTAGCCCTGTCTAGGCAGCAGTTTTTAAAAATGCAATTTAACTGTGATCAAAATGTTTAATCAGGTGATTAATTGTGATTTAAAAATTTTGATTGAAAACAGCTATAGGTAAGACCAAAATTTTTGTTATGTGCTTTTGGCCATATTTTTATGTCACAAGTCACAAAAACCTTAAATTGGTAATCTCATGGATTGGCAGATGACTGATTCTTTTGAGGTGTTTTGTACAGCATGGGAATATAGATGTACTACTACTACTTATTTCTATAGCACTACTAGATGTATGCAACACTGTACACTAAACATGTAAGAGTCCCTGCTCGACAGAGCTACAATCTAATCAAGACAGACAAACAGGACAAATAAAGGTTTAGAGAATTAATTATGGTGGGAATGATAAAACAGACCATCTAAACTTCCGGAAATTACTAAAAACTAACCTGTTCAAAAAGGCATACCCTAATGATCCAACTTAAACGCTTGAACCCTGCAACATAATGAAACCAAAGCTTGTACTGGACATAACTTAACCTCCTCCTTATGATTCTCCAATGTGTCTGTCACACATTAACTTTTACTCTCCTACTATATCACTTTGTATTTGCTCATACCAAAACTGGCGATCGCCATTAAGGTACTATGTAAGCCACATTGAGCCTGCAAATATGTGGGAAAATGTGGGATACAAATGTAACAAATAAATAAACAAGTGAGTAGGAGTTAGGAGTTAATAGCAGCCTTACAAAAGGTGTGTTTTTAGCTTAGATTTGAATATGGCCAGAAAGGGAACTTGACATACTGACTTGGGAAGTCTATTCTAGGCATATGGTGCAGCAGCATGTCTTCAGTTTCTAGTGTTGTGGTTGGGGGCTTTTTTTTAAAGTAATACCTTTAATATTGTTGATGTTCTACTTAGTTGACTGTGATGTATTTGTACTAAGTTTGGTGTTTGTATAACGGTCTACTATTACGACAATACAATAAAAAAGTTGAAACATAAAGTAATACCTTTGACTAAAGTGAGAGTCCTGAGTTGGGATACATCTGGCTAATCTGTGAAACTTAAGTTGCTGTGATTTGTAATAAACTTATTCTGTGGATAAATAAGGCATATCCCATTCCAGGTTTCTGATTTGGTACATTGCCTTTGTCCCAGAGTATGACATCATTTTTTTTCATAAGAGGTTTTCATTGAAGCTTTTTTTGAATTCTGTTGAAAAGTTTATTTATTTATTTATTTTTGTTACATTTGTACCCCGCACTTTCCCACTCATGGCAGGCTCAATGCGGCAGGCAATGGAGGGTTAAGTGACTTGCCCAGAGTCACAAGGAGCTGCCTGTGCCGGGAATCGAACTCAGTTCCTCAGTTCCCCAGGACCAAAGTCCACCACCCTAACCACTAGGCCACTCCTCCACTCAGTGTATGTGTTCTATCCCTTTTAACAGTTGCAGATAGAAATAAAAGTCTGGCATGTAATCTGAACTTTTTTTTTTCTTTTTTTTTTTTACTTAATGTTTCTTTCCAGAACCTGTGGGACAATTGTGTCCATCAACCAGCAGGTGGAGGTAGTTCTCAACTCAGTTTTTAGTTCTCTGTCTCTCTTGGCATGCAGTCCAGCTCCTCAGTATTTTCTATTTCCAGCAGGTGAATGCACACACTTTTCAACCTCTGGTTCTGAGTGCTTTGCTCCTGGTCCAGTTGGTCAACTGGTCCCCAGTTGAGCTTTGTAAGTGGCTTGAGTCTGCAGAGTCATATCTGGAGGTCTTCAGATTCCTGTCTCTGGTGCCCCACAAATTTACTTCTTCCTTCTCTTCACCTCTCTCCTGTTTACTGTGGACCTCTCATTTTCTAGCATAACAATCTTAAACATAAATAAGTAAAGGAAAAGTAAAAAGAAAGGAGAAGGGTGGAGGTTTACTGGAGAGCATGGGACAGAATATCACAGGACTTTCTCAGCTGGGTAAGACTTAAGGAGACCATGAGCTTGGGGGGAGCAGCCAACATTGATAAGTTTGACTCAGAGCTGCTTGGAGGGCCTCAAGCTCTACTTGGAGCAGTGGAGGGAACGCGACTCAACACTTGGGACTGTGTTGTGCTGCATTTGTGCCAGTCGGAGTGAATGGTGATTCCTGCGGAGGTAGTTAAGCAGTTTTCACGCTGTGGGCTCACCAGTCGGCATTGGGGTATTGCAGTGTGTGCAGCCACGAATACCACAGTAATTGGGGGAAATGGTTGGCGGCAGCACTTCTTCAAATTTGGCACAGCATCTGAATATGCTGGGGACTTTGAGTTCTCCAGTAGGGCCAATGCACAGTTTTATTTAGGAGAGAGCAGGAATAGTTGCCATTTTGTTGGGGCAACTGGCAGTGAGGAACAGCCTCTGATGATACGTGGAGCACAGCCACCATGTTACAACCTCTGGGCCCAACAGAGCTTTCAGCTGCATCAGGATCTTTGTTTTCTCCAGAGTTTATATTGCTCTTACACTAGGCCTATTTACTGAAGCAGGGGCAGAATTGCTGCAAGGTGCTTCAGTTTCTAGCCCCAATGCTCCTCCAGCTCCTAAGAGATCTCGTTTTAGCCTCATCAGTCCACTCCTACACATTTATCTCTGCTTCTCCCCATTTACCTGATGTGGCCTAGGTCTATTCAGAGGAGCTAGAGGAGGGAGATCTCCTAAATGACCTACAGCATAAGAAGCTAGAATGTTCACTGAAACAGGTCTTTGACGTGGTCCTTTTGGGGCCTTCATGTGATAGTGTGCATCTCGTTCGTGGCTAGAGCATGTCTGAAGTGGCATCAGCAGTCGGCAACACAGTTGGCCTACTTGGCAGATGCTATTTATGATAAGTTACGGGTTACAGCCCGCAGTATGTCTTTGGTTGTCACGACACATCAGCAACTCTGTTTATGACACTGGGCAGCAGATGCAGCTTCAAAGTCACGTCTTATGGAGCAAATGGAGAAGATCTCAGTAACTTGGTGAAAGAACTGGGGGAAACTAAGCCACAGTGGTTGCCAGAGGATAAGCCAAAAGCCTCTGGTGGCCCATCTTCAGGAGGCTATTCATCTCGATATCAAGACAGAAGACTGTATCAGCTTGGTCGTCAGCAGTATGGTCAGAAGTCCCGCTTTTAGGCACGCCAATCTTCCTTTTGTGCAGACAGGAAATCCTCGTCTGTCACCTAGAGTACACAATGCTTCCCAAGCTTCGCAGTCATGTGAGGCTGGTCCATTCTTCTCTTCCTCTGGTGGGAGGATGTCTTCAGGAGTTTCAGGAGGAATGTGCTAAAATCATGTTAGACCAGTGGGTTCTAGATACTCTTACAGAAGGTTACAAGTTGGAGTTCTCCCGTCCAGTCCTCTCTTTTTGAAGTCCCCTTGTCAAAAGGGAACCAAGGTGGTTGAGGTTCAAGCCACTGTAGTTTCCTTGTTGGTGCTCCAGGCCATTGTTCCAGTTCCCCAAGCCTAACGGGGACAAGGCAGATAATGCGTCTACTTCATTGTACCAAGGAAGGAAGGCACCTTTCGTCCAGTCTTAGATCTCAAAGTCTAAACTGCCTCAGAGTGTCCCGCTTTCACATGAAAATAAGAGCAGGCATAGCCCTCTCAAGAGGGAGAATTTCTCACCACCCTCAATCTCAGTCTCAAGGAAGCGTACTTGCATATACTCATTTGACTGCTGCATCAGATGTTTCTGCGTTTTGTGGTGGTGAGCTGTCACTAGTTCAGGGTTTTGCCCTTTGGTCTCACGAGAACATTTGCAAAGTTATGGTGGTGGTTGAGGCGGCAGTGGCGGTAACTTTCCTTTGGCATCATGAAATCAGAGTTCACCCATACCTTGATGACCGGACAGTATGGTGGCGATGGACAAAATTGTTTGTCTTGTGCAGTCGTTGGATAGGGTGATCAATTTCAAGAAGAGCAGACTAACTACATAGCAGACGCTGGAGTATCTGGGTGTTCTATTCAGAGCAGCAAGGGAGAGGATTTTCCTCATGGAATGCAGGAAGTTGAAGCTGGTTCAACAGGTTTATCTTCTTAGTCAAAGCAGGCCTGGGGTCTGGGACTACATCTAGGTTCTGGGGTCGGTGGCGGTGGGAGTGCTGTTCAGAAAGGATTGGTGTTGGGTTCTGTAAAACTTCAGGTTGCGGCTTTGGCCTCTTTCAGGGGCTGACTAAAGAAGATGTCTCATGGCTCACCTAGATATCATTTGATTCTTGCGGGGATCAGGCCACTTACGGCCTCCCTTTCATACGCCGTGTCCAGAGTGGAACCTTTTGGGCACCTCAGAAGCTTCCTTTTATGTTACTCCGACAGGCTTCCTCGAAAGATTTTGCACTAAAGACAGCCTTCTTAGTGGCTGTTGCTTCAGCACATAGGGTTTCAAAACTTCAGACTTTCTTGTCAGGATCTATTTCTCCGCTTTTCAGAGGCGGGGTCTCCCTGTGCATGGTTCCTTCCTTTCTTCCGAAAGTATTATCAGCATTTCATCTCAACCAATCTGTGGAGCTTACGTCCTTTTGCAGAGAGGATGAAGAGGCTCAGTATTCTTCCTTAAAGCTTCTTGATGTGCATAGAGTCCTCATTAGATATCTGGAAATCACAAATGAGTTTTGCAAATCAGACAAACTGCTTTTTGGTATGCAGAAACTTAGCCTTATGACTTCCAAGCCCACAATTGCTAGATGGCTGAAGGAGACCATCTCCATTTTATTTGCTTGTGGAGAAGCATGTTTCTCAGGCCTTGCGGGCTCATTCTGTGAGGTGTACAGTGATGTCCTAGTTGGAGACTACCTCACTGTGTTTGGATATTCGCAAGGTGTTGATGTGGTTGATACTGCATACCTTTGCCAAGCACTACAGGGTGGACTTTGCAGATTGCTCGGAAGCAAGTTTTGGGACTTTGGTCCACAGGGTGGTGGTGCATGGATTCCTCACCCCCCAGCCCCACACACTCTAGAGATTGCTTTTGAGCATCCCACAGGTTCTGGAATAGGCTGGGGAAGCTATATAGTGAAAGGAAAAATTAGGTCTTGCTTTATAGATTTGTATATGCTGCACCGTTATTCACAATTTTCATATTTTCATAATTGCAATTTGAGCATTTGCAGTTTGTCAACGTTTCGCATCTTAATTTCTCACTTTTTACTGGACCATTTCTGGTGGGAGTCATTCACTGTCAATGTTACATATAATGAAGTCCTCGTTTTTTGCAATAGCAGTCTCATACCATTGCTCTCTTTTCCTTGCTCTTGCTCATTTAATATATCTTCATTTTATAGCTAAGCATGCTATATTCGACAGTGGTAATGTATTTACTGTGTCAGCAGGTCCATATTATTGTATTTCTTTTTCATCCATAGATGTGTATTACATTGTATCATTCTTCATCGTTACAACACTGTTTCTGTGGTTGTTAAGGTATGTATGTTTAATAGTGTATGACATATTTCTATTGTTTTGTATTGATTGTATTTTTAGTACCTATATTTAGTATTTTTAGCATCCTGTTGCTTTTAGCTTTATCTTTTAATATTCTTTAGCAGTGTTTTATATTTTATTAACTTGTTTTACTTTTGCATCTTATTGGTGTAATGTGTCTTATAGATTTACACATATGGATTTATATCTCTTTTATGTTACATAAGGCTTCTGATGAAGGCACGCCAGCCGAAACATGGTCATGTCGAGTCTTTTGAAAGTTGGCTTACAGTACTTTGGAAGCAATAAAGATTTGATCTAGCTCTTCTTCCGTCCCCTCACTCTTGGTTGTTGGCTTTACAGGCATCTGTGCGTTTGGAGTTTCTCCCTTTGTTCCTGATGATAATTGTCTTTCCATTAGTCCAGGGGTTTTCAACCCAATCTTCGGGGCACACCCAGCTAGTTGGGGTTTTCAGGATATCCCCATTGAATTCAACGGGGATGTCCTGAAAATCCTGACTAGCTGGGTATGCCCTGAGGACTGGGTTGAAAACCTGTGCATTAATCCTTCCCACTATTCCAGAGGCCCACCCAAGATTTCTGAGATGTTTAGTCAGTGCTAAGTAATGGATCAAATATAGAGACCTGCACGAGAACGGGGTTCACGGGAATCCTGCGGAAATCTTTACAGGGCTGTGGGACTGCTGCAGGAATATCCTTCGGGTTCGTGGGACTCTTTGGGATGGAAGCAGTTCCTGCAATGTTCCCGTGGCAGTATATCCCATTGCCATCCTTGCTCTCACCTACCACCAAGTTCTTTGAGGTTTGAGTCCCTCGACTCAAGTTGAGTCGCTGCTGCCTCTTTGCTTGATTCAGTGCAGGCGCACTGGGAAACCCTCTATTTCCCCAGCCCGGGTTGATGCAAGGAGGGCTCTATCCATTCTGCATGAGCCAGCAGCATCCAGAGGTCACCTGACCTCGTAGTGCCAGTGAATCAGAGTGTGAGAGTGAGACTGAGTGTTCATGTGCACACTAGCAACTCTTCCAGAGTCTGGAAGATTCATTGACGCACACGTGAAAGAGACTCTTACTCTTGCTGGTGAGGGAAGTGGTGAAGGAAGGATTCAGTCTCGGAGCAGATTTCCACAACCACAGCAGTCCTCTCAGGGTAAGAATAAAGGAATTACAATTTTAAACCAAGTACTAGTGATTGGCTAGGTTGGATTTCTTGTACGCACTGATTGACTTTGAACCTCCTTTCATCATATTTTTACAAGCACTAGCATATTCTAATTGAAAACCTGAAGGTGGGGATGCAAGGTTTGTATTCTTATTTTTCCTTTTTTGGCTTTCATTGTTTGAAATAAATGATCAACTGCAAATCTTGAAAGGTTGGTTGTTACAATAAAGTGGCAGGATTTCATTCTGTAATGTGAAAGACTTTGGATCGGGTGGGGTGCCTCTCATCCCACACTGGGCAGTTCGGTTGTGAGTGTTATAACAAAATTAAAAGGGGCCACTTGTGCATTTTAATGAGCTCTGAAGTGCTTTTTTCTGCTTTTGGGTCGTGTGACAGGTTATTGTCCAAAGGTTATAGGTATATGTGGGGATGGATTAGATTACTTATGGAAACCGATTAGGTTCTAGCTTGGACGGGTTAGATGTATGTCCTCGTGCAACTCTCTAGTCAAATACTTTCTGTCACCTTGGATGGTGCTTCCTGCAATTGTCTTGTCTCTAAAAGTTGTCCAGCAATGAGAGAGGTCCATACGTTTGCTCCTCTGGTTGGTGTTAACTTAGCATGTTCAAGGTGGTTGTTTTTATTCTGAGTTTCTCCTTACTGCTTGTCTACATAAATCTGAGGAACTGGACTGGATGCCAAGAGAGATATGTCTCAGCTCAGTTTTCAGTTCTCTGTCTCCACCTGCTGGTTGATAGACACACTATTTCACAGGTTCTGGAATAGTGGGAAAGACTAATGCAAAGAAAATGATCAGGTAAGACCTAATTTCTCCTTGCTTATTTTAGTTCTACAATGAAATGCTTGTCCACACAGCAAAAAGTGGTCCAAATTTCTTGTTGACGTTCATCTTTCTTTCATATAGGTCAATTTTGACATACTCTCGTATTGGAGGACATGTCAAGACTCTTTCGTTCTGTCAAGGCTCTCATTGCTTAGCTATAGCTTCGGATAATGGTTCCATCCAGCTCCTAGCAATTGAGGCTTCTAAACCACCAAAATCACCCAAAGTTCATGCTCTTCAAAGCAGGTACTGCATCTCGCAGCAATATTTCAGATTCCAGAATGTATGTACACCAAAAATCTCATGTCTCCAAGATTGTACTAGACCTTGTTCTAAACATTTACTTGTACTCTTCCCAAATTCTCTTGTGTGGTTTGAACTCTGTCTCAAAAACCTAATGTAATCGTGGCCTATAGTATAAACTTTGTTTATTAGTGATGAGTTAGTGGAAAGTATATAACTCACAGAAGTGGAGCCCTTCCACCATATCAAAAGAGATGCCAAAGTAGTAATCTTCTTGAAAACTAATTATAAAAGATTAAAAATTGAACTATGAGTTCCTCATCTACCTTTTTTCATTCAGGTATTTAGACCCAAAGGATGATGGATGTGTAGTTGATATGCATCATTTTAATTCTGGAGCTCAGTCTGTCTTGGCATATGCAACTGTTAACGGTTCGTTAGTTGGCTGGGACCTCAGATCTTCTACGAATGCCTGGACCTTGAAGCATGATTTGAGGTTAGGTCTCATAACCTCATTTGCAGTAGATATACACCAGTGTTGGCTTTGCATTGGTAAGCTTTAATTTTTTTTCTGTTTTCTTTGTTATTCTTCCCCCCGTTCCCCTTAGATAACTTGAAAAGAATCTCTGTTAAGTTCTTCCTTTCAAATTCACCTAGAATTTTTTTTTTTTTATAGCTTTTCTTTTACAGTGTGAAATTGCTTTTCTTTCCTTTTTTTGTTCTGAACTGGGAGGTTGAACAAACTGACAGTCTCTGACACCCTCAATGATAACATTTTCTTGAATTCTATTACTAAAATGTTATTATACAACTATTTCATATAGCTTTTTTCAAATTATTATCTGAGTGTTTATGTTGTTGTGTTATAATTTAAGAATAAGTAAATTGGGTCTTTTCACTTCTGTTTGTCTGATTTCTCCTCTCTCCCCAAAGGTACCAGTAATGGCACCATGGCTTGTTGGGACATGAGGTTCCAGTTACCTATATCCAGCCACTCGCATCCTGCCAGAGCACGAATCAGACGCCTTCTGATGCATCCTCTCTATCAATCCTGGGTAATTGCAGGTAAAGCACTTTAGATGTAAGACTAGTTTTAATGGTGCTGGGAATGTTATACTGATAGCTGCAAGCTAGCAATTGAAATGCATTTGAACCTGAAGCCCTTTTTGTTGCTAATATGTCTATTTTCTGTGGGAGTTTTTTTTAAACTATTGTTTAAATAATTCTATACAAAGCAAAAATATAAAAATATTAAAAGTATGCTAAAGAAAATCCATGTATTTTCTGGTCTAGAACACCTTTTTAAGTCAGGGGTACAAGGGTAGCAGATTGTTCTGATCACTAGGGAACACAACAACGTGTCCCCCTTAGTCTCCTTTTTTTGTAGATTGTAGAAACATCAATTGGAGCTTCCTTTATCGCCCTTAATCACGTCTCCAGATTTTTCCTGGGGGGCAGATAAGGAGGATACCTCCTACTTGTAAGATCTATTCTTTTAGATATAAACTGTTATTCCAAGGGACAGGTGAGGGAGACTACTGGAAAGTTCACCACCCACAGCTGCGGGGTTTTTTTTTTTTTTTTTAATTATTTTTTAAATTACCTTTTGAAAAATACATTCCAATAAAGAAATCGTATTCAGAAATTAAAAAAAAAAAAAAGTCCACATCAAGAAGGGTAAGGAAAAATAACAATGGAAATCAATCACTAGAAATCAGGATACACAAAATCCACAATCAATCTGCCTGGTATACATAGTCCCATTTTACTGTCTACTTGATTGCAATTTGATCCATATTTGAATAATCAAGAAAGTGCTTCTGATTCAATCTGAGAGCATAGTGAATTGGTTTTCCTATAAGGAGTACCTCTTTGAGTAGCGGTCCAAGAGCTTTGGTTTCTTAAACAATGGAGGTATACTCCCCAACCCTGTTTTGGGGCATCTGTTAAAATTAGTTGATCTTGTGGTTTCTAGAACAACCTTCCTCTGAGGAGGTTGGTGTTGTCTGACCACTGATGAAATGCATGGTTTCTGTAATCGTTACAGTGATTGGACATGCTGGTTTGAGTGTGAGTGAAAATGCCATTGTAGGGGACATAGTTTTTCTTTAGTAAATGGCATAACATGTATTCTCAGAGGACAAGCAGGCCAGTTGTATTCTCACAGCTTGTATCATCTGACAGAGCTCGGTGCAGATGCTGACTAGCGAGATGAATGTAGAAATTTCTAGCAGCGTCCCACAATGGCTCTGATGCCTTCCTGTCTGACACGAGTGCAGGTCCCTTGGTCTTCTTTTTTCCACAGAGCAAAGGAGGATGCGTCATTGTATTCGTTTCTCAGTGCATTTTTTTCTCTATTTCAGCAAGTGCCTTCCCTTGTGGGTATTTTTGTCCCTTTTGCATTTATTTTATCATTCCTCTTTATTTTATTCTGTTACCTGTTCATTTTTTTTAAAGCTTTTTGGCTCTTCAACTTTCTTTTCTTTTTTTGCGAGTTGCTAGGCCCACTTAGGCCGGAATACGGGCCTCAATTTGAACGCTACATTTAAAAAAAAAAAAAAAATCATTTATTTATAATTTTTCATTTTACAAGGGTCACTTGCAAACAGTAATACAGAGATGACTGTACATTAATACAATATTAGAAGAAAACAATCTCAACTAGATAAATGGATTATATACAATCTTTCTCTTTCTTAGACCACAAAATAAATAGGGAGAGTGAAACAAGACAAGAAGATCAATTAAACAACAGTAAACAAAGAAAACGTGGTATTGACCTGATTATCCCCAGTTATTATTTATCTGAATCATTATTCCACATTGATCATCTGGTTGACTTCTTCAAACCCAAAACGGTGTATAGTCAATTAATTTCGTTGGAAACATACTTATTGTCCAATATTAGTGGAAATAATACACCTGATTTCATTTTTTTTCTCTTTTAAAACCAGAAATTATTTAACAATACAAACACTTGGAATCTCTAATCCATTTCTCACTGATTAAGGTAATCCCAGTTTCACAGGCTTCACTCCTTTTAAATTAATATACAAAGAGGAATCATTTCAGAGGAAAAAACTTTAGGAGTCATACCCGGAACTCTGGGAAAACAACAATCTCGATATTAATCATCTGTTATAGTATTCATTTTGTTCAAAATTTTCTGGTCTATTATCATTTTCAGAATCTTAACTGTTTCCTACTCCTATAGAACTTCATTTGCTGTATCAATTTTTCATTCTCAAAGGATTCGATTAGATTATCCATGTGGCTCACAAATAAGATTATATCTGAAGCAAAATTATTTACCACCACTGTTAGGTCCTGGAGCGCCTTCCAGATGATATTCAATGTAACCTCCACGGGAGCCAAAAACTCCAAGCTGATAGCTCTTATGGATTTAGGAGTGGCACCGCCGACACGGGTTTAGCTGTAAACGACTTCCGTTTCAGCATACACTCCTAACTCACTCCTCCACTCCTTTGGACATGGTGGTTAATGATTTGGGAGCGATGAAGTTGTTTCCAGGTCCAAGAGCATCGACGCTCCTTCGCTGGTGCTAATCAAAGGACTCATCAACCCAGTCATCTGTGGGCAGCTCGTCGTGCAACGGTCCCACACTTGCTGCACAGGGGACAAAACGCTGGCCATCGGCAGCTGACCCCCCATTGTCCCCTTCCTCTTAGTTAAGGTAACTGCAAATGCAGAGAGGAAATTTCAAGTAAACAAAGACTAGAACTTCAGAGGACAGCTGGGCCGTTGAGTGTACGAACTTCAGGTCACCATCTTTCCACGCTCCCTTGTTTGGGACACTCTTTGTCTGGTTTCTCCTCAGAGGCCTGTCTGATATGGGTAACCCTTCAGCATAGCCCTCTGAGTCATTGAAACACAGAAGCCCCTCCACCACTACAAGGTGGTGTCCCTTCGGAGGGGGAACACTACATTTTTAACTGTTCACAATTGAGGCGTTTAATTTTGCCTCAATTTTTTTTCAGTGTCCAAGAAGACCCCCCCCCCCCCCCACCCCGGTGGCTTCAAAAGGTGTGCCCAATGTAATTGGGCGATTTCTGTGACAGACCTGCAGTCTTGGTGCATCGGGTGCCTTGGGCCTGAGAGTGAGCCTAACTCTTGTTCTTTCTGTTTGAAAACGAAGTTGCGGGCATAGCAGGCCCAGCAGGAAAGACTTTTTTGCTCCTCAAAGGTCAAGCCATCAACCTCGATGGCTGCTAAGACTTCGACTGCAACTGAAAGTGCACCGGCATCAAGGAGGTCTCCACCTCCTGAAAGTAGGCCCTGGGACTGGTCAGCATCAGACCCAACATCGAGGGTGCATACGGATTTGCCGTCCTCTTTGGCACTGAATGACCATAGTGCTGAGCATCAGGGGAAGCCCAAAAAGCATAAGCATCTGTCCTCTTCCATGCATGGTGCAGGAAGCTCTGGGTCGTCGGCATTGCCAGCACCTGAAAAACACCGGCACTGGGAGAAGCACTTCTCCTGTTTGATAGAGGGGCTGGTGCACAATTCTCTGAGCAACCAGGTTCCCACTTCCAGTTTGGCACCGACATCTTCTCAAGCTGCCTCTGTCCCGCCTCCCCCAACTTTTGTTAATGCCTTCGTTTGATGAGTTACCACTCATCAAACCATGTTCCTCCAGTTCTCCTGTGTGCTTATGGCTGAGCTCCTGCACTTTGCTTAATTTGGCATCCAAAGGCTGGAATCATTTCAGCATGGCCTCTGTCAGCGTTGCCACCTCTGCAGCCACCTCAGAGACCCAAGCAGAGCTTGGTGATGTTTGTGCAGGGCTGTATGGCACTGTCATCATGTCATCTGCCATACGCCCCCAATTCTTCTCTTTGCGCATTGCATTCAGTGCCATCATGGCGCCCCGATAACTCTGCAAGACTCATCAAATGCTTCAGTACTTCCTGAGCAACAAGACAGTGAGTTAATGGGCCAATGAGGGGGTCTAAGTCTAATTAAATGAAGAGGTGGCAGGAGATCTTGTTTTCAGCGCCCCTTCATTCCATTTCGTCACGTTGCTCCAGTGCATCTTTAGAAAGTGATTGGTATGTAACGCTGTGGTCTTTGATGACATTAACTATCTCTTTGACCTTTTCTCCAAAAAAGATTCTCGAGGGGAATCTGCCAGACATTTGTGGATATTCTCTCTTAATTCTGATGCTCTGTATTTTGCCATTGTGTATGTGCTAATTACAACCCCTGTAGTTTAAGGTTTCAAAGGCATCTTTAAAGCAGATCTTATAATTTCTGTCACACACTTCAATTCCTGTAGAATGGAAGCAAGGTCCATCTAGAGCTCAGCTGGCAGTGTTTGAAACTGTTGAGAGCTTTAGGGTCTTTTTCCTGGTTGTGCATTGGATTATGAACAAGAACTTCTTGACCTGTTGCCAGTTCAACAGTGAGCAAATGATGAAGGTCCTTTGGCTTATCATGGCCACTTCCTGGTTGCACCTGGTACTTGATTTCTAGGCACTTTGTACCTGGAGGTCCAGAAAAAGAGGTTTGCCATACCTTGGGTTGCATGTCAATCAAAAGTTTATAACTAGTGATGCAAACTACCACTCTAGAGATATACAGGTATTTTACAATACTAAGAATTTTGTTTCTGAGATCTGCTTCATTGTAAGCATTTGAAAAAAATTTGGGATAGGTTATATCTTCAGGAGGTGAATCCTTTTTTTTTTTTTTCTTTTTTTTTCTGGTTGTGGTGGAGATGGCTTTGATTGGATTCTGGGTGAGTTTGATCTGCTTGGGCTTCTATGAGTTGACGAGTGTTCTGGAGCCCATAGTATGTGTCTTTATGAGGGAGTGATATTCTTTTGAGATAGAATTCTGACTTTGGTGAGAGTTAAGGTAGAAGGAGGTGACATAGTTACTATACAGGCAGACACTATTTCCATTGGTTGCATACTGTACTGGGCTGTATCTGGATTGCATAGTGCAACATATGCTGCTTCATATGTTTTCATAGATCTATCAGCTGAGGAGGTGGAGTCTCAGTTGGTGGAAGAGATCATTCCTTCTTCTGACTGTGGGATCAAGTTTGGATGAATGAGCTAGCTGAGTTGACATCAAGCTACTTATTATTATTATTAGCATTTGTATCCCACATTTTCCCACCAATTCGCAGGCTCAATGTGGCTTTCATTTGCCATAATGGCGATTGCCATTTCCGGGTCACAGAATACAAAAGTCGCTGCATTAAGGTGCATGCATATGTGGTAGAGAGGAATACATTGTGGTAGTGCATATTAATTTCTATGTGATAAATAGGAATGTAACATACATTAGGTCATCGACTGTAGAGAAGTTATTTAGCATAAGGGTTAAAGTGAAAGAGGTCAGTCAGTCAAGTGATATGAATGATGGAGTGATCTACTAGCTCTTGAAGGACGTTTAGAGCTGGAATAGTTCTTAGATTTGTGAGATTGGGCGTTGGCGCTATTATTGTACCAGTGAGATCAGCTATTAGCAGCACATTGGCTGTCACACTGTGTGGCAGGGTTTAATCTGTAAAGCGTTCTGTTTCTCCATGGACAAATGGAATGAGTCAGGCACAGGCTGGTGATTTGCCATCTGATGGTGCCATGGATGGACTAGGTCTCCCAGAGTTTAGAAGAACCTAAAAATGGCCTTTCTAATTGTGTGCAGCTCACCCCCACCACCACAGTGCCTGCCCATTTCTTCTCTCTGTGCCACTCTGCCAGATGGTCAGATTTTCCTGCTCTAACCTTCTCCTTTTACTCTTGTTCTTCATTTTGTTCTTGCTACAGCCGTTGGCTCATTTTCTCATGTAATGGGGGTTCTCCTTGAACAACAGCAAGATAAATCAGCCACCCAAACCGTGCCGCCTTCCACTCTCTGGTGAACTTGCATATAGGTGGAGAACACACTGAGGAGGGATATGGATGGGGGCACTTTTCCAGGCGTTTCTGAGCTCTGTGGCACTAGTGTGTGGCTGTCTTATCCTGCTTTCCATAGAGACCCCCTAATATAGGTAAGTAACTTCACTTTGTACTTGGAGGTGTGGCTTCAGTGCCATGAGAATTGGCTGACTTTGGCACAGTGGAAAGGTTTGTGTCATTTATGGGTGTACTGAGAAAGAGTCTGAAGGAGCTTGTTGCGGCAGAAGCTTATAATATCTGCTTGTCATACTACTACCATGTCTTATCATTATCACGTTACCAAAAATTTTCTGTAACACTAAATGCCTATTTTTCTATTATATTTCCACTATCCATGATGTATTGTAAGCCACATTGAGCCTGCAAAGAGGTGGGGAAATGCAGGATACAAATGCAATAAATAAATAAAGCTGCAGTAGAGAGGGTTTTTTTTTCCCAATGGCTGTTCCCTCAGTTGGTGTTAGTTTTGCGGGGTGCTTTATCTTTGGGGGTTTTTTAACCAGAGAGGACATCTGAGAGAGGGAAAGTCCCGCTCTGTTTGGCCTATGGGGACTTTTACTTCACATTTTTCATGAACATTTACCTCATGATCTGAACCAAAGCATCACATGCATCCATGATGGGTGTTGGTAAGATTCTTTTTCATTGAGTATTTTTCATTTTTTTTTAAACCTGGTTTCATGTCTGGCATGACTGCCCACTGAGGATGTGTTCTGACATGAAAATTAAAAAAAAACCAACAACAACAAAAACTGCAGTTCTGAGAGCAAGCGCAGATTTGTTTTCTTTCTGGAGCTTTAATTTTTTTTCTGTTCTGATGAGTGTGTGCTCCCCCCCCCCCCCTGCAGAAGCATTTGTGGAGAGCTGAAAATAGTGTCTTTTAATATCTGGGCAGCTGATAGAGCCCCCAATCTGTGTCTTAACAAGAAGCACAAAGGCAGGAGAGCCCACATATGCTCAGAAAAGCCTTCTAAGGTTTTTCTTCTGAGCATTTGGAAAGCGAATCATCATTCGACATTGTCAGATGTCAGCAGTGTGTGGCTGACACATGCTGTGCATGGAAAACTCTTATCAATTTTTTTTTGTGGGAGGAGGGGTGGTAGAAATATTGCTATTTTAAATTGTGTCCCCTCAAGAGATGTAAAAAAGCTTTCAATGAAAAACGTTACGGTTTAAAAAAAAAAAATTTACACTTAAGGGGGCGGATTCATAATTCCTTGGAATGCCTATCCATGCCCCCCTTTTGTGTAGTGCACAAGAGGATTTGGGTGCAGATCCTTATAGAATTGTTAATAGCCAGATCTGTGTGTAAATTTAAATTAGAGCTAATTATCAACCAATTATTGACAGCTCATTATCAAATTTATTTGCATGTGGATCTCAGAATTGCATTACTTTAACATGGCTGACTTGAAAGTGGCTTATGTTAATGTGTATTCCTGCTGACATAGTATGGTTTTTCAAAGCTATGCACTGTCCCCTGGAATACACATTAATATATGCCACTTTCAAGTCAGCCATGTTGGAGTAATGCTTGATAATATAGACCATATTTTAGAGGTGTCTGTCTAAATCGACTTCATAGGTAATCCCATCTTATCCTTGTAAAATGGTTACTTTATTCATCATAGCAATTTGGGATGGAGGGTCTTACTGAGAAGAAAAGGGTAAGGCAAGGCATGACCTAAATAGTTTGAGGCTTATGGCTCTAATACAAAAGGAAAGATGTAGTTAAAATTTGGAAAAGGGTTAAAATGTGCACCGGTATACTACTGGAATTTTCTGCTATTGTGAGAGGCATATGAAAGTAAAAGAATTGAGTGACTGGATTATATAGCCAGAGGGAGAGACAAATTCTCTGTACATTTCACACAGAATTGACTAAAATTGTTCAAGCACTGCTACTTTAAGCTGACTGATCATTACATCAGCAGGAATTAGGTTTTTCAAAATATAGTGTAACCACTACTGGCTATATTTATGCAAGTATGGTCCTGCACTGATATCTGAAACATTATTGACAGAGACAAACCGAGGAGTTTTCTTGGCTCAGCTTTTTAGCTCAAAATTATTTATCCTTCCTCGGTATGTATTCTTCAGCCTGACCTACTGGGCTGAGTCGAGACAGCTGATTAGTAAACATTTTCTGGGGTTCATTCCCAGTCCTACTTATTGAACTGAGTTTCCAGAGAACGTTGTGTTTTAAGTGGAATCTGTATGAGAAAGGCACAAGAGCCATGTTGTAAGTTCATTGACATTCAATCTTTGAAACCCCTCCAGCTGTTCAAGGCAACAATGAAGTTTCAATGTGGGATATGGAAACCGGTGATAGGCGATTCACTTTGTGGGCCAGCAACGCACCTCCGCTTTCTGAAATGCAGGTTAGATGTACTTCATCTTTAAGCTGTTCAAAACATTTCCCTTTGCTGATCTTATGCAGTACTTATTCCTCCTGTTGACTTTTAAGTAAGGAATTCCCAAGGATATGTTGTATGATGACATTTTGATTTATTATTGTCAGGAGAAGGTTGTAAGACTTTCCTGAAAACATTGCAGGCAGTTTAATTTTCTTGTTAAGTAATTCCTATGAGAAATGCTACATTTAGAAATTATATTTTCAGTCTGAACACTAAAATAAGGCGATCTGTTGGCAAAAATGCAAAGATAAACATTACTAGCTTACATTTGTTTTTCTTTTTCTTTTTTTTTTTTCAAGCCAGGCTCCCTTCCTTTTCCACCTGGCTCTAGTTATGAGCTATGGAGCAATATGTGTGTTCTTTTCTGTCTCTGACATGTCCTTTGACAAATAGGTCAGGTACTTTCATCTTCTCCGAGTGAGCAAGCAAGCAAGCAAAAAATAGCACTTCAGGCTTTGCTTGTTAGCAGGCACCAAGGATTACTTGTATTAGGCATTCACACATTAGATTTTCCTTAGCACAACAGGTCTGGTGTTTCCTATCACAGCATGAAAGCAGCAGTGCAAAATACTCCACTGTACTGCTGGAATCTTTGTTGTAAAAGGTGTGGTTATATAAAGGTAGGGTTCATATATTTGATATACTTTCTGTGGTACAATTAAGTGGTTTACATATTTAAGCAACTTGGAGCAGGGAACTTTCCTGAAAGCCCAATGTGTTTAATAAAATCTCTGTTCCATTAATGCAGTATGAGGTATATATACATAAGGACCTTCAGTGCTATATTAAAAAAAATAAAACAATTACAAACTAGTACACAACATGGTAAAATATAGTAATACTGCTGCATTTCCCTCTAGCCTTCATCTCACAGTGTCCATGGAATATACTGCAGCCCTGCAGATGGGAATCCAATATTACTGACTGCAGGCTCAGACATGAAAATAAGGTAAGCATATTTCTTGGACAAAAACCTTAGAAGACTGATGACATAGCTGCTAAAGGAACTTTCTGCATTGTGTTATCCCAGTACTAATCTTCCTTAGTGGTTCAACCTTCAGGTTTTTAAAGAGAGAGATTTTATTTTTTCTAGTAAGTTCTGTTTCTTCTAAGGGTGAAACGAAGCTAAAATTTTATTTGGCACTAAATTGAGATTATTATACCTTTATCCAAACTGGATTTGTGACATGAAATCATTACTGGTAAAATATAGATTTCTTGAATCTTGATAATGTACTTGAATCTCTATCTTTTCCTTAGATTCTGGGATTTAGCTTACCCTGAGAGGTCCTATATCATTGCAGGAAGTGCTACCAACATGCCATCTGTATCTTACTATCGGAAGATAATTGAAGGCACAGAGGTTGTCCAGGTAACCTGTTTCCCTTTGGTTGTCTTAATATACAGTTATAAGCCTCATTTTACAAAGGGCATCTATTTCTGAAATGAAGCATCCAAGCCAGGATGTTCAGTTTCTATCCTATTTGACAAAAGGCCCATTGAAGGTGAAGTCTTTTGTAAAATACGCATAGGACTGCATGAAACAGACATGAATTTCCCTAAATGTGCAATGGGAGCAAACATTTTTTTTTTAAATACGCATTTACAAAAAAAAAAAAAAATCACTTAGCGACTTTGTATGTGCAAGTACTTAAGGGGCCCTTTTTACAAATGTGCGCAAGGGCCTATGCATGTCCAGCGCGTGCCCAATCAGCATTACAACCTGGTTACCGCGTTCCCTGGGCGGTAATTCTGAATTTGACTCACGCCAAAAACACGCAGTGGAAAATATTTTCTATTTCCTACTGTGTGGTGCTTAAATGGCAGTGGGCGCTCACTGCATGCCTACTGCCCGGCTAGTGTGTGAGACCTGGGTGGTGGTAAGGTCTCAGGCCGAAAATGAATGTGTGCTGGTTTTTATTTTGCTACACGTCTATTTTTCGGCCCCTTAAAAAAGGCCCATTTTCCAGGACACGGTAAAAACTGGCCCAGCGCTCACCCAAAAGATGCACTTGCACTGCCGCAGGCCTTTTTTTTGCTGTGACTTAGTAAAAGGGACCCCTTAATGTATCAGAGCTGTATTCCAGAATATTGTGTATATAAGAGCAGTCAATTAAGGAACCAAGCTTCTAAAAGCAAGCTTTCACATTTTCAAAGTCATTTAAAATACCAGAAGACTAAACATAATTACCTCCTTAATCATTCTTCTAAAGCCCTGGCCAAAATGAGCATTTGATTGTCATTTACGTGTGTGCCTCAGAGGAGGTACAAATGCAGATGGTAAAATGATTCCATGTAAGTTCTGGAGTACATATAAGAATTTTTGGACTTTCCTAACCATGCCTAAAACACCATCACCTTTGAATCTGTACATCATATGGCACCAACACATGTAAGTAGTGGCACTGTAAAACTGAAGCAAGTTTTACAGTGAGCATTAGCAGTAAACTTGGGAGACTGCGATCACATTGCATATGCCCTGGTTTAGGAGTGAGGTTCATTCCTGTCATGGTATGCGCAAAACTAACCCATTTAGAGTTTTTTTTTTGTTTGTTTTTATTAATCAAAATGTATCTATGTATGCCATACATGTGTGTAAATGCCACTTACAAGAGTTTTAAAATGACCTCCTATGTTGATGTTGAACCTCACAAAAAAAGTACTACAAAACCATTGCTTTGTAGTTAGCACATACAAATCAAGAGGTATTTATATTCATAAAACTTAATTAGAAACTGCTAAATGATTAACAGCAGCATTGACAGATTATTCTTTGAACTGTGGAATTTATATAACAGTCCTAGCTGGATCATCCCCAAATTGTACTATAGTAGTTTACCTTGGACAGAATTATAGAAGTGATCTAGTTGCAATACATTAAAGATGTGCATTATTGACTGTTATTACAGTTGAAATAACAAACTCCTTATTCCCCCTTGGAATTACTGCAGATGGTATGTTCAGTCCTATGGTCTATATGCAAGACTCAATGTCAATATAAAAACTGTAAGCTTGTTAAATAAGCATATGGTACAGATACCTCTAATACAGTTCTAGAAAACTGCAGCCATTTAGGGAATAATTTCATAAAGGATTTTCTCCAAGGACAAGCAGGTCTGTACGAATTCTAACTTGGGTGATGTCATCCGGTGGAGCCTGGTGCGGACATTGACTAGTGAGCAGATGTTAGTAGAAGGTTCTAGAAGTGTCTCACCATACATGTATGGGTGTGATTCGCTCAGTCTTCGTTTTTATATGGAGCAGGGAGGACACGTCTTTGTGTTCTTCTCACAGTGTGGTTTTTATCTGCTTTTACAGTGCCTTCCTGTGCGGGTATTTTTGTCCTTTGTGTTATAATTATTTCCTTAATTTTCAATTTACTTTGCTTCCTTTTTAGTTTTTAGTGTTTTTGGCGCTTTAAGTTTTCTTTCTTTTTCGTGAGTAGCTAGGCCCGCTTAGGCCGGAGCACCGACCTCCATTTGAACACTGCCCTTTTTTTTTTTTTACAGTTCACAATTGAGGAGTTTCATTTGATCGTGATTCTTTTTTCAATGTCTAAGATGACCCCTGAAGTGGCTTCATTTATTGCGTGTTTTCCATGACGGACCTGCACTATTGGTGCCTTGGGCCTATCCATGAGCCTTATTTTCTCTGTTTGAAAATGCATTTGAGGACACAGGGCGCAGCAGGAGAAACTGTTTGGCTCTTCGAAGGCCAGTCCATCGACATTGGCACCAGAACCATCGACCTCAGTAGCCACTCAGACTTCCAACTACCACTGGGAGAACACCGGCATCAAGGAGGTCTCCACCTCCCTCCACATCGGGCATTGAAACAGGCCCTGCAGCCAGTCAGCAGAGGCTCCTACCATGCCTGTGGAGTAGTCCTCGATGGCAGTACCTCGAAGGGTGTTAATGTTGACATTCACTCATGCAGTACCATTTTTGACATCGTGGGAAGGAAGCTTCCCTGGAGTCTGAGGGTAGGGCTGTACCTCTGTGCCCTTCAGAGCATGGTCATGGTTCCACTGAGCCAGGGCAGGCACAGACTTATTCTGTTCAATCTGAGTACGGTGAGGAGTCTGATTGGGACTGCTAATAGGAGGAGTCTTATGTGATCCCTTCTGATCCCTCTCCACCTCAAGAGAGACGTAAATCTCCACCTGAGGGTGTCTCATTAACAGTTTTTTGAAAGAGATGGTTTCGGCAATCCCATTTAAGTTAGAGACAGAGGAGGAGCCCAGTGCAGAAATGTCTGTTATGTACTTATGAGTCGCCTCCTAAGAAAGGGGTCACAGTAGCATTACACCCTATCCTAAAAAATTCACTGACAAAGAACTGGGAATCTCCCCTCTCAGTTCAGGTCACGCCTAAGAAGTTATCGTATCCAGAAGGCTGCTGGACTCGAGAGTGCCCAGCTGCCTCACCACCATCTGGTGGTCGAATCCACACTCAAACGAGCTTAGGAGTTCCAGGACTTATGCCTCGACTCCCTCGAATAGAGAGGCTCAGACACTAGACTTGTTTGAGAGGAAGGCTTATCAGGCCTCAATGCGTATTGCCCGCATCCAGTCCTACCAGCTCTACACAAGCATTTACTTGAAGTCTGTGCTGCGCAGTATGCTTAGTGTTGTGGATTCTCTCCCTCAGGAGCAGGCCATAGAGCTTCGCTAGTTGGCAAGCAAGCAGGGACACTTATGAAACGTTTGATGTTGCATCCAGACTCTCTGCTGGCAAATTGGGAAGACAAAACAGTTATGGATTCAAGCATGCATGGTGCAAACAGAAGATCACTATATAGAAAAAGAATGGAATCCGATTAAAAGGAGAAATTAAGTCTTATCTGATTTTCTTTTCATTAGTCCTTCCCACTAATCTACAACTTGTAGGATAGTTGTATCCATCAACCAGCAGGTGGAGATACAGAACTGAAAACTGAGCTGAGACATTTCTCTCTTGGCATCCAGTCCAGCTCCTCAGTATTTACATAGAAAAGCAGTAAGGAGAAACACAGAATAAACATAACAACCAGACTCTCTCTGTGGGGATGCAAACTCTCACATGGCTGCGTGTCTCTGACCTAGAACCAGCAGTTCAAGAGAGACTGGCAGACGTACCTTGCCGAGGAGACAATCTTTTTGGTGACAAGGTAGTGGATGTTGCTGACCTCATAAAGAAACATACTGATACCGTCCAGTCCCTGTCTCTGCAACCTCCTCTTCTAGGAGGTTTTTAAGTGAGTCTAGGCAACATGCCTACTACTTTCAAAGACAAAGGCTTCCGCCGCCTTCTCGCTCTGCCCAGCAGCCCCAGGCCCAATGTTCCTGTCCTCAGAAGTCCCAGCTGACTGACCAGTAAAAACAAGGAACAAGCTTTTGACTGGCTCTAGGAGAGAGCATAGCCACGGTCCAGGTATACCCCAGATGGCCTACCGGTAGAGGGGGGAGGCTGAATTTTTTCCATCATTGTAACCTCCGATCAGTGGGTTCTTCAAATAGCCTATCCTCGCGGGTTGGGATACTGCTCCTCCTGTCATGAATTATGGTGTCATTTGGCAGAACCCTTACTATTATATAAAATGTTGGGCATGCAGCTATCAAAGAATATAGTGGATAATATGACCCTGATCACATCTCTACAATACTGTCAAGAGCTTAATGATTGTTTGGATAAGTTGATCAGTACTCAATACATTTGCCTATATGGAATAGTTACGCTTAAAATTGATAACGATGCTGAATTGGAGGTTGTAGCAATGGCATGGGGTTTGGACATTGGCTCTGTCAAAATGAACAATTTCTGTCCTTTGCTGACTTGCAAAGGATGTATGATCTACTATATACACAATTTTTTCAGTGGCTGTACATAAATCCCAAATACCCCTGGCTGATTTGACATTGCTTGGATTTTAGATGCTACAATTTGAAAGCAGGGATCTTTACCAAATGCTGGAGCATGATTATTTAAATTATTCAAATGGAGTACTCGTCACCATAAACTACGGTGGAACAAGTATGGGAACAAGATCTGGGTCAACAGCTTTCATTTCCTCTGTGGAAGACCATTTGGCACTTGACACAGTATACTTCACAATCAGCCACGATCACCAAACTAGAGGCAAAAATAGACGTTTGGAAAACAGAGCCTGCCGGGCTACATAAGTACATAAGTAATGCCACACTGGGAAAAGACCAAGGGTCCATTGAGCCCAGCATCCTGTCCACGACAGTGGCCAAGCCAAGGGCACCTGACAAGCTTCCCAAACGTACAAACATTCTATACATGTTATTCCTGGAATTGTGGATTTTTCCCAAGTCCATTTAGTAGCAGTTTATGGACTTGTCCTTTAGGAAACCGTCTAACCCCTTTTTAAACTCTGCCAAGCTAACCGCCTTCACCACGTTCTCCGGCAACGAATTCCAGAGTTTAGTTACGTTTGGGTGAAGAAAAATTTTCTCCGATTTGTTTTAAATTTACTACACTGTAGTTTCATTGCATGCCCCCTAGTCCTAGTATTTTTGGAAAGCATGAACAGACGCTTCACATCCACCTGTTCCACTCCACTCATTATTTTATATACCTCTATCATGTCTCCCCTCAGCCGTCTCTTCTCCAAGCTGAAAAGCCCTAGCCTCCATAGTCTTTCTTCATAGGGAAGTCGTCCCATCCCCGCTATCATTTTAGTCGCCCTTCGCTGCACCTTTTCCAATTCTACTATATCTTTCTTGAGATGCGGCGACCAGAATTGAACACACTACTCAAGGTGCGGTCGCACCATGGAGCGATATAACGGCATTATAACATCCTCACACCTGTTTTCCATACCTTTCCTAATAATACCCAACATTCTATTCGCTTTCCGAGCCACAGCAGCACACTGAGCAGAAGGTTTCAGTGTATTATCGACGACGACACCCAGATCCCTTTCTTGGTCCGTAACTCCTAACGTGGAACCTTGCATGACGTAGCTATAATTCGGGTTCTTTTTTCCCCACATGCATCACCTTGCACTTGCTCACATTAAACGTCATCTGCTATTTAGCAGCCCAGTCTCGTAAGGTCCTTCTGTAATTTTTCACAATCCTGTCGCGAGTTAACGACTTTAAATAACTTTGTGTCATCAGCAAATTTAATTACCTCGCTAGTTTACTCCCATCTCTAAATCATTTATAAATATATTAAAAAGTAGTGGTCCTAGCACAGACCCCTGAGGAACCCCACTAACTACCCTTCTCCATTATGAATACTGCCCATTTAACCCTACTCTGTTTCCTATCCTTCAACCAGTTTTTAATCCACAATAGGACTTTTCCTCCTTTCCCATGACCCTCCAATTTCCTCTGTAGCCTTTCATGAAGTACCTTGTCAAACGCCTTTTGAAAATCCAGATATACAATATAAACTGGCTCCCCTTTGTCCACATGTTTGTTTACTCCTTCAAATAATTGAAGTAAATTGGTCAGGCTAATCTCCACCCAGTGGGTCTACTATAAACCATCCACAAAGTGGACCTTAGAGCCCTTTTGGAATGTTGGCTCTCTCAGTCCTTAAAGTTCTCACACGAAATAGGCCCACTGCGCATTGAGAGGGCTTATCGTTTGGGGCCGCCGAGGGAGACAGTCTCCCGTCCTTGCACAGTGATAGTGAAAATCCTCAGTTTTGCCCACAAACTAGAAATCCTGTGGGTGATAGGGAAGAAGCTGGAAACTACAGGCCGGTAAGCCTCACTTCGGTTATTGGAAAAGTAATGGAAGCGATGCTGAAGGAAAGGATAGTGAATTTCCTGGAAGCCAATAAGTTGCAAGATCCGAGACAACATGGTTTTACCAAAGGGAAATTGTGCCAAACGAATCTCATTGAATTCTTTGTTTGGGTGACAGGAGAATTGAATCAGGGACGAGCTATGGACGTAATCTACTTAGATTTCAGCAAAGCTTTTGACACGGTTCCCCACAGGAGGCTCTTAAATAAACTGGATGGGCTGAAGATAGGACCCGAAGTGGTGAACTGGATTAGGAACTGGTTGACGGACAGAAGCCAGAGGGTGGTGGTGAATGGAATTCGCTCGGAGGAGGGAAAGGTGAGTAGTGGTTTGCCTCAAGGATCGGTGCTGGGACAGATTCTGTTCAATATATTTGTGAGTGACATTGCCGAAGGGTTAGAAGGTAACGTTTGCCTATTTGCGGATGATACTAAGATCTGTAATAGAGTGGACACCCGGGAGGGATTGGAAAACGTGAAAAGGGATCTGAGGAAGCTAGAAGAATGGTTTAAGGTTTGGCAATTAAAATTCAACGCGAAGAAATGCAAAGTGATGCACTTAGGGAATAGAAATCCTTGGGAGACGTATGTGTTAGGCGGTGAGAGTCTGATAGGAACGAACGGGGAGAGGGATCTTGGGGTGATAGTATCTGAGGATCTGAAGGTGACGAAGCAGTGTGACAAGGCGGTGGCCATAGCTAGAAGGTTGTTAGGCTGTATAGAGAGAGGTGTGACAAGCAGAAGAAAGGGGGTGTTGATACCCCTGTATAAGTCGTTGGTGAGGCCCCACCTGGAGTATTGTGTTCAGTTTTGGAGGCCGTACCTTGCGAAGGATGTAAAAAAAAATTGAAGCGGTGCAAAGAAAAGCTACGAGAATGGTAAGGGATTTGCGTTACAAGACGTATGAGGAGAGACTTGATGACCTGAACATGTATACTCTGGAAGAAAGGAGAAACAAGGGTGATATGATACAGACGTTCAAATATTTGAAAAGTATTAATCCGCAAACGAACCTTTTCCGGAGATGCGAAGGAGGTAGAACGAGAGGACATGAAATGAGATTGAAGGGGGGCAGACTCAAGAAAAATGACAGGAAGTATTTTTTCACGGAGAGAGTAGTGGATGCTTGGAATGCCCTCCCGCGGGAGGTGGTGGAAATGAAAACGGTAACAGAATTCAAGCACGCATGGGATAAACATAAAGGAGTCCTGTTCAGAAGGAATAGATCCTAAGGAGCTTAGCCGAGATTGGGTGGCACAGCCGGTGGCAGGAGGCGGGGATAGTGCTGGGCAGACTTATATGGTCAGTGCCAGAGCCGGTGGTGGGAGGCGGGGCTGGTGGTTGGGAGGCGGGGATAGTGCTGGGCAGACTTACACGGTCTGTGCCCTGAAAAGGACAGGTACAAATCAAGGTAAGGTATACACAAAAAGTAGCACATATGAATTTATCTTGTTGGGCAGACTGGATGGACCATGCAGGTCTTTTTCTGCCGTCATCTACTATGTTACTATGTAGTTAGATCGGCAGGAGCTCTTCACTGTGACAATCATAAAATCCTGTGTTTCCAGGCTTTTCAGTGGTGGTCTCCGCAAAGCGAAAACCTTTCAACGTGATATGCTCCCTCTTGCATGTGGAAAAGGTACCTTTCTTACTACAGTACCGATTGATCAAAGTTGTGAGTCATGAAGGAGGGTAAACCCCATTTTTTTCTAGCAGTGGGAGAAGCCCTGCCATTTGCTCAGCAATTACCTGATACCTCGGAGGAACCGCAATGATTAAGCAGACACCTACCATGGAACTCTGGAGCTCCAGCGTGCCAAGTGGAACGTTTCTTCTATTCTCCTACAGTGGGGACATGGTACTTCTCTGCTTGATCAGTCATAGCTCCATGGGGGGACTATGATGTTAAGATCACTATTGCTCTCTTGATATCCCATGCAGGTTGCGAATAATTGCCAGTGAGTAATGGGGGAAGTATGGTCTAGAAGTTGGAACTGTTTGAACTGTATGGATTTTTTTCCCTCTTTCTTGGAAGCCAGAGACCACCACAGCATTTTCTGTCTTTTTTCTGGGTTTACTGAACTTTCATATTAGGTCTCAACCACTCATTTTGTATGGTACACATGGATGCTGTAGTGTTAGGGGTGGGTACGCCCACGTCAGGTAATTCTGTGGTTGGATGTGTTTTATTCCTTTCCATATTTGATAGTTGTTCTGCTGTATTGCCAGTTTATAACACTTTTTAGAATGTTCTATTAAGTTTCCTTTGGGTTTGAATATGTGGCTGAATGATTTGTGTGCATGTAGCGCTGGCTGGCTCCCCTTGCTGCAATGATATGACCACAAGTACATTGTGATTTAAGTACCTCGGGTTGATGGGTGAACAGTGTGGGGAGCCCTTACGGTAAACCGCTGGACCTTTGGTTTGGGTGTAATGCCCATATTATAATGATATTGTTGGCGGGTGATGCAAGAGCATGGTGTTCTTAGTTCTGAGACACCCAAGCTATTTTAGGTTGTGCTGAGAAGTTTTCATCATTTTATAAAGATAAGGAACAATTCTATGTACTGCCATGCTCTGGGTCCTTTCAGATTTCATTTGTTGTTGTTATGTTTCCTAGGATAAGTTTGGAATAGAGAATGACAGGGACAGGGACCCACGGTAAATCCACAGTAAAATCTTTTGTTTACTAAGGTTTACTGCAAGTTTGGGAGCAAAACTTTATCACCACGTGAGAGCGGTAAAAAGCCTTGCTCTCGTGGTAAAAAATAAAAACCACAATTACCTTGGGTCCGGCATCTCCTCCCTCCCTCCTTTGCGCTTCCTCCTTGTTGTGAACCAAGGAGATCCTTCATAGGCCTACTCTGGGGCTTTCCCTCCTCTGCTGACACCTTTACCAATAGTGAGATTGAAACCACTGGTCTGTAGTTAGAGACTACATTTAGGCTGGTTTGGGTATTTTTCTGTATGGGAGTCAAAATAATGGTGCCATTTTTAGGGGAGGAATAGACTCTGAGATAGCATTAAAGTTATGTTTGAGTTAAAAAAAACAACTTATGAGTAAATTAGGGGCTGATTTGAAAAGGTAGCTAGAGCAGTTATCAAGTAGGCATTGTGATTTAGCGTAGTTGTGAAGAGTGCATTTGATTTGATCAGTTGTAAGTTGTGAAGAATCATAGAGATTAAGAAAATGATCTATTGATGTTAGGGAGTTATATAGTTCTTGTCTGGTTTTAGTTATTTTCTGCTTAAAATACGATGCCAATTGATCAGTTGTTGGAGTGAGTTTGTTTGTCGTAGTTACAGGTTGAGTATTCAATAGCTTATTTACTAGTGTGTAAAGTTTTCGTGGATTAACTGTTTTTTGGTCTATACATTTTAATAGTAAGTGGTTTTTGCTTTGATAATTATGCTTTTGTATGATTTTAGGAGTTTTTTCTAATTAATGCTCGGATTTGGTTTTGATCCAAATTCTTGTCTTTTACATCAGGGGCGTATCTGAACTGCGGCGGTAGGGGGGGCCAGGGCCAGAGAGGGGGGGCACATTATAGCCCCCCCCCCCCCCCGCCGCCGCCGCCGCCATTGCCGATCCCCCTCCCCCCAGCCGCTGCCATTGCTAACCCTCCCCCTCCGTTGCTCGCCTACCTTCGCTGGCGGGGGACCCCAACCCCCGCCAGCCGAGGTCCGCGTCCTCCTGCCGCTGCCGGCTGCCTTTGGTCCTTTCATTCTTCCATTGAAGCTGGCGCCGACGAAAAAGTTTCTTTTGAATCTGACGTCGCTGCACGTTGCACGTTGTACGTGCAGGATGTCAGACTCAGAAACAATTTCTGAGTCTGACGTCCTGCACGTACAACGTGCAGCGACGTCAGACTCAAAAGAAACTTTCGTCGGCGCCAGCTTCAATGGAAGAATTAAAGGACCAAAGGCAGCCGGCAGCGGCAGGAGGACGCGGACCTCGGCTGGCGGGGGTTGGGGTCCCCCGCCAGCGAAGGTAGGCGAGCAACGGAGGGGGAGGGTTGGCAGCGGTAGGGGGGTCCAGGGCGAAATCTGCGGGGGCCCAGGCCCCTGAGGCCCCACGCAGATACGCCCCTGTTTTACATACATGTTTCATTTGTAGGAGGTCTTCGTTAAACCATGGGGATAACATCATTTTTGGTCTGGATTTATTTGTAATTGGTAGAAGTTCATCTAGAACAGTTTTACAAGTGTTGTTCCATTGTTGGATGAAATTAGTAGATAAATTAGAGGAAAGTAAGTTACCAAGTTGTTCATTTGACCAAAATTTTGAGGGGTCAGTTTTACCTCTGGTTTTGAAGATATGTGATATGCTTATGGACTTAGATGAATGGGTGGATTCTTTCCAGTTTATGTTGAAAGAATGGTTGCTATGATCTTACCAAGGTATCAGGGACCATTGTGGTTCAGATATGTGAAAGTTAATAGGGTCTGTAAATTTGGTTGTTAATAAATCTAGCTGATGTCCTTTGATGTGGGAGGATAATTTGCCAGACATTAAGGAAATCAAGGAATTGTTTAGTATATAGATTAGTAGCATTTTCAAGATGTAAGTTGATAATCTTCAATCATAATGATATTGTCATTATTGACACATATGTTGGATATAAATTCAGTAAGTTTGGCCTCAGTCAGGTTCCAGCTATAGGAAGGACAATATAGTAATAGGAGGCGGATAGATTTGGATAGGGAACTCATCTTTTATAGAGTAGGCAACAATTTCTAGGTTAGGGGATTGCAATTCATTAATAGCTTTTACCTGGAGGAATGATTTATAAATAATAGCTAAGCCATATTTGTGTAATATGGGGACTATATTCTGGCTTTTTGCTGAATTTCAATAAAGTTTTGGCGCTGGCATCCCATGTTCATGTCTCAGATACCTGGCCTGGGTTCTTCCCCCTGAAATGGGCTGAGGGTGCCTTTCGTTATCTAGGCATACAATTGTAGGTTCATACTTCCCAGCTGTACCGTTTCAATATTGATAGGTTGTTATAGTCTACGGCAGAGACCTTGGCTAGATGGCACAATCTTCCTCTTAGCCTGCATGGCAGGATTCAGCTGTTCCGCATGACTGAATTCCCAAATTGGTTATATACTCTACTGATGCTGCCCCTACATCTACTAAAAAGAACCTTTGGACGTTACAAATGATGTTGACCCATTTTGCTGGAACAGGACAAAACCAAAGACCTTTTTTAGGATGCTTTTAGGCTCATGGCACTGAGAGGGATGGGTCTCCCTAACATCAAATAATATAACCAGGCCTGTTTACTTCGCTACTTGATAAATTGGATAGAAGATCGTTCAGACTATATGCCCTTACACATCAAGCGCAATTTCTTTTACTCATTGCACCTCACCTATTTGGTCCTTACCCTGCCCTCTCACTTAACACCAGATGTACAGAGCAGTATTCTCCTTCAACCTCTGAGGATCTTGTGGAGGGCTTCTGCTGAAATTTCAGACTTGCTTCCCATCCAAGGTAATGCATTATTTAGCTCTGGCAGGGACAACCCTGCCTTTAGGTCATGGGGAGACTCTGGAATTCAATTTTTGTAGCAAGTGCTGGGGGAGGGTTGGCGCCTGAAACCATTGGCTCAGCTGGGTGGCGGGAGGCTGACAAGATTATTGGACATTTACGCTCACTGACAGCTTGCTCATTCTGTCGCCTCCCTGGCCTCAGAGGCACTTCAGATTTCGCTAGTACAAAAAGTTCAGGAGTTTTTACCTACAAACAGGGAGGATTGACCAACTGTTTCTGCTCTACACACCCAGTTAATGTGACTTTTTCTTCACCCTGATCTCTCTGCCCTCACTTCCAAGTGTTGCAGAGATCTCCACCACTCAGTGATCCCTCTCACAATTACCTCTCTAACCAAGCATATTCTGAGCAGCACAGTCCATGCGGCTTTATAGGGAATGTCTGTTTTGCGTTTTGCACAGGGCCTACCTAACACAAGCACAACTTTTCCACAAAGAAAAGGTAGATACTCCTTTATGCCCAAAATTCACTTTAGATGTTAATTCTTTCTGCCATGCTTTTTGAGCCTGTCTGAAGGTTTGGCTTTTCTGGAAAGCTGTACTCTTATTTGGGCCAACTTCTCCACACCCCCGATTCCTTTGTCCCTTCTTGGGATTCCTTCTAGATTATTTTGAGGTCTTTTCACTGCATGGCAGGGGTGGATGCCAACTTCTATGTAAAGAGGGGATTGTGGGCAAAAAAATTATCTTGGGAGTCTAACCAGCTTATTTTCGAAGGAGATCGCCGGCCATCTTCTGACACAAATCGGAAAAGGGCCAGCGATCTCAGGAACCCGACCAAATCGGTATAATTGAAAGCCATTTTTGGCCGGCGCCAACTGCTTTCCATCGCGGAGCTGGCCAAACTTCAAGGGGGATGTGTTGGTAGGGTAGCGAAGGCGGGACGGGGGCGTGCTCACGAGATGGCCGGCTTCGCCCGATAATGGAAAAAAGAAAGCCGGCCCTGACGAGCATTTCGCCGGCTTCACTTGGTCCCTTTTTTTTCTTGATCAAGCTTCAAAAAGGTGCCCCAACTGACCACCGGAGGGAATCACGGATGACCTCCCCTTACTCTCCCAGTGGTCACCAACCCCCTCCCACCCCAAAAAAAAAATATATATTTTTTTTTTTGCCAGCCTCTATGCCAGCCTCAAATGTCATACACACCTCCCTGACAGCAGTATGCAGGTCCCTGGAGCAGTATTTATTGGGTGCAGTGCACTTCAGGCAGGTGGACCCAGGCCCACCCCCCCCCCCCCCATCTGTTACACTTGTAGTGATAAATGTTAAGCCCTCCAAAACCCCCCCCAAACCCACTGTACCCACATGTGGGTGCCCCCTTCATCCCTAAGGGCTATGGTAGTGGTGTACAGTTGTGGGGCGTGGGTTTTGGGGAGGATTTGGGGGGCTCAGCGCCCAAGGTAAGGGAGCTATGCACCTGGGAGCTATTTTTGAAGTCCACTGCATTGCCCCCTAGGGTGCCCGGTTGGTGTCCTGGCATGTGAGGAGGACCAGTGCACTACAAATGCTGGCTCCTCCCACGACCAAATGCCTTGGATTTGGCCGGGTTTGAGATCGCCGGCATTAGTTTCCATTATCGGCGAAAACCGATGCCAGCCATCTCAAACCCCGCCATCTCTGACATTTTTATGGCCCCAACCGTATTATCGAAACGAAAGATGGCCGGCCATCTTTTTCGATAATACGGTTTGGGACTGCTCATTGCGGTGCCGGCCAAATAGATGGCCGGCCATCTATTTGGCCGGTGCTGTTCGATTATGCCCCTCCACACCGTGGGTGATACACCTTCTTATTGGGCATGGCAGAATAAATTGCACTTCTTGATGCTATTGGAAAAGCCTGCAGCCACAAAGTCTCCTAGGCAGAGGAGAGACTTCCTCTTGGTCTGGGATACATATATCTAGTCGCTGCCCCCGTAGGCTCATAGTGAGATATGTTGGGATCCCAGTGGGCACCTTTTTATTTTCTCTCTCTCTCTCTCTCTCTCTCTCTTTATACTTCATCCAGGGGCCATAAGAATCCAGGCCCCTGGTGTGTTATTTCTGCAAATTATTATTGGGGGGGGGGGGGGGGGGGTTCATTTGAAAAGTGTATTTCATTGTTGATAGTTCTATTTACTGTGCATTTATCAATAAAAAAAGATTTGAACATAAAATGCATAAACAAAGGCATACAGTTCTCAATTTTCAAAAATTGTTATAAAACAAAGATTTTTATTAGAAATAAATGTGATGACATCACGGGGGGGGGGGGGGGGGGGGGGGGGGGGTTCTGTTGGAAATGCCAGATGGTCGTATAATTGAAACTGTGCTGTATGACTGCTCTTAAACATCGGAGAAATTTCAGGAGATCTAGTAACAAAATTTAAAATGAATTTAAATTTAAAATTTGGTTTAGGATTCACCTGATGGCCCAGCATTGGTATTGTGTGGTACAGAAGGGCCAGATTTGATTCCTGGACTTGGCTTCTTTTCATCTAGCTAGTTGAGAACTTCGAGGCAGTTTTTCATAGAATCTGGGTGGGCAAGTGGAAGTGAGTGAATACAGCAGGCTTGTCCAACCTACAGTCTGTGGTCCACCAAATGCTTTTTTTTTTTTTTCTGGCCCTCGGAAGCTTGGCAGTTCTTGAAACCATGAGACCAACCCAAATTTCGTGCACCATGTGTTTTTTCCTGCACCAAGTATTTTTTCACGGAGAGGGTGGTGGATGCTTGGAATGCCCTCCCGCGGGAGGTGGTGGAGATGAAAATGGTAACGGATTTCAAACATGCATGGGATAAACATAAAGGAATCCTGTGCAGAAGGAAGGGATCCTCAGGAGCTTAGCCTAGAATGGGTGGCAGAGCTGGTGGTTGGGAGGCGGGGATAGTGCTGGGCAGACTTATACGGTCTGAGGCAGGGCTGGTGGCTGGGAGGCAGGGATAGTGCTTGGCAGACTTATACGGTCTGTGGCAGAGCTGGTGGTGGGATGCGGGACTGGTAGTTGGGAGGCGGGGATAGTGCTGGGCAGACTTATACAGTCTGTGCCTTGAAGAGGACAGTACAAATAAAAAAAAGTAGCACATATGAATTTATCTTCTTGGGCAGACTGGATGGACCGTGCAGGTCTTTTTCTGCCGTCATCTACTATGTTACTATGTGGCTCAAGATTGTAAAGTTGCAGTGGGAAAGCAGGAACCCTTCCGTTTCTTCTACAACTGAAGCCAGGTGAGGGGATAGACTGAGTGAAGTAGACACAGGGTGATGACATGGGGGTTTCATGAGATAGACTGGGTGAAGGCTGTGGGGTACACGAGAGCGAGAGAGACTGGGTGAAGCTGGAGGGGAGGGTACTTGGGAGAGAACGGGTGAATGCTAGGGGTGGGGTACCTGAGACAGAGTGGGTGAAGGCTGGGAAGGAGTGCTCGAGAGAGAGCGGGACTGAGTGAAGGTTTGGAAAGGGACAATGCACCATTGTATTTTGCCAATATATGGCAAAATAAAATAGTGCATGATTTGACCCTCTGAATGTTGCAAAATGTAAAATGTGGCCCCCGATAGAAAAAAGGTTGGATAAGCCTGGAATAGTCATTCCACTGATAGACTGGAAACATATTTATACTGTGCTCCCATGGGAGCCCTGTTCCATGTTTCTTAGCCATAGACCATTAATGGGGGGGGGGGGGGGGGGGGATAAAATTGGGAGGAAAATAGGGAACCATGGAGGCTGTGTATGTAGGCTCATGGTACCTTAGCTCATGATAGGCAGAGATTATTAGAGCTGGAAGTCCAACAGTGAACAGTGAAAAAACTGCCAGGCCATAAAAATAATTTTAAAAAGTACTTTTTAAATTAATACATTATGCAGTATAGACCAATGGTTTTCATCCCAGTCCTCAGGACACACATAAGTCAATCAGGTTTTCAGGATACCCACAATGACTATTTGAAACAGATTTGCATACAATAGAGAGAGTTCATGCAGGCTTAACTCGTACCTATTCATTGTGGATATCCTGAAAACCTGACTGGCTGTGTCCTGAGAATTGGGTTGAGAACCCCTGGTGTAGACCAGTAAAATGCACTTTTCTGTGAGGCTCTGCAGATGATGGCTGTGAGTGTCTGTGGAGGGCACACAGATTAGCTCTAGGAATTGAAAGCTTTTGGGACAGAATTATACTATACTGAGACTGCTGCTTTTAATATCCTTGCTCCAATAAATTCATTGCTCCCAGTACAAAGTTAAGAAGCTTTGCACTGGGAACTGTGGTGCCAATAGAAAACTTTTTTTTTTTTTTTTTTAAGATACAGAAAATGTAAATATAATTTGGTTTTTTTTTTTTACTTGTTCAGGAAATCCAGAGTAAACAGAAAGTTGGCCTTACAGATGATACGCCACGCAGGGGCCCAGAGTCTCTACCAGTTGGACACCATGATATCATTACAGACATTGCTACTTTTCAGACAACACAGGGTTTTATAGTGACTGCTTCAAGAGATGGGATTGTCAAAGTTTGGAAGTAAAATGTGCACTAAATATGAAGATGACCAGAACTAAATTGTTATACTGAACTTTCTTTCAAAGGCATTGAGGAGGTAGATGAATCAACCACCACTAGGCTGCTTAAATCATGAAAGGACCTGTTCTGAATCAGTGTATGAAAGCTGCTTTGATGTTGCACTTTTATTTAAACAGAAAATATTGTCCATTTAACACGCACTGGTATCTTAGTGCTGAAAACATTACTTTCTTGTTTCTGCAAGAAAATGAAATGTCTTATAAGAAATTACCTGTACATCACACACACAATATATAAAAGGTCATAGTACATAGAATGATGTGAGACAGTACTTTAGTTTATATATTTACCCAGTGTGTTTGGGAAAGCAGGGCAGAGGAGAGAGTAGATGAAAGGTGTATATATATCTATATCTAGATATAGATATTATTTTGCACTGATAATCAGAGTATATCATGCTAACTTGTACACCCACCATAAATTCATCTTCTATTTCTGTACCATCATATTAGGTATTTGCTTTTGTGTATAGCTGTAAGTAATAAGGATAGCATAAATTGTAAAAAATGATTTCATATTTAACTGAATAAAACTGTTTTTTGATATTTATTTGTAGGAGTGTGGTTAGAATTTATTATTTTGACAAGTGCATGCAGATGGAAAAAAGTTTCTCAAAAGCAGAGGTACACAACTGTAGTACTGTAGTGAATAACCATTGCTATTCTAATCTACATAATGCTGCTTTGTTATGCAGTGGACGAGGTAGATCTTGTAGTAAGAAAAGTCACATAAAATTAAGTTATTATGCTTTGAACAATTTCTCTCTAGTAACCATGAGCCGGTAAATGTACAGTGAAATCTAAATGCTTGTCAGTGTACTGAAAATATTTAAACATTCTAATGTATAAAGATTTGGATGATTGATTTTAATTACTTGCCTTTCTAAACCAGTGCTTAGGGTGAGTTGTATTCAGGTACAGTAGATAAGCCCCTGCAGATGGCTCACAGACTAATCCAGGATGATGTGACTTTTACAAGATCACAAGGAGCATCAGTGGGAGAAGTGAGATTTGAACCCTGTCTTTCCTGGTTCTCAGCCTGCTTCTGTAACCATTAGGTTCCTACTCCTTTAGACAATAATATTTTCTAGATTTTCCATTTTTTTTGAAGCATGATCCTATTTTCCGTCAACATTTTAGCAATTCCACTAACAGCCTCCACCTCATGAGGAAATAAACTTTTATTTTCCTTTTCCCTTTTACAGTTGCCTTCCCAAACCGGTGATCAGTGTGAGCTAATATATTTTGTTTGCTTATCTATATTCTACAGGTTACAAAGCAAATATAATAAACAGATGGAAAAAAGATATCCAAAATCATAGAGCCGGATATTCAAAGGATTTATTTTCCTAATTTGGCCTCTTTGAAAGTTTTCTAGGATTGAGTTCCTAACTTTTATACCCAACATTTCACTAATATAGGAGAATAAAAAGTGGGTGGCAACAGGGGCAGATTTAAGATGGGGAAAAAAGTTAGACATTTAGCACTGATTATCAACACTAAGATCATAAATCTGGGCAAATGAAGGGCAGGCCTAAATTTATAAGCATAATTTCTAAGCGACTAAATTAAGAAGAACTTTCAACTGGAAAGTTATATTCCTGAGATTGGCTGAAAATAGGGCACAAATCGAGGAGCTCAGCTTTTTTTTTTTAAATATCAGGCCCATAAGTTGTACAGTTAAGCTGAGAAGAGTCAATTAAATAATACCCTAACCAATCATGGGGAATGCTTTAGTGAAAAAAATAGGTCTTTTATTTCTTGCAAAATTAAGTTATTCTCAGATTGAAGACCGAGGTAGGATGTTGTAAGAACAGGGACAGCTATAGAATAGGCCTAGTTCCTGGTATCAGTTCTGTGCACACACACACACACGCACACGCATGAAACAGACGGTGATCAAAAAGGAGGATTGGAAAATTCTCTTGAATACTGAGTTTATTGTTCTTCAGTGCTTACATTGGTTTTATGCACACATGTGGATAAAGACATGAGATAAAGTTCTGAGCAGCAGCTTGCTGGTAACAGAGGTACGTAAGAAAGCCTTAAGAGTACCTGGATTCCAACGATGTTAGTCATCTGAATCCCTCGGGGCTCCAAAGTGGTATGATCATGCCCCATTGGGCATCTGCCTGAGACCACACTCCACAGAGAAGCGGATCTCTTTTGCAGCATTTTTGATCCCACTTGAGTGAGACTAAACAAACTAAACAGAAGATGAAAATACCACTGAAATGTAGATGGAAAAAGATGACCATGAATGCTTGCAGTCTAAGCAGCAACGTTCATAATCTGCAAGCCCTGATGTTAGACGCAGATTTAGACGTTGCGATTACGGAGACATGGTTCAATGATTCATCACTGAGACATGGTTCAATTATTCCCATGAATGGGATGCAAACATACCAGGCTATAATCAATTTAGGAAGGATAGAGATGGTTGTAAAGGTGGAGGAGTAGCTCTGTTTTTGAGAAACGATATTGCAACGACTGAAATGACAGGAACCTGGGGAAAGGATGTGGATCACCTTAAAAAGAGATGATGGCTTAGAGAGAGAGCCTGCCCTGAACAGCCAGCAGTACTGCTCTTCTCCTGTGGCTTATCAAATGGGCTTTCTGCTCCAGAACCTGTTGAATCCATTAATTGTTGAACAAAGGTATCAGTTGGACCAAAGGCTGACATTGACCCCATCTCAGAAGGATAGACACAGGTTTTGCCCTTCTGTTTGCCCAAAATGAAACAAGTAGAGGACCTTACACAATGCTGCCACCATCTTGACTCTGCCTGACAAGTCAGATTTTATTTTCTCTTAGTAAGCATCTTTACTCAAAATCCTAAAGAAATTCATTTTTAAAACCACATGAAACCTCCCTTAAGGGAAGGTTTAATGAGAACTTGGGGAGAGAAGAGAACTGGTTACTGAATTTTTAAAGCAGATTTTCTCTGTATTGTAATGAGAAAATAAGAGCAGCTTCCCTGTGAAGTAGAAATATATCAATTTCATGAAATGTTATTTTATTTATCAAATTTATATCCCGCTTATCCAGCTAATTTAAGCAGGTTACAACTAACACTCATAGAACCAAAAAACGTTACATAAAATATGAAAAACATATAACATACAATAACTCTAAAATGACTCTTTAATAAAATACCTCATGAAACAAATATGTTTTAAAACTGCTTTTTAAACATTAGTAATTAAATCATTTGGCGCATTTGCAGAGGAAGGGTGTTAACAGTTGGTTCATCTCTAAAGAATATGCATGAACAGCCTTCCTCAAGATGAACATCTAAAAGACACTGGCCTTGCGATCTCAATTCCCTTGAGGGATGATAAACTTTCAAACTTTGTGCAATAGTTAATGGGGCATCATTATGTAAAACCTTATAGGTTAACATTAAAATTTTAAACTTTATGCACCAAACAATAGGAAGCCAATGCAGCTTGATAGGTTGTGGAATAATATGATCCATCCTACTCATACCTCCAATTATCCAGGCTGCAGAATTTTGGGCCACCTGTAATGCCCTCAAAGACGTCTGAGGAAGACCACAAAAGAGGGCATTACAGTAGTCCAAATGGGCCATGACATAACTCTGCATCACAGAATAAAATTTTTCTGCAGAGATTAAACTTAAAAAAAATGTTATTTATCAATTTTCAAAATATTATAATCACATTATAACAATGCAACTAAGGAAATAAAGGAAAATAACAGAAAAGGAAAAATATATATCATCGTATATCATGAAAACATTATAATCTTTAGTCCACGATTATTAGGTAACTGAACCAACATATTAAGAAATTAAAATAAAGGAAAAAGAATAATTAACAGAATAGATGCCAATAACAGGAACAATCCTCAGCTGGCATAGCAATGCATCTGGAACTGTGGGATTTATGTCTGAACCTTCATTTCCTCTTCAGAAACCACAAATTCTAATAATTGCTTGGGGTCAGTAAAGACAAAGGAATTATTTTGAAAGGTAAAACAGCAAGCACAAGGAAACTGAAACAAAAAACGTTTACCTAGAGCTTGCACATTAGAGCACAAGGCTAAGAATTTCTGGCGTCTCCTCTGGGTATTCCTACATAAATCAAGAAAAATTCTTATCTTTGACCCCAAGAAAACACAATTATATATAAAAAATAGAATTTCAGAACAGAACTTCAGAACAGTATTTCTGTCCAGTTCCAAGGCAAAAGTCACTAGTAAAGTGGTACATTGAGTAACAAGTTCCAAAGATGATGACTCCAGGAAATCTGTTAGATTAGCATTTTGATTATTTTCTCTTTGTTTGGCTCCAGGTATCATCAAGTAGTTAGCTCTCACTAAAGGTGGCAATGTCTCAGATGGAAGTTTTAAAACTTCTAAAATATTTTCTAACCATTTCAACAGGAGTTATCAAAGGTGAGCATGGAAAATTCAAACTGATTTTCCATATACTCAATCTTCCTACTGGTTAAATTCTTATCTTTTGTAAGTGTCCCACATAATCCTTGTAATTCCAATGACTTATTTTCCAGTGTAGTCACATTATCTAGCCACTGATCTAATGGGCAGCTATTGTTCCTGTTACTACTTTAACCTCAGAAGAGAATATAGTAACTACTTGTATTAAAGATGAATTTAGGGCATTCACAGCATCCCACAGTGTGTCCAAAGTGACTACGGCCGGCTGGTCTAACCAGCGTGTCCACCTTTAAACCTGAAGCTCCTTCCACCACATCAGGCTGTGTACGCACGGCAATCAATCCCTGCTGCAATGGGAAAGAGACAAGTTACAACAGGGGAGGAGGTGAAAGCTGGCAAGCCCTCCTGCGGAATCCCAGATGGAGACGCTCCTTCTTCTAGGTCCACCTTAATACCAGCTAGCAGAGAGATTCCAGGTTGCGGTGGGCAGCCTAGAAGCAGTGCTGAGTGAAACCCTGCTTGCATTGCTGCTGGTATCCGCTGGCATTGCCAAAGAAGAAAGTAATCCAGAGCGTGAAGGGACGCCGAAAGAATCCAGCTTTGTTTGCTTCAAAGGCTCGGGTCCACCTAGCAGTGGTGGCAACTGCTCAGTCCTTCCTCTCCTTTTCTCCATCATAAGACAGGTGCCTGCTCAGCAAAGCTAAACGTGGTTCGAGACCGGAGCTCCTGCTCGAGTGTGTGTTCACGACATCATCTTGGCCTTGACTTGAGGACCCAGAGATTAAAGTTTTAAGTCATGTTACTAATCATGTTTTATAGAATACAGTTTTGATGACAGCAGCAATTTATTGCTTAAATAATAGTGAAGAGTCCAAAATGACTCCTAAGCTTCTCACTGACTTCAAGATAGGAAGAGAGACATTTTCAAACTGAAAACTTCATAGTGGACATTTCTCTTCTGAACGAGACAACCATAGAATTTGAGTTTTCTTTATGTTCAGGGAGAGACCATTGGAATTCATTCAAGCTTGTACTGTTCTAAGATAAAGTTCAAGCAGTTTAACTCCTTCAACGTTTGATGTTACAGAAAATTAAAAAACTGAAGATTGTTCACATATAAATGATAGTTAACACCTAAATTAGCTAATAATTTGCAAACTGGAAACATAAGTTAAAAAAAACAGATAAGGAAGAGCTCTGTGATACACCTGACTTCACTGCAATCCAATCTGATTTAGAAAAAATTTGAATCACTTGAAAATAATCTACTAAAAAAGATTTAACCATAACAGAACTTTACCAGAAATCCCAAATGATTTTAAACGCTCAATTAATATAGTATGATTAACAGAATCGAATGCAGCCGCTACATCTAATGATGTTAAAAAAAAACCCCAAAACTTTCACATCTATCAAACTCAATTGAATTTCCTCTAGTATAGAAATTAAAGGTTTCAGTATTATGGCTGAGCTAAGCAGAGAGGGAGGTGAGCAGCACTTTATGTTAATCATTCATTGAAGGAAAGACAGGCAGGCTGATGGAGCCATATTTATACACTTTGGGGGATATTAACCACTAAAAGGGATAAAATTAAAATGGGCTTAATAAGGTAAGCACACAGAAGAAGGATAGCTGAAGCTAATCGGATTGGGGGAGGGGGGTCAGAGAATGTATTTAAGCACAATAAAAAATAATCATACTGACAATGACCTGGTGACTGGGAAGGGGCATCTGGGTTTTCAGGTCTCTGTTATTCAGAGATTCTGTTTTTGGCCTTTTGCCTGAGCCAGGAGGTTGTCCTCTATTGGAGAAACCCTAGAACTGTTGGTGTTGGTCACAGAGCTCTGTTAAGAGCTGGTATTCTGGGCCACAGCAGGGGGAAGTGCACTATGAGCTCCTCCTGAAGACTGATAGTAGGGAGGTTGCTTCCTTTTGGGAAAACCCTGTTACTACTGGTTGCAGAGCCCTGTTAAGGGCTGGTATTCTGGGCCACAGCAGGGGGAAGTGCACTATGAGCGCCTCCTGAAGACTGATAGTAGGGAGGTTGCTTCCTTTTGGGAAAACCCTGTTACTACTGGTTGCAGAGCCCTGTTAAGGGCTGGTATTCTGTGCCATGGCAGTGAAAAGTACTCTATGGACTCCTTCTGAAGACTGGCAGAGAAGAAGTTGTCTTCTATGGAAGTGTCCTGGGACTGTTGGTCATAGAGCTCTGTTAAGAACTGGTATTCTGGGCCACAGCAGGACCCCTAGAAGTACCTTGAGAAGATGATTGGTGACCTTGGGACGTCCTCAGGGCAATATTTCCTTGGGAGCAGCTCAGGGTGAGGCAGAAGGCTTGGGGAGCCATGTGGACCCTAGGTCCAGTGCCAGAGAAGGCCCTTGGAAGTGGGATTGGGGTGTATCAGCCCCTGGACCAACTCAGGGCAAGGCCTTTGGAGGCACAAGGGGGTTCCCAAGGCCCAGCGGTAGAAAGCTCCCAGGGTGCGGTCGGCACCGGGAGTGGAGTTGCAGCTCACGGGGTGCAGGTTGGCACCAGGAGCCCAGTGGAGGAGGCAGCTCCAGGGAGTGCAATTGGTGCAGGGATTAGCCAAAACCAGCCTGGCACAACTTCCTTTGGATGTCTAGTAGCCACCAGCCCTGAGTGCTCCAGCAGGAGGGTGAGACTTAAATGGGGAGAGGACCAGGGAAGGACATAAGGAAGGACTAAGGGGTGGGACATAGGCCACACTGCCACGTCCACACAAAGATTCAGCCTAGAGTGACAAGAAAGAACCAGGAGTTGCTGCTTAGGCAAAAAAGGACTAATGGATTCAAAGAGTGTTGAACTAATTGATTTAAACAGTACTGGCAAGTACCAAGTATTGGTATTAAACTTTGTGATATATGATTTATAGTCTTCTATGCATTTCAGAAGTTATCTCAAAATGAAGCTTTAATCACTGCTAAATCTTTCAACCCTTTTATATTTCTGTATAGTAAAACCTGTACATAGTTCAGTAAAACTTCAACTTTTGGTTGACAGCCTTGTTCGCAGAGGTCATTTTTGGTTTTCCTGAGGAGAAGAGGGCAGGGGCATAGCCTGGGTGGGCCAGGGCCCACCCGGCAGTGTTGTACCTGTAACATAGCTGGCGTGGAGGGGATCAGGCTGTGCTTACGTGGTCCTGCATCTCCCTACCTTGTGTCACTCCCGCATGAATGTGTTCCCTGGCAGTGGCGGCGGCGATTCCCACATGATCCCTGCTGGTGCCGCTAAGCCAGAAGCCTCCTTTCTGCCGCATCCCGGCTCCCTCGGTTGCAACTTCCTGTTCTAACTATGCGGGGGGATTCTGCAGAAAGGAGGATTCCGGCTTAGCGTCAGGCAGTGTGTGCGGATCGCTGCCACTGCTGAAGACCTGTACACACAAGAACAACACTTAAGGGAGGGAGATGCAGGACTGCAGGAGCCCAGCCTGCTTCCCTCCATGCTGCCAGGAACCCGATCATAGAAAGTTGTGAGGTGGGGTAAGGAATGAGAAATGCTGTGCTGGGGGGGGGGGGGTGGATGTCATAGAGGGAGAATTGTTGGACATGACATGGGATGGGAGGGGATAATTGTTGGACATAAGGGTGGAGGGGATGTTGACATGCTGCATGGAGGGTGAGAGGGATGAGAGAGGGAGAAATGCTACATAGCCATGGAAGGTGTTAGGGGTGAGAGAGGGAGAAATGTTGGACATAGGGTTGGAGGGGAGGGAGAGAAGCTGCTTGGGGGGGGGGGTGAGAGGGATGAGAGAATTGTTGGGGAGGGGAGAGGAGAGCTGTTGGAGATAAGGGTGGAGGGGAGGGATGATGTATGGAGGATGAGAGGGATGAGAGAGGGATAAATGGACATAGGGGTGGAGGGATGAGCGAGAGGCCACATGGAGAGTGAGAGGGGTGAGAGAGGGAGGGAGAATTGTTGCATGGAGGGTGAGAGAGAGAGAATTGTTGGAGATGGGGAGGGGAGAATTGTTGGACATGAGAGTGAGATGCTGCATGGAGGGTGAGAGAGGGAGAAATGTTAGACATAGGGGTGGAGAGGAGGAAGAGATGGTGCACAGGGAGAGAGGAGAAGCGTTGGACAAGATAGTGGACAGGAGGAAGGGAAAATGCTGCATTGGGGAGGAGGAAGAGATTTTGGGCACAAGGGAGGGGAAGAGAGGGTGGACAATAGGAGAGAAGGAGAGATTTTGCACATGGAGGACGATGAAAGGGAGGGAGAGGAGAGAAAGAGGGAGATGTTGGATCCAGGAACAGAAGGGAGTGATAGAGGGATGCTGGACAGTCGGAGTGAGGGGAGACAGAGAGGGAGAAATACTGGAGAAATGGGGGAGCAAGCAGGAGGAAAGAGAGAAGGGACAGGGAGATGTCAGGCTACGAGACTGGAGATAGGGAGAAAGAGGGAACAGTTGCTGGGATAGAAGGGTGGAGGGGATGGTAGAATCATGTGGGGGAGCCCAGGAGGCAGTGGCAAGGAAATGAATGAGAGGATAATGATTAGGGAGAGTAGAAATATGGTAATGGAGATTAGATTAAAGATGAAAGAGAATTGAGGGCTGGGGAAGGTTTGAGAAAGGTAATGGGAGAGCTACCCTACTGGGTGAGAGAAGATGGAAATTTGATAGATGGCTGAAAAGTGAAAAGGAGGAGAAGGGTGATAGAGGGTGAAATTTAAGTTGACAGAACAGAAAAGAAAAAAAAGAGGAAAGAGCTAAAAAGGAATGATCAGTATGTTAGAGGCAGGTGTAGTGAGTGAATAGACAGGAGAGAGGAGAAAAGACAAATGAACAGCAGCCACTTGAAGGAGAATTAGCAGATGGCAGACAGGAAAGCAGAAAAGAGAAATCAGAACCAACATGATAGAAAAATAAAATTTCCAGACCACAAAGGTAGAAAAAATAATTTTATTTTGAATTCTTTAAAAGGAATATGTTAGCTTTGGGAAATGTGCATAGTAAATTACTTTGTATTGTGTTCAGTAGAAAAGGAAATACATTTCTGTTTTTCTTTCTCCAGTGTTGTAGTACATGCTAGATTTATCTTCTTGGGGTTCCCAGCTCAATTTTTGTCTAAATATTTTTATTTCTAATTTGTGATCCCTTGTTCTGTATTTGGTGAGGGTCTGTCAGTGTGTTGATCAAGTCTGTACAGTGCTGTAATCTGCATTCTCAGATAAGTGAACTGGTTACTGTTCTGTTGCCTTTTTTTTTTTAAACATTTGTTGCAGAAATGCATTTTTATGTAAAAGATAAAATAAGACATTGGATGCAAATGATTAAGACAAATTGGACAGCTTCGGTTCTAGTATAGCTGTGTGATATAGGAGATCCAGTAGTTTATTTTAGAGCCATATATGATGCCTCGTTGTCTTTAAAAATTAAACAAAAATTATATATGTTGCTGCAATAAATTGATTCATAGTGTGTTTGGTTAGTAAGCATTTTGGTATTGTTGCCACTTAGTGTGTACTCTTGTACCCTTTGTGGTGTGATAGTGATGGCAGGTGGGGAAATTGGAGGGGAGGAAGAGAGGAGAGAGGGGTTCAAGGAGTGGGGGCTCTCCTCTATTTTCTGACCTGGCCTCTAGCATGGCTAACATCGGTCCTGACCCTTGCTGTATAGCTGGTGGGGATCCCCAAGTATCCCCAGCTGTAGAATTCATCCAAAGATAGCCAAAACTCCCTTCTCCCAAGCTCTGCAGTCGACGACAGCATCCTTGAGCCACCGATACCTATACGTGAGTGGGGTGCTGGCATCAGTGGCTTAGGGTCAATGCTGCTGCCTGGCAAGCTTGGTAAAAGGGAATAATGGCTACCTTCAGAGAAAGTGTAATTTATATTTTGAGGTGGGGGTAGAGCGGGGCAGAGAAAATGTTGTGCCCACCCACTTTGGGCTCAGGCCCATCGAAAATTGGCTGACTGGCTACGCCACTGGAAGAGGGTAACCCCACCTGCTAACACATTTTGTTCCCCAGGTGGAGGTACTAGGCGCCAAACGCTCAAGAGACTGACGGAGCCTTCCCCGGATCCAGAGATGCCCACAAGGGGGCATCACACACATGTACAAATACACAGTTGCTGTTTGGCTTGGATCTAAATGGGTAATGAGGTGAAATAGATGACTAAAAAGTTTGCTTGTCCAAAATATTTCTCAACAAGTGCTAATAATTTATTGCTCAGTGCCAAAGAGGGTCAGTGCTTGTGTAGATGTGGTAGATCAGATCTCTGATGCATTTAATTAGCATTTGATGTAGAAGGGAATCATTCTTTGTCCACTAAGAGCACAAACATTGGAACTGAAATTGATAGCAAATTTCTGCTAGGAAAATATTTTTTCCTTGCTGGAGAAAAGGAGCCATATGCTATATATCTTGATGGCAGCACTAAGCACTGCTAGACACAAACAGTGCCAGATTTTTGGCAGAATGCCAAAAATCACTCAAGACAGTGGTAGCTAGGTCTTTTTTTAAAAGCTTTTATGAAAACAAAAAGAGTCAGGAGAGATATCGACCAGCTGGAAAAGGACATTCATTCCAGTGAGGGACAGCTTAAATTTTGCTGCTGACATTTCTGGACTTGTAAGCTATGGCGAGCAGTTGTTTGAACTCAGACATAGAGCAATGATATATTAAGCATGCGAGGTTATGTCTGGAAGAAAGCATGAGAACTGAATGCATCCTGGCTGTCACATAGAGGTCAGTAGTAGATGGGAGTTTCCAGGAAAGCAATAAAAATGCTTTGCTTGCTGCACATCTGGTTTTATAATGTCTAATTTCTAGCAATTTTTTTCAGAAGAAAAAGGCGTTTTTCTGATTAACATTTTCTGACTTGCTCTGATCTGTGACTGGACTTTTGATCTACAGTTAATTTTGTAACTCTCTTCCAGGTCTTGATCTGTCCCTTTCTCCCTCCCATGTCCTTTATCTGTTGCTGCCCAGCCTTTCCTGCTCCAGTCTGTTGCTACAGCCACTTCATGTTCCTTTCCTGGCCCATTTGCATAATTTTTCATTATGTTGGCTACATTCTGATATTTTCACACTTTTTCTTAGTTTATCAGCAGGGATTGGCAACCTACCATCTTCATTGACATCAATCTGCTTAGGTTTTCTTCTGATTCTGAGTTCAAGCATATCTTCTATTTCTTGTGGAACAAGGTTATCAATAGAAATCAAACAAAATAAAACATGGAAAAGAAAATAAGATGATACCTTTTTTATTGGACATAACTTAATACATTTCTTGATTAGCTTTCGAAGGTTGCCCTTCTTCCTCAGATCGGAAATAAGCAAATGTGCTAGCTGACAGTGTATATAAGTGAAAACATTCAAGCATTACTATGACAGTCTGCCAGAGTGGGAGGATGGGGGTGGGTAGGAGGTATGCATGGGGACCTCAAAGCATATCATTGATATTCTAACAGGATGGGTGTGGATATGTGAGGGGTGGGGTGATGGACAGAGACATACATATATGCTTTGATGTCCCCATGCATACCTCCTACCCACCCCCATCCTCCCACCCTGTCAGACTGTCATAGTAATGCTTGAATGTTTTCACTTATATACACTGTCAGCTAGCACATTTGCTTATTTCCGATCTGACGAAGAAGGGAGACCTTCGAAAGCTAATCAAGAAATGTATTAAGTTATGTCCAATAAAAAAGGTATCATCTTATTTTCTTTTCCATGTTTTATTTTGTTTGATTTCTATTGATAACCTTAAGAGTGGACTAACACGGCTACCACACTCCTCTACTTGTGGAACAAGGAAAATTGTTTATAGAATAATGTGTCCTTGCAATTTAGTGTATGTAGGGAGGAGCAGTCATCTGATTAGGATACGTTTAACAGAAAATAAGTCCCGGATAGCCACTCAGCATGTTCAGACCCCTTTAGTTGCTCATTGGTTGACCCAACAACATACTTTGTCCGATAAAAGATGGCGGATAGTGGATTATATTGAAGCAGAGATGGAAGGAAGTTCAGCTGTTACTCTTTTAAATTACAGGGAACAGCAGATATAAATTCTGTGAAAAAAATGCCGCCACCATCTTGGCAGGAAAAATCCTTCAAATAGATGGCTATTTCGTTGTCAAAGGTGAAAGAGTCCATGTGGTGGGAACACCTTGACTTTCATAAGCCCAAAATAAACAAAATAAGTAGAGAAGTGGTATAGGCTGGTAAAATCATAACAGTGTATTTTCTCACCCTGTTTAACCTGATAGTACAGACAGAAGGCATTCGTTCTACCTCTAAAATGAACCTCCCATGAAACTAAAGGTTGAATAAGGCTGCTCTGCAAATTCCCCATCCATTTTAAACAACCTGTCCCATTCATGTTCCCAAATACTTATGACCTTACGAAAGAACTAAGAGATCTACCTGTACCAGAAATGGTTTTCAGGGGTGACGATGCGGAGGAACTGAAGGAAATCTCGGTGAACCTGGAAAACATACTGAGCCAAACTGAGAAGATAAAGAGTGATAAATCACTGGACCGTATGGTATACACCCCAGGGTATTCAAAGAACTCAAACATGAAATTTCTGATCTGCTATTAGTGATCTGTAATCTGTCATTAAAATCATCTGTAGTACCTGAAGATTTAAGGGTGGCCAATGTAACGCCGATATTGTTAAAAGGTTCCAGGGATGATCCAGGAAATTACAGCCGGTAAGCCTGACTTCAGTGCCAGGCAAAATAGTGGAAACTATTATAAAGAATAAAATTACAGAACACGTAGCCAAACATGGTTTAATGGGAAAGACTCAGCATGGATTCAACCAAGGGAGGTCTTGCCTTACCAATTTCCTTCATTTCTTTGAAGGCATGAATAAACATATCAATAAAGGTAACCTAGTGGATGTAGTGTATCTAGATTTTCAGAAAGCTTTTGACAAAATACGTCATGAGAGACTCCTGAGAATATTAAACAGTCATGGGGCAGGAGGCCATCCCAGAGTACTGATAGAATTGAAAAATGAATTGGTGGAACTATTGTTAGTAATATGTAATTTATTTTTAAAATTGAGCTTTGTACCGGAAGATTGGAGGGTGGCCAATGTAACGCTGATTTTTAAAAAAGGTTCCAGAGGAGATCCGGGAAATTATAGACTGACGAGCCTGATGTCAGTGCCAGGCAAAATGGTAGAGACTATTATAAAGAACAAAATTACAGAGCATATTCAAAAGCATGGATTAATGAGACAAAGCCAATATGGATTTAGTGAAGGAAAATCTTGCCTCACCAATCTATTACATTTCTTTGAAGGGGTGAACAAACACATAGATAAAGGTGAGTCGGTTGATATTGTGTATCTGGATTTTCAAAAGGCGTTTGACAAAGTACCTCATGAAAGACTCCAGAGGAAATTGGAGAGTCATGGGATAGGAGGTAGTGTCCTATTGTGGATTAAAAACTGGTTAAAAGATAGAAAATAGAAAGTAGGGTTAAATGGCCAGTATTCTCAATGGAGAAGGGTAGTTAGGGGGGTTCCCAGGGGTCTGTGCTGGGACCGCTGCTTTTTAACATATTTATAAATGACCTAGAGATGAGAGTAACTAGTGAGATTTGCTACTCTTCAGTTTGCTGAATTGCCCCATTACGTCCTCCAGGTTTACCGTGAAGTCAAGTAAGTTTCTCAGACTCGTCCGCTTGAAATACCATTTCTGACACCGGTATCCCACCCAAATCTTCCTCGGTGAAGACTGAAGCAAAGAATTCATTCAATCTCTCCACTACGTCTTTATCTTCCTTGATCACCCCTTTTACCCCTCGGTCATCCAGCAGCCCAACTGATTCTTTTGCCAGCTTCCTGCTTTTAATATATCAAAAAACATTTTTGCTATGTTTTTTTGCCTCTAATGCTATCTTTTTTTCGTAATCCCTCTTGGCCTTCTTCATCTGCGTCTTGCATTTACTTTGACACTCCTTATGCTGCTTCTTGTTATTTTCAGACTGTTCCTTCTTCCACTTTCTGAAGGCGTTTCTTTTAGCCCTAATAGCTTCCTTCACCTCACTTTTCAACCACGCTGGCTGTCTTTTGGACTTCCGTCTTTCTTTTCTAATTCGCAGAATATATTTGGCCTGGGCCTCCAGGATGGTATTTTTGAACAGCGTCAATGCCTGTTGTACAGTTTTTACCCTCTCAGTTGCCCCCCTAAGTTTTTTTTTTTTTTACCGTTCTTCTCATTTTATCATAGTCTCCTTTTTTTTTAAAGTTAAACGCTAACGTATTTCACTTCCTGTGTATAGTTACTTCAAGGTTGATATCAAAACTGATCATATTATGATCACTGTTATCAAGCGGCCCCAGTACCATAACGTCCCTCACCAGATCATGCTCTCCACTAAGGACCAAGTCTGGAATTTTTCCTTCTCTCGTCGGCTCCTGCACCAGCTGCTCCATAAAGCTGTCCTTGATCTCATCAAGGAATTGTACCTCTCTAGCGTGTCCCGATGTTACATTTACCCAGTCTATATTTGGATAATTGAAGTCACCCATTATTATCACATTGCCCATTTTGTTTGCGTCTCTGATTTCTTTTATCATTTCTGTGTCTACTTGCTCATCCTGGCGAGGCGGACGGTAATACACTCCTATCACCATCCTTTCCTCTTTTATACATGGAATTTCAACCCACAATGATTGAAAGGTGTGATTTGTGTCCTGCTGAATTTGTAATCTATCTGAGTCACGGCTCTTGTTAATATACAATGTAACATAGTAACATAGTAGATGACGGCAGAAAAAGACCTGCACGGTCCATCTAGTCTGCCCACGATAAACTCATATGTGTAGAAATGTTAAGTAGTAGTAGTAGTATACCTTACCTTGATTTGTACCTGTCTTTTTCAGGGCACAGACCGTATAAGTCTGTCCAGCAGTATTTCCCGCCTCCCATCACCGGCTCCAGCACAGACCCCGTATAAGTCTGCCCTCCCCTATCCTAGCCTCTCAACCACCAACCCCTCTTCACCCCGCCACCCAATTTCAGCTAAGCTTCTGTGGATCCATTCCTTCTGCACAAGATTCCTTTATGCCTATCCCACGCATGTTTGAATTCCGTTACCGTTTTCATCTCCACCACCTCCCATGGGAGGGCATTCCAAGCGTTCACCACCCTCTCTGTGAAGAAATACTTCCTGACATCTTTCCTGAGTCTGCCCCCCTTCAATCTCATTTCATGTCCTCTCGTTCTACCGCCTTCCCATCTCCGGAAAAGATTTGTTTGCGGATTAATACCTTTCAAATATTTGAACGTCTGTATCATATCACCCCTGTTCCTCCTTTCCTCCAGAGTATACATGTTCAGGTCAGCAAGTCTCTCTTCATACATCTTGGAATGCAACTCCCATACCATCCTCGTAGCTTTTCTTTGTGCCGCTTCCATTTTTTTAACATCCTTCGCAAGGTACAGCCTCCAAAACTGAACACAATACTCCAGGTGGGGCCTCACCAATGTCTTATACAGGGGCATTAAAACCTCCTTTCTTCTGCTGGTCACACCTCTCTCTATACAGCCTAGCAACCTTCTCGCTACGGCCACCGCCTTGTCGCACTGTTTCATCGCCTTCAGGTCCTCAGATACTATCACCCCAAGATCCCTCTCCCCGTCCGTGTCTATCAGGCTCTCCCCAACTAACACATACGCCTCCCTTGGATTTCTACTCCCTAAGTGCATCACTTTGCATTTCTTCGCATTGAATTTTAATTGCCAAACGTTAGACCATTCTTCCAGCTTCTTCAGATCTTTTTTCATGTTTTCCACTCCCTCCGGGTTGTCCACTCTGTTGCAAATCTTGGTGTCATCCGCAAAAAGGCAAACTTTACCTTGTAACCCTTCGGCAATGTCACTCACAAATATATTGAACAAAATGGGCCCCAGCACCGATCCCTGAGGCACTCCACTATGCTACCCCTCCACCAGTCCGGTTCACCCTATCACTACGATATACTTTGTACCTCGGTATGACAGTGTCCCACTGGTTATCCTCCTTCCACCAGGTGTCAGTAATGCCTATTATATCCAATTTTTCATGTAGTGCAATATATTCCAACTCTCCCATCTTATTTCTTAGACTCCTAGCATTTGCATATAGACATTTCAGAGTATGTTTGTTGTTCCTATTTGCATGATGCTTAGTACCTGACACTATTGATTTGCCATCTTTTGTATGATCTTTAGTTGTATTTAAGGGCACCTGGCCTACCACGGTCTGTTGTGGAACCTCACTATCCAGAAACCCTATCTTCCCTGTTTGTGAGGTATCCTTGCAAGATACCTTATCCTGAACCATGCGCTTTTGAGCGACTGTCGGCCTTCCCCCCATTTCTAGTTTAAAAGCTGCTCTATCTCCTTTTTAAATGCCGATGCCAGCAGCCTGGTCCCACTCTGGTTAAGGTGGAGCCCATCCTTTCGGAATAGGCTCCCCCTTCCCCAGAATGTTGCCCAGTTCCTAACAAATCTAAAACCCTCCTCCCTGCACCATCTCATCCACGCATTGAGACTCCGGAGCTCTGCCTGTCTCTTGGGCCCTGCGCGTGGAACAGGTAGCATTTCAGAAAATGCTACCCTAGAGGATCTGGATTTGAGCTTTCTACCTAAGAGCCTAAATTTGGCTTCCAGAACCTCTCTCCCACATTTTCCTATGTTATTGGTACCCACATGTATCAAGACAGCCGACTCCTCCCTAGCACTATCTAAAATCCTATCTAGGTGATGCCTGAGGTCCGCCATTGACTTAGCAGTAAGGTCTCACGCGGTAACCGTGCAGTAATCATCTACATGCATAGATTGGCGGTTTCTGCCTTGTGCCAGAAAATAAAAATTTTTTTCCGGTGCACATAGCAGACATGCGTAAAAAATTAAATTACCGCCCGGGCCATGTAGTAACTGGGTGGTAACTCCAAATTGACGAACGTTGGGCACATGTAGGCACCTACGCGGCTTAGTAAAAGTGCAATCCACTGAAGTCTTGTGAGGCTGCCCTTGTAAGTCTCGGCAGCCATTTTAAAGAGCGATGCAGCAGCGGGAGGGTGAGCGCCGGCAGTGGGCAGGAAAGACTGGGGATCTTTCCTACCCTGAAGAATCCACTAGACCATCAGGGTGGCTGCCTTCAGGTATGTGCTGGGACCCTGCAACTCGGGGTACCAGGGAGGACGACTGGAATAGGTGAGGTGAGGTGGGGTGAGGACCGTGGGGAGGATACTGTTAAAAAAAGTTGTATTTTCAAACATGCTGGCTTGTGCATATGGATGTACACAGAGGAAGTATAATAAGGGAATAACTTTTCATAGGTAGAGTAGTAATTTGTTATAAATTGTAATCGGTGTGTCATTTGGAGGGGCTGGTTGTATTGGTGCGGAGATTTTGTTTTCTCCTGGTAAAGGACTTCTAAAATTGACATGTTATGAGAATCAGGTGCTCAACAGTCAGAGTTTCTATCTATTTATTTACTTATTTATGGCATTTTAGCATACTAGGAGATTGGGCGTTCAAATGGCAGATGAAGTTCAATGTTGACAAGTGCAAAGTGATGCATGTGGGAAAGAGGAACCCGAATGTCAGCTATGTCATGCAAGGTTCCGCTTTAGGAGTTACAGACCTAGAAAGGGATCTGGGAGTCACCGTGGATAAGACGTTGAAAACTTCTGCTTAGTGTGCTGCGACGGCTAAGAAGGCACACAGAATGTTGAGTATTATTAAGAAAGGGATGGAAAACAAACATGCGGATGTTATAATGCCATTGTATCGCTCCATGGTAAGACCGCACCTCCAGTATTGTGTTCAGTTCTGGTCACCGCACCTCAAAACAGATATAAAGGAATTGGAGAAGGTGCAGAGAAGGGCAACGAAAATGGTAAAAGGGATGGGAGGACTTCCCTATGAGGAAAGGCTAAGACGGTTAGTGCTCTTCAGCTTGGAGAAGAGGTGGCTGAGGGGTGATATGATAGAAGTCTACAAGATAATGAGTGGAATGGAGCGGACAGATGTGAAGCGTTAGTTTACACTTTCTAACAACAATACAACCAGGTGACATAAAATGAAGCTAGAATGTGGTAGATTTAAAACAAATAGGAGAAAGTTTTTCTTTACTCAGCGCGTAGTTAGACTCTGGAACTCTTTATGTAAGGAGAGTAAATAAAAGCAAGAGAAAAAGGAAACCGATATGGTTCTCCAAGCAAGTGGCTGACAAAATAAAGGCTAAAGAATTAGCGTTCCAGAATATAGAAAATCTCAAGAACAGGAACACGGGGAGGAATACTGGATGAAACTGAAAGAAGCCAAGAGAGAGGTATGTCTGGCAAAGGCGCAAGCGGAAGAACAAATGGCTAGAAATGTAAGGAGGGGCGACAAAAATTTCTTCAGGTATATTAGTGAAAGGAGAATGACTAAAAAGGGAATTGTGAGACTAAAAGATACTGCAAACCGCTATGTAGATAATGATGAAGAAAAAGCCAATTTGCTAAATAGATACTTTTGTTCTGTTTTCACTGAAGAAAATCCTGGGGAAGGACCGCAAGGGACTGGCAAAAGTACACCTGAGAATGGAATGGATATAGCACCGTTCACGGAAGAGAGTGTGTATCAACAACTTGGAAAGCTAAAGGTGGACAAAGCCATTGGACCGGACGGGATCCACCCCAGAATATTGAGGGAGCTCAGAGAGGTTCTGGCGGGTCCTCTTAAAGATTTGTTTAATAAATCCTTGGAGACGGGAGTGGTTCCGAGGGATTGGAAAACGGCGGAGGTGGTCCCTCTTCACAAAAGTGGTGATAGGGAAGAAGCTGGAAACTACAGGCCGGTAAGCCTCACTTCGGTAATTGGAAAAGTAATGGAAACGATGCTGAAGGAAAGGATAGTGAATTTCCTGGAAGCCAATAAGTTGCAAGATCCAAGACAACATGGTTTTACCAAAGGGAAATCGTGCCAAACGAATCTCATTGAATTCTTTGATTGGGTAACTGGAGAATTGAATCATCGACGTGCTATAGACGTAATCTACTTAGATTTTAGCAAAGCTTTTGACACGGTACCCCACAGGAGGCTCTTAAATAAACTCGATGGGCTGAAGATAGGTCCCGAAGTGGTGAACTGGATTAGGAACTGGTTGAACGACAGACGCCAGAGGGTGGTGGTGAATGGAGTTCGCTCGGAGGAGGGAAAGGTGAGTAGTGGAGTGCCTCAGGGATCGGTGCTGGGGCCGATTCTGTTCAATATATTTGTGAGTGACATTGCCAAAGGGTTAGAAGGTAAAGTTTGCTTATTTGCGGATGATACTAAGATTTGCAACAGAGTGGACACCCGGGAGGGAGTGGAAAGCATGAAACAGGATCTGAGGAAGCTAGAAGAATGGTCTAAGGTTTGGCAATTAAAATTCAATGCGAAGAAATGCAAAGTGATGCATTTAGGGAGTAGAAACCCACGAGAGACTTATGTGTTAGGCGGTGAGAGTCTGATAGGTACTGAGGGGGAGAGGGATCTTGGGGTGATAGTATCCGAGGATCTGAAGGCGACGAAACAGTGTGACAAGGCGGTGGCCGTAGCGAGAAGGTTGCTAGGCTGTATAGAGAGAGGTGTGATCAGCAGAAGAAAGGAAGTGTTGATGCCCCTGTACAAGTCGTTGGTGAGGCCCCACCTGGAGTATTGTGTTCAGTTTTGGAGGCCATACCTTGCGAAGGATGTTTAAAAAAAATGGAAGCGGTGCAAAGAAAAGCTACGAGAATGGTATGGGATTTGCGTTCCAAGACATATGAAGAGAGACTTGCTGACCTGAACATGTATACCCTGGAGGAAAGGAGGAACAGGGGTGATATGATACAGACATTCAAATATTTGAAAGGTATTAATCTGCAAACAAATCTTTTCCGGAAATGGGAAGGCGGTAGAACGAGAGGACATAAAATGAGATTGAAGGGGGGCAGACTCAGGAAAGATGTCAGGAAGTATTTTTTCACAGAGAGGGTGGTGGACGCTTGGAATGCCCTCCTGCGGGAGGTGGTGGAGATGAAAACGGTAACGGAATTCAAACATGCGTGGGATATGCATAAAGGAATCCTGTGCAGTAGGATTGGATCCTCAGCAGCTTAGCCGAAATTGGGTTGTGGAGCAGGTGGGGGAAGAGGGGTTGGTGGTTGGGAGGTGAGGATAGAGGAGGGCAGACTTATACGGTCTGTGCCAGAGCTGGTGATGGGAGGCGGGACTGGTGGTTGGGAGGCGGGAAATACTGCTGGGCAGACTTGTACGGTCTATGCCCTGAAAAAGGCAGGTACAAATCAAGGTAAGGATACACATATGAGTTTATCTTGTTGGGCAGACTGGATGGACTGTGCAGGTCTTTTTCTGCCGTCATCTACTATGTTATATGTTACTCAGCGCGTAGTTAGACTCTGGAACTCGTTGCCGGAAAATGTAGTGACAGCAGTTGGCCTTACTGAGTTTAAAGGGGGTTTGGACAGATTCATGAAGGAAAAGTCCATTGAACATTATTAATTTACATTTTTGTTTTCTTTTTGGGGTTTTGCCAGGTTCTTGAGGCCTGGATTGGCCACTGTCGGAGACAGGATGCTGGGCTTGATGGACCCTTGGTCTTTTCCCAGTATGGCGATGCTTATGTTCTTATGTTCTTAATACCTGTAGGAAATCCCTATTGCTACTAGAATGTTTCAGAATGATTATTAGTCTATAATCTTCTCTCTGACAATGTATTTTCCTAGGTATGCCTTGTTTTCTGTTTTTTAAACCGCATTGAACCCTTCGGAGCTAATTGCGATTTAGAAATATTAAATTGTACTGTATATTCTTCTATTTTTCTGATTGGCTAGAGGAGACACCACCTCCTGGCCAGAAAGTATAATCTGTCTTTTAAGATTTTGCTTATTGGGACATTTGTGGCTCCACTTTAGGTCACCTGCAATAATGTCTGTAGTGACTCTGTTAGAACTTTCATTTAGGACTTTGCTGAAATATCTAGTGCCAACACTGGTGCTGAGACCAGTGTGCAGCCTTGTGATTTCAGAGCTGGTATCTGTAATTTGCTGTTACCCCTGCATTCCCCGGGCAGGGGCAGAGGAAGATCCCCTCTGTTTCTGCATCTCTATGCCTGATGTGATTACCTGTTGATCTAATTGCCTGCTGATGAATCATTGGCTGCACCTATATGATATCACCAGCTGCTGGGGTGTCTGATATGGATTTGTTTACTCCTTGCATAAGAGTCATGCAAAGAACTGTGAGTTGTGATCCTTTCTAGTTCATATGTGGCCCCAGAGGTGTAAACCAGCATTTTCCATTTTAAAAAGGGAATACATGTCTAGTAGAAAAAATTTCCCTGTCAGGTTTTACCCCAGCTCAAAGGTATGCATAGATTTTTAAACAGTGAACATTATGGCCAGCACACTACATGAGGGATTAGGTAAGTAATTCTCCTTAATCTCAAATTGTTTATCTCTGCCTCCAAAATGGGGAAAAATGCTGCCTCATTACTTAATTGGCAGCACTTGCATCTCTATGCTTGTACAATGGGACAGTTATACATAGAATATGTTGAGTTTGAGCTGCTTATTTTTTCTCATGTGTATATTTGTATAATGGTTGCTCCTGCTGCACATGGAGGGAAATACACATATATTCCCGCATGACCTTATACATATTTTACAAAAGACTCCAAATTCTGCAGAGCCTTTTCTATAAAAACTCCAGAATCGAGCACATCCCAACCTGGACTTTTGAATTCTGATTTCAACATTATGTGTTAAATGGTCCTTCACATCTCTCATCTATGGTTTTGTCCTCCCTGACTGCCTCTTTTACCCCAGGACCACCTAATGGTCCAAATGACTTCCTCAAAGACTTATTGCTTGAAATGTACCTGAAGAAGTTTTTATTATGAGTTTGCTTCTAACTTGTCAGTGCTTATGCTCTTTCCTGTTTTCTTCATTCAGATCCTTTTTCCATTTTTTAAATGTTCCATTGATTATAGCTGCTTTCCTCATCTCACCTTTTAACCATGTCAGCAGCTTGGCCTTTCTTCCACCTTTTTTATTGCATGGAATATAGCTAGTCTGAGTGGAGGAGTAGCCTAGTGATTAGTGCAGTGGCCTGAGAACCTGGGGAACTGGTTTCAATTCCCACTGCAGATCCTTGTGACCCCGGGCTAGTCAGTTAACCCTCCATTGCCCCAGGTACAAAATAAGTACCGGTATATAATACATAAACCGCTTTGATTGTAACCACAGAAAGGTAGTATGTCAAATCCCATCCCCTTTCCAAGACAGTATGCCTGATTTAAACAATTAACTTTTGCAGCTGCTCCTTTCCATTTTTTTATCATAGCCTTTCTTTAGTTATTAAGTCCAATTTGATCACGTTATGGTCACTATTGCCAAGCAGCTCCAGCACTGTTACCTTTTGCATCAAATCCTGTGTTCCACTAAGGACTACTACATCTAAAAGAGCTCCCCCTCTTGTTAGTTCCTGAACCAGCTGTCTATGAAGAAGTCATTTATTTAATCTGGAATTTTTGCTCCCTAGAATGTCGCTGGGGTTTGCAACAGTGTTGTGTAGTAACTAAGTAAATGTAACTAGTTATTGTACTTAAGTAAATGTTTGTCACTTTTACTTGAAAAGAAGTAGAGGATAACATTTGTTACTTTGACTTTAACTGAAGTATAAATTTTGTCAATTTTTACTACTTTTACTCAGTTAAATCTGATGCTTGCAGTTAAAAGTAAAAAGGGCCCTGTTTACTAAGCCATGCTGTTGGCATGCTAACCTTTTAGCGTGCTCTAATTTTTAGCGCACACTAATGATAGAGACACCCATTATATTCCTATGGGTGTTTCTAGCACTAACGCGTGCTAAAAAGTCTGCGCACCTACAGCATGGCTTAGTAACAGTAAAAGTGGAACCAAGATGTAAATGATGATTCTTCAATAAACTAAGGAGCCCTTTTACTAAGTGGCGGTAAGCCCAATGCGCTCAGCAATCTGGAACTACCGCTGGCTCAACATGGGCGCCAGCGGTAGTTCTACCCCAGCATGCAGCATTTCCGGTGCAAGCGGAAATATTTAAAAAATATTTCTGCAAGGGGTTACTCAGCGGTAGTCAGCCAAAAAGATCAGTGATGAGTTGGGTCATGAGTTGGGGATGAAGCGGAAGCTTTTAGCAATTTTTGGTGAACGGATATATGTTTCTATCACAACAGACTGCTGGTCATCCCATGGAAAATTTTACATTGGGGTGACTGTCCACTGGATTGAAAGAGTCTTTAGAGAGGAAGAATGCTTGTCTGGCATTAAGACTGAAAGGTTCTCAAATATTTGATGTTCTTGTTTTAATTCTCAAAAATATTCAAACAGTTTGCCATCGAGACAAAAAATTGTTAGAACAACAACAGAAAATGATTCCAACTTTGTGAAAGCCTTCTTTGTAACTGGACAGCATGACGATGATAATGAAGATAAAGATGCAAGAGATGAATTAGAAAGAAGTATGACAATGGTGGTGATAAAGTATTCTTTGCTATATGGAAGTCAAGTGTTTCAGAGATTCCCTTGGTTACAACCCTGCAGACCCAGTCAAAAGACATCATTAATAGTGCAACCTAGCCTGATTTTAAATAACGTTTTTTTATCTGATTGGCCAATCCACTTTTTGCTAGTGCAATTGTTGAGCACCTTTTTAGCTGTGCTAGATTAATGACTCAGAAGTGCACTTGCATGAGTGATAGTCATTTTTAAAAATGTAGTTTTACTAAAAGCAAAGTGGATTGCATTAACAATAATTGCATTCATTGTAGTTGTGGTATTTTTATGTTTTACTCAAAAAAGTATATTAGGCAATAACTTTCTTACTTTCACTTAAGTAAAATTTTTAATGTGTTCTTCACTGTACTTTTACTTTAGTATTAAAATATATATTTGTTTTTATTTATACTTAATTACTTTGACCTAGTACTTTCAACAACATTGGTTTGTAGTGGTCTGTACTTTTGATACTATGTGTGGTGCTTATTGTAGGTCTTGGCAGTGGTGTATTTTGCATAGTTGATCAGTGTTCACTGATAGTCAACAATGTTGTCAATGAACAGATTTCTTTTATAATGACCATGACACCAACTATACAAACATTTTCACACCCCTCAACATATTTGTTAATTATGGTAAATAATGCCATCTCATTCTGTATTCCATAAAGAATTGGTTTATTCACATAGTAAACAGTTTATCAGTAAAACATCTCAGACAAAATGAAATCTGATGGACTGATTTGGAGTTCTATAGTGCACAGTGTCAATGGATCAGCACATTGTCAGGTTTACATTTCAGCACCATTGTTGCAGGATCAATCCATGCAACAAAACAAATTGGAAAAATAAAACTTAACCAGATTTCAGAGAGGATTTTGTTTTTCTTTCTTTTTCTCTATCCACGGAGTGAAAAACAAGACCCTCGACTTCCAAAACATTCTAGGCTTCTGAGGTAATGATTATTTTATTTTTTAGCACATGAATACAAAGAACTAACTGCATTTCAAATACTTTAGTAAAATTGAAAATTTCCAGAAGGAAAACCTTTTATTTTGTCCCAAACCCTATTCATCCTAAGTGCAGTAGACACAATATTGCTTTTAACTATACAGGAAAAAAAAAAAAAAGATAAAGTTGAGCCTTTCATAAATGGCAGAAATGTAAAAAACAAACAAACAAACAAACAAACAAACCTGAAGCTAATTTTAAAAATAATGTACTGGGTTCTTTTCCTGGACCTTGAAAACAGCTAACATACTGTATTAATGCCTTGGCTGTGTAGTCTGACATGGCTGCCATCTCTAGACAGCTCACTGGAGCTGGTGTACATCCTCTTATCATTTTATCTGTGATTTATGAAATTAGGTTGAGGTACCTCCAAGAATAAACGCAGATATCCAGCACTAGAGGTCTCAAGCATTTGGCAGTCAGAGAGCAAAGCTACAGCCGGGGAACAAATTCAGACAAACCCTTATGCTCTTCTGACAGAAGTATCAAGCTAGAAGGGTTTATATCATAGCTGGATTTATAGACGTAGTGTCCCTAGACTTGGATGAGGGGATCCAATGGCAATCCTCTGGTTGGTAGAGGTCGATGGCCTTAGCCCAGGGGCGTAGCTACAGGGGGCCACGGGGGCCTGGGCCCCCACAAATTTCATCCGGGCTCCTGTCAGCATGCACAGGAGAAGAAAGAAGAGCAGGGCAGAGAACGTGGCTGCTCCAGAGAGACTGGCGCTCAAGAAGGCTTCGACTGGAGGCAGGCAGGTGAGGAGGTGGTGTCGTCGGGGGGGGGGGGGGGGGGGGGGGGGGGGGGGCGGGAGCTCGGGCAGTAGGACGGCACTCAAAATGTGCCCCCAACCTCAGGCTCTGGCCCCCTTCCACCGTAAGGTCTGGCTATGCCCCTGCCTTAGCCTCATGCTTACTTATACCTAATTGGAAATCTGGGCCTGGTTTCTCTAATAGGTAAACAACACTGTCTGTACTGTGCTATAAATAAAAGCTGAGCTGAATTCTGTCTGGCTAGAATGGTAAATGTGAATTCACTGTAAAAAGATTACATTGGTTCTAAATAGGATTGCCAACTGCCCTGTATTTGGCCCACTGTACGAAAATGTAGGTGTAGGTGTACAAAAATACAGATCATCAGGACCAGAACTGGGGGCTGTAGTAACCCTAGTTTGAACATACACTTTGAATGTACTGCTTTGCTAATCATTAGTTATAAATATGAAATAGCTGTGCTGAGAAGCTGCAAAAGTTATATTGCAAGTTAAGCATCAGTGGCTGTATAATCTAGTTCAAAGTCTGTGCTAGCCTGTTGCTAACTCAATCAGAGAGCAACATCGGAGCTGGGGAAGAGGCTGAGAATCAGCCCATTTCTGAGAAGCAATAATTCTTTTTGTTTGTATAAAGAAAGGCTGTTCTGTATCCCAAAAACTGGAGGAAAACCAAGTTCCTGAAATGAACACTGACTCATACTCCTTCTGCAGGCTTCAGTTCTGCAGGGTTGCTACTGTCCCTCATACACCATGTGGAGACTGGTGGAAGAGCAGCAGCACCAGGCCTGCCTATCCATACTCACCCCTACTGTTCTGTAAAACATCTATAAAGAAAAGCTGGACTACACTACTTCAAGGAGTGCTATTCCAGCTATATTTTGAAATACCCTGATGGAAAATTATTACCAATATTTCAAGCCCATTTTCTGTGACTGACTTAGGGGCCCTTTTATTAAAGGGTTGCCACGCAGCAATGGGCTTGCTTCTTGGCAACTCAGAACTACTGTCAGCCCAACGTGGCCACTGGCGGTAGTTCCAACCCCCCCCCCCCCCCCCGTGCGGCATTTCTGGCACTTCTGGAATGTTTGAAAAATTAATGCTGCAGGGGGTTACCACCGGGTTAGCGCAGGAGCCCTTACTGCCACCTCAATGGGTGGCGGTAAGTGCTCCCCCGAAATGGCCACGCAGCAAGTGCAAACTTACCGCATGGCCATTTTTTTTTCAGGCTTTCTACCTGCTGTGGTAAAAAGGGCCTTGACGTGGGCAAAAACAGCTGCTGCCTCTAGCACAGGGCCCCCTTTTACTGCAGCTTGGTAAAAAGGACCCGCTATGGATTTACTCTGTGAGGGCCTTAGTGTCATCAAATTGCACCAGCAGGGTTTTATGAACTTGCAGTCCCATTAAAAAATGCAGAACTTCCAGCCAGAATTCAGTCTGAGGAATCGGCTATACTTCCTCAGCCCCGCTCTCTGAGGTAATATTCAGTGGTAGAGGGTGTGCTCCTAGGATGCACCCATGCATAAACCTTCACACGCTTCCTGACTTTCAAATCTGTTGCTGTTGCCACCGCAGCCTCCGTACCAGAAGGGGGTGCAGGCTTTCTGCAGTTTGTTGTAGTACCACTTCAAGATGTACTCGTCACAGTCTCCCTCATCCTGAACCATAGTGCATGCGTCTGAAATACAAACACATTGGAGGCGCGTGACAAACTGGATAGGGCATTCACAGTAATGCTCATGGCACTGCACCACAGGCACCTTTATCATTTCTAACAGCTTATTTGTCTAAAGGAAAGGATGCAACATATTTATTTATCTCTATAACTACAGGTGTGCAATGAAGGTTTTCTTTTATTTAATTGACTTTGTCATTCATTTTCATTTTGCTTTCTATTTGTTTTGTTTTCTTTAATCAAACCAAATACAGGAGGAGACAACTAAACAAAAGTCCCCCAAACTAAATATCCATACATCAGTTGGAGACATTCATAAATTAAAAAAAACACTATAAAAATTAATTATTTTTGTTCAACTTAAAAATCATACACTAGCCAATATACATGAATGAACAAAATTGTGCAAAAAAAGGGGAGGAAAACACCTCAGAAATTATCTGTGGACGGATATCACTCTTCTGCTCCTGGGGAAGGGGTGGAGGGCAGCATTCTTAGTAGACTGGCCACAGAGACATCCCAGCAGAAGGGGGCACTGCAGTGGACTTCACATAAAAGGTATTAGGTCAGTGGTGTGCTGGTAAATTTTTAACAACAGGCTCTCTCCCCCGTCCACCTCTGTTCCCCTCTCCCCCCCCCCCCCCCCCAGTTGCAGAGCTGGCTATTCCCAGGGAGAGAGTTAGCTGGTAAAGTTTTAACAGGCTCTCTCTCCGGCAGTGATGTTCCTAGGGGGGCTGACACCCGGGGCAGATCGCCGATGTGCTCTGCCCCTCGGGTGCAGCGCCCCCACGGATGCAGCGTGACCCCCCCCGGTAAAAGGACACCCCCCCACCTGGGTGCACGCTGCTGGGGGGGGGGGGGGGGGGGCCGCGCGTGCGCTTGTCCATCGTACGCTCCATGCTCCCTCTGCCCCGGAACAGGAACCTATTCTGGGGCAGAGGGAGCATGGAACGAACAACAGAGAGATGCGAATGGCCCCCCCCCAGTGGTGTGCACCCGTGGCGGACCGCCCCCATCGCCCCCCCCCCCCCCTAGGAACGCCACTGCTCTCCGGGCATAGCTTGCCCTGCAATTTAAATAATCTCACCCCAAGCCAGGCCAAGGCTTGGGGTGAGATGATTTAAACTGCCGCAGCAGCAGACAGTGCGATTGTTGCACACGGACTCGTTCAGCAGACACAGGCACAGGACAAGCCTGGTGGTACTAATTATCTAAGACAAGTGCCGGTTTTGTATTTAAGCACATTCTACCAATTGCTTAGCCTGAAGTTTATAGCTCAGCCAATCCTGGAGTTCATCTGATGTTGCATAATTATTGTATGTTTTGCCACATGTTTTCTGTGGTTTATACTCCAGTTTTGAAGGTTTTTTTACGTGCCGATGATGAAGAGAGGATCTGTGTGATCCGATTCAGCGCCATAGATATACCATATCAGTGAGCTCTTTGGGGCCATTTTTCCTTCTAACAAACACACAGTCAGTTCAGGCAGCTTTTGGTTTATGTACACTACCTGGGGACACTCCAGATTTCATTACTATTAAGTTATCACAAGAACAAAATATAAGAAGACCAATATGGGCTGCATTAGGGGCTTATATAGCGCATTTATGTATAAACAAAAGAATCTGTATGAAACAAAATATTTATTTTGACTAATAAAACCACTTGGCCCTGAAACATGTTCAAAACAGAATAATCCATTTGTGTATCTAAAAGTTAAACTTCTACAAAACAGATGATCTGATTCCATGTGTGCCCCAAATGAAAGTTTAATTCTACTTCCATTTAATATATTCCATCAACTTTATAACACCAGGCTTCCCATGGTAGATTACAACAACAACAGAAGATGAACCCATCAGGAAACAGGATATCCTCACTGAAATTTGGCCATCTGTATTGTATACAGTGTATTTATTTATTTTTATAGTGTAGAAAAATGAGCACAAAATACAGAGTTTAAAATTGCTGTTTCTACCAGCTATAATAATATTTTAAGATGTGTTACTGATATTCGATTGTTATTTCATGAAATTTATATATGGGAAGCTTTCAAATAAATTAAAAAGCTGTTCAATAAGTAAAAAAACACAAAAACTTGACCTCTACTTTTTAAGGCACTACCTATCCAATTGAAACAGCTTTAGAGTTGTTACAGAAGATGGGCAATAAAGAACGACAACGTGGATGCAGCAGCTCATACCGTTTGCTTCCTTTGGTTTGAGTGCACGACTGTCTAGAGGAGAAGACAGCTGTGTGGGGCAGTGAAAACAGAGATTTACCAAATTGGCCTCCTTACCATGAAGTAGATAGGCAGCGCAGCAGGCAAGTTTCAAATTCACCTCCTTGGTCCCGACTCCCGACAGTGTCCTTTGACTGCCGTGTCCTGCCTACGCGGAAACAGCAAGTTGAATCAGAGTAGGCAGGATGTGGCAGCAGAAGGACCCCGACGCTGGCATCCTGTTCTAACCACCGCAGTAGGACGACGACGACGACAGGTGGGGGCGGAAAGGTTGAGGGAGGGAGGGAGGGAGGGAGGGAGCAGATGCGAGAGGGAAGAGAGAAATGCAAAGGGAAAAAAAGTTTCAACACATGGCAGCGCCGCGGGAAGGGCAGGGGAGAGAATCAGAACACGACGGTGCAAGTGTTTTTTTTTTTGGGGGGGGGGGCGAGCCGCGGGGGACATTGCTCCCCCAACCACTTGACAGTGACTTGTTGTAGTTGTCCTCCCCCCCCAACAAAGGGGCCCAGCAACAAGTGTGTTGAAATTTCTTACCAGACAGTATGCTGCTTGCTGTGATGGTGGAAGCTACTCGACCAGCTGAGCTGCAGGAGCGCTACTGAGGTGAACCAGTGCAGCACGAGGAGGCAGGGGCTGCCACACATCACACATGCACCAATATCAGGTGACAGCTGGTGTGTTTGGGCATGTGTTCCTCCAGCCTCCCGCTGCAATTTGTGTTTGTGTGTGTGGTGGGGGGGGAGTCCCTGCTGACAGCTGAACAACCGGCTCACAAAATTCTTCAAAAATTAATAACTGGCTCTGCAGAGCCGGTGCGAGCTGGCTCCAGCACACCACTGTACTAGGTACACATCTCATTGTTACCCCCTTATATTGTATGGTGAGCCCTCCAAAACCTGACTGTACACCACTACAATAACCCTTAAGCCTGCAGGTGTCACAGTGCTATATGGGAAAATTTCAAGCAGGCTTTGGGAAAGAAAGAGAGAAAGAGCTCTGGTAGAGAGATTTAACCTTGCTGCTAGGGTAAAAGATGAATTAAATCTGTTTTACAAACAAGCACTTGTGCTGTGGGAAGAAGTCAAGCTGAGGCACTATTGATTTTCAGAGGTTTCAGTCTCCTGAGGAAGAAATCCCACCTTGGATGGTTGCAAGATCCACACCTCACTGCAAGACTATGGCCTTTTCCTCCAGGAACTTGTGCAAATTAGATATGCTAACTGCTGTTATCACATCCTCTGGCAGTGGATTCCAGAACTTAACTATTCTTTGAGTGAAAAAAACATTTCCTCCTCAGCCGTCTCTTTTCCAAGCTGAAGAGCCCTAATCTCTTTAGCCTTTCCTCATATGGGAGTACATGAGAGCACATGGGGGGAAGCCACTGCTTGCCCCTGGATTGGTAGCATGGAATGTTGCTACTAATTGGGTTTTTGCCAGGTACTTGTGACCTGGATTGGCCACTGTTGGAAGCAGGATACTGGGCTAGATGGACTATTGGTTTGACCCAGTATGGCTATTCTTATGTTCTTATGAAATTGATTGAATGTCTTCTTCCTCCAGCTTTAACTGTTGTCTCACATGCTGGTGAGAGTGCCATAGCAGAACAGTGCTTAGAGGAGCTGGATAGGACATATGGCAATGTTGACCAGTGGTGAAGAATTGTTCTTTCAATTTGTTGAAACATACCAGAATACCAACGAAAAGTCTTTAGATTATTTGAAGAGGTTGCAGGTCTTATTGCAAAAGATTTTGGAGCATGGAACTCGCCCCTGATAGGCAATTATTATAACAATTTGTATGGGATTGCTGGGAGGAAGCTATGATTACTTGGTTGCATTGAAGGATTTATTAGAGAATCAGTCTGGGAGGCTCCCATCATACTCTGAACTGCTATTCAAAATAAGAGCAATTGAAGAGAAAAGAAATATAAAAGAATTAAGAAAGGCACGTCATTTGGGGAATATGCAGCTGAAGCCTCCAAGCAGAGCATGTGTACCGAATGATATAAACCACTGGCAGTGCCAGAAGCAAGTGAGTTCCAAGCAGAACTGGAGTCAGGAACATTAAGAAAGGAAGCTGACACCTTACCCACTGCATTAGTCACTCAGCACAGGCCTGCTTTCCCCTGAAGTGGGAAATCACACTGCTGTGAACAATATGATGCAAAAAGGACCTCAAATACAGAGTATATCCCCAAAGAATAGACATTATTCTGTAGTAGTGTCATTCTGTTACAACCAGGGGCGTAGCTAGGTGGGGCCACGAGGGCATGGGCCCCCACAGATTTAGCCCTGGCCCCCTCCACTTTCGACTGCCACCGCCACCACTCCCCGGCTGCCGCCAGGTACCTTTGCTGGCGGGGGTCCTCAAACCCCACCAGCCTTAGTCTTCTTCAGTGCCGGTCTCTGGTGCGTTCACTGATCTGTGCTATGAGTCCTGACGTCCAGCACGTATGCACGTTCCTTTAAGTGAAACTGAGCATGCTATAAGGCTTATACTATAAGGCTTTATATGAGAAGAAGGCATGACCCCAGAGGATCTTGACCATTTTTTTTTCAAGATCTTTCTTTGCCATAGTTTAGTGAGGAGCAATTGAGAGGCTTAAATAATCTGTTAATGGAGGTGGAACTGTTGACAAGTATTAAATCCCTTAAATTGGTGAAAGCCACGGAACCGGACAGTTTCCGCTCTGAATTCCATAGAATCCTCCAGGATTTGGTGGCCAAGCCTTTAAGTGCTATGTGTAATGAGTTGGTGGCAGGGGCTGTTAGAGAACAGGATAATGTAGCCCATGTAGTTCTGCATCCCAAACCATGAAAGGAACCTGAACTGGTGGGATCTTATAGACCTATTTCCCTCCTGAATCAGGATGCCAAGCTGATGGCAGCAACGTTAGTGAGAAGACATAATGCATATTTACCCCTCATCATTCATCCCGACCAGGTGGGATCTGTACATGGTAAGTAGGCTTCCATGAATCAAATGAGAGTTATGGGGGCGTTGCATGACTCCAAAGGGAATGAGGGTACTTCGGTCACAGTGGGGCAGGATATGGAGAAGGCCTTTGATAGCATCTCGTGGGAATAATTATTTTGGGTCCTGGAGTGGTGTGGCATGTGCGTTAGATTTTTGGAGTGGATATGAGCCTTATATACCCTGACTGTCGCTTGCCTACTGATAAATGGAAGATTAACTGATCCATTCATCTTGCAGAGAGGTACTAGACAAGGCTTCCCCTATCCCCGCTTTTGTTCTTGTTAGCTATTGAATCTTTAGCAATTAAGATTAGAACATCAAATGCTGTCAAGGGTATCATGATAGGGGGCAGGGAGAGCAAGGTTAGCCTCTTTGCAGATGATATCTTATTATATTTGGACCAGGCTCCGATACATCTGGACCCTGCACTACAAATAGTGCAGAGTTTTGGGACTATCTCAGGGCTCCAAGTAAACTATGACATTTCTGAACTATTGGTGTTAGCAGGAGGGGCAGTAGCTCCATGGCAGGCTGATTTGACAATAGTACCCACTCGAAGACCCATGAGATATTTGGTCATCTGTTTGGTTTACCAGACCAACATCCTTCGTAATCTTGATACCATAGGCAAGTTGTATCAGGCGTGGCAAGATCTTCCTCTGTCACTGTTGGGGAGGGTAGCACTAGTGAAAATGACAATGGTCCTTAAAATTCTTTACCCAATACAAACCATTCCAATCTGGCTGGAAAAAAAAACAGGAAATTAGATTCCAAACTATGATTTCTAAATTTATCTGGAGGGTCAAAGTGCTCTTGGACAGACCCAAGGGGGGGGGGGGGGGGCTAACATCCGGACCTGAGGGCTTACAATGTGGTTGCACTTATGCGATGGATCCATGAAGGATATATGGGAGTAGATAAATTTTTCGCACCTGGGTGGGTTTCTGGGTGGAGTCATCCATTTCGATTCTTTAATTTGCTTCATTCTCAGGAGGGCCATGCAGTCAAATTCCGCCACAAATTTCAATTTTTGGCCCCAATGAGAAAAGCTTGGAAGTGGCAGAGAAAGACTCAGCTTAGGTACCCAGCTGTTTCCTCATTCTTGCTTTAGGAAGGCAAGTCCAATTTCCTACCGGGGTGGGGCCGCTCAGTTTTCCAGAAATCATCAGCATGGAGTTGGTCCTCCTTGGCACATCTGCTGGACCTGTGTCAGGGCACATTCCCTTCTTTCTCTCAGGTACAAAACAAATGGGGACTTCCCTCTAAATAACTGCTTTCCTATTTTCAAATCAGACATTACTGGGAGACCTTATACACACAATACACAACGGAGTGAGTACTGGGAACCCTTGACGTGCAGTTTGCTAAAACTCCACCCCTACTCAATAAGTTGTCGTACTGGTATGGGCTCATCAAATCTGCCTTACTGGGATCACTAAACTATGTGAGCAATGGCAGAAGGACCTTCATCAAACCTTTACCAAATAGCAGTTTTTAGTGCTGTTTGGCACCGTAGGTGCCTATGACTACATTGGCAAATTTACAGGACACTCGATTTAAAATTATACTTAGATATTATTTAACAGAGTGAGGGGCACAGCTGAGGCGGTGGGACTCTGATTTATGTATGAAACGTAAACATCTGCTGAATCCTACGTACACTCGTTTTTAGAATGTCATACCCTGGATATCTGCATAAAGCATTACCTATGATTGAGAACCCTGGAATGGGATTATAGGATGCTATTACTTGGCTATCAAGAATCTTTAGAGATCCAGGGGGTGTCGGTGCCGCTTTATATACAATGCCTTATTAGTCACAAAGCTCAGTTTGCAGCACTGGGTATCCGAAGTACCGTTGCCAATCCAACAGTGGGTGGCCCAAATCAGAGAGCTCACACAATTTGAACCATCACATACAACCACTTACAACACATTGATAAAAAGCGCTATGTAACCTTGTGGGGACAGTTTCTGGATATCCGTGCTAGAGATACAAACTCCTCTTAAACACATTTCTGCATATTTGAGACATTTAGGGGGTGGGTGGGAGGGGGGAAGGAGGGTAGGGAGAATTGGAGTAGTGTGTTGGAGGGGGTGGCTTGGGGAGTTTGAGGAAGGGATGATTGATGGGATGATAGTGTGTGTGCCAGGGTCTTGACTTAATACAAAACCACAGTGGGGGATGGCGGAGTTTGGTAGTTGTTTTGAAGATCTATCCAGTGTTCCCCTGAATCTTCAGGTTTATGTACTTTTATTATGAGAGATGATGCACATGAAGGAGATGGGAATTTATGCTGGAGACTTATTATTGTTATGGTTCCTGGGTTTCTTACTTACTGTTAATAAAAATATTTAAAAAAAAACCCCAAAAAACAATATTCAAAGATTTTGTCTGTCTAATATGAGGTGTTAGCTGGACAAATCTTGCTGTTTTAATTCTTCTTGGCCCCTTATTCTGTTGACTGGCTAGATTTTGTCTGGGCAGCTCACAGCCCACACAAAAAGAGATTTGCATTAATAACAGCAGGCTGAACATTCACCATACCACCTTATTTGGGCTGAATATTCAAAATTATCTGGCTAACTTTGTCTGCACACAGCTGGCCCCAGGTGGTTTTGAAAATTAATAACTTTGTTTGCTTTGATTTTAAAGTTATGATTTGATAATTACAATTTAGCACATGCTCCCTATCATGCCTTTTCATATTTACATATATATAAATATATACATATATATATATACATACATCTCTCTATATAAAACGCACCTCCAACGTTCGAATGAAGCCTCTGTTAACCAAAAGTGAAGGGGGTGAGATCGCATTGTGTCTGCCCCGCCCACGCGTCAAACGTGATGACGTCGAGGGCGGAGCAATGACACTCATCCAATCGCAACGCTCGGCAGCGAAGCGTCAGGGAAGGAGGCAGCGCTCTCAACGTCTAGCCTTCCCTTCGCTGTGTTCCGCCTTCTTCTGACGTCAAGGATGACGTCAAAAGAAGGCGGAACACAGCGAAGGGAAACCTAGACGTCGGGAGCACCGCCTCCTTCCCTGACGCTTCGCTGCCGGAACCACGGAGGTACATGGAAGGGAGACAGGGGACTTGCTGGAAAAGGATGAATGGAGGCGGCAGGGGACAGAGGAGCATGGATGGGCATGGATTGGGAGGGCAGGGCTCAGGGAGAGAGGGCAATTGCTGGAAAGGGATGAATGGAGGGGGCAGGGGACAGAGGAGCATGGATGGGCATGGATTGGGAGGGCAGGACTCAGGGAGAGAGGGAAATTGCTGGATAGGGATGAATAGAGGGGACAGATGGGCATGGATGGATATGGATTGCAGGGCAGGCCTCAGGGAGACAGGGCAATTGCTGGATAGGGAAAAATGGAGGGGCCAGGTGACACATGAGCATGGATGGGCATGGATTGGAAGGGCAGGACTCAGGGAGACGGGAATTGCTGAATAGGGATGAATGGAGGGGACAGATGGCCATGGATGGATATGGATTGCAGGGCAGGCCTCAGGGAGACAGGGCAATTGCTGGATAGGGAAAAATGGAAGGGCCAGGTGACACATGAGCATGGATGGGCATGGATTGGAAGGGCAGGACTCATGGAGAGGGGAATTGCTGGATAGGGATGAATGGAGGGGACAGGTGAAAGAGGAGCATGGATTGGAAGGGCAGGACTCAGGGAGAGGGGAATTGCTGGATAGGGATGAATGGAGGGGACAGGTGAAAGAGGAGCATGGATTGGAAGGGCAGGACTCAGGGAGAGGGGAATTGCTGGATAGGGATGAATGGAGGGGACAGATGGCCATGGATGGATATGGATTGCAGGGCAGGCCTCAGGCAGAGAGGGGAAATGCTGGATAGGGAAAAATGGAGGGGCCAGGTGACAAAGGAGCATGGAAGGGCATGGATTGGAAGGGCAGGACTCATGGAGAGGGGAATTGCTGGATAGGGATGAATGGAGGGGACAGATGGCCATGGATGCATATGGATTGCAGGGCAGGCCTCAGGGAGACAGCGGAATTGCTGGATAGGGATGAATGGAGGGGCCAGGTGACAGAGGAGCATGGATTGGACTCACACTTTCACTCTGACTCTCAAACACTCACTCTCACATACACTCTCCCAAACACACACACTCCGAGGAAAACCTTGCTAGCGCTCGTTTCATTTGTGTCAGAAACGGGCCTTTTTTACTAGTATTTTACTAATACATCTGTAGGGATAAAATACCATGGCTAGAAAGTGATAGTAAATGGGGACTTAGACATGTAAGTAAATGCAGTGGACCAGAGTTATTTGTATACTTACCTCCAAATTCTGTACATGACACCTTAAGTTGTGCGCATTAATTTGGCCAAAAGGTCAAATTATGCGCACAACTTAATTGATTAACAAGCTAATTGGCACCGATAATTAGTAGTACTTAACCAACTAGCGGCACTATTTGGCATTAATTAGAATTTATACGCATAACTTTTGAGGTGTACACAATGTGGTGTACGCAAATTCTAAAGCGCGCAGTCAAAAAGGGGATGTGGAATGGGTGGGTTGTGGGCATTTCAAAAAACTATGTGCACTATTATAGAATACACCTGATCTGCGCCTAACTTAGGCACAGATATTTAGGCCTGGTTTTAGGTGGCCTAAATGGATACGCCTAAATTTTAGTTGCAAGAACGGCACGTGAGCATATTCTATAAACTACGCCTAAATTTAGACGTAGTTTATAGAATCATGTTAACCACATGGTCTTACGGTGCTCATTTTTAAAGCGCCATATATAGAATTTTCACCTTAGTATTTACCATATTGTGTTGTAGTGTCTTCTGTTCTTTCTGTTGCAGTCTCTTCTGATGGTGGTTCTGTATCATAGCTCTTTGCAGTAGTATCAGCATCTATCTGAGTGGCTTCCCCAGGGACCTTTTCATTCTCCTCTTGCACACTTTCACTTGGGTCTCCTTCTTTGCTGTTCACAGCACTGCTGAATTCTACAGTTGACACCCTAAAAAAACAAAAGACAAGGAAAGATGGAGAAAGTCCAGGTTACTAGGATGGAGGAACCCGTCATTATGGCTCCATAGCAGTGAATACATTTTGCACTGTCAGTGCCAAGTTTTCATTGAGATTATTATTATTATTTTAAACATCTTCCTTTTCTCCATTTTAGAACTCCTCACACTGGTCCAGTGATGCCTCTGGCTTTTTAGGTTATCCATAATGAACTTGCATGAGATAAATGCCCATATATTGGCATCCTAATATATCCAAATTTATCTCGTGTGCCGCTCATGGCTATAGTAACATACAAGATCAAATAACCCAACCCCTAAATACTTCTGTAGTATAAAATAGTGTTAATTGAAGGAGGATTAATTAAGTATTATTGTGAGTGATACAGAAGAGATCCAAGATGGCCGCTGCTTGTTGACTGCCAGCTCTCTAGAGTCTCTAAGGGGAAACAAAAGGGCGGCCAGAAACAGGGTGCAACTTGGCCTCCTGCTCTTGCCGCTTTTGATTCTGGTCCAATTGATTCCTTTTTGCTGAGACCCAAGAGTGCAACATTTGATCCGGTGCGGTCCCCGCTGGAGGTTGCACAGGCAGATGGGGTGTGGACCACTCTGTGGCTTGAAGAAGTCACCCTAAGCCCTGATCATAGATCACCATCTCCCCAGTCAGCAGCCACGAGTTCCCCAGCCCACCAAATGCTTCCCCTTAGTAGAGGATTTGAGAGGGGTAGCAGGATGGGGAAGATGTTCACTCAGGCTTCCCCTTTGTATTTCTAGTGCTGGAGGCATGTTTGGGGGGGCAGAGAGTAGGCGTGCCCAGCACTAATAGGTTAACATAGCTACACTGCCACACGCCAACCGGTTAGTGCATGAGCCCTTTGTACCTATTAAAGAGGAGTCAGTAAGGGCTCATGCACTAATGGCCAAACACTAATTGAGAAATTAGTGCCTGACTATTAATGTAAAAAATGGAATTGTGGCCATTTTACAGCCATGCTAAAAGTGGCCGCAGTACATGGGGAAACCCATGTGCTAATCACAGCACTTGGCGCCCTTTAGAGGGCGAAACACAGCAGTGTCAGGCTTTCAACTATTTATTTGTTTAAGCTTCTAGTGGTGAATAAATCAACTTTTTTTTATGAAGACCTTGTGGCGATTTGCCTTTTCTTTTATTCCATGTTGGTTTTCATCAGGCTTTTGGCTTCTACCATAGGAAGACCACTGGAGACTTTGGCAAGAGCAGTTTCTGTGGAATGGAGAGGGCAAAAACCAAAATGGAGTGAATTTAGAACAATGTGAGATGGAAGAAAGTAACTTTGGCGAATGTGAACAGTGCATTGAAGCAATTTGTATGCTAAAGGGAGCAGGGAGACGAGTGTTTAACTAATAGGGCAAATAGGGTTCAAAAATGTTTTTTGAGGAGTGATAAGATCAACATGTTTGAAAGAAGAACAGCCGCAATGGCAAGTGATTAACTGAGGAAGTAACAGATGGAGGGGATAGAACTTGTCTATAATGTTATACAGGAATTTGGAATGTTTAAATCTGTTTCCTATATCATCTGGCATCCAGAATAAAGTATTTGCCCTTTATTTAAAGGCAATGATAACGTGACTGTCTTAGAATGGACCATATTAATCTAAAAAAGAAAGAAGCATTGATGGTCTCTTGATGAGATAACATATGCCAGTTGGATGAAATACGATTCAATGATATCATTCTTCCTGTAAAGTCTCATCCAATTCAATGATATCATTCTTCCTGTAAAGTCTTAGGTTACATATCTGTAAGTTATTTTTGATTCACAACTTAGTTTGAGACTACGTATTAAGAAGGTGGTCCAGCCAAACTTCTTAATGTGATACATTAGTCAGCAGAATTAGTCACTAACCTCTGATAACTCAGTAAGGCAGCTTAGTGACTCCCAAGGTAATCTTCAGTAATTTATTACAGCAAAATTTACTGCGATAGTCACTACCCTGCTCATGCGAAAATTTCAGTACTGCATTGCAGCAATATTATGATGCTCATTTTCAAAATTAGAAAAGATGTACATTTCCAAGAAAGCAAACATCCATGAGCAGTATGTCCCCCTTTCCTTTCCCTCCCATCCATGAGCAGCATGTCTCCCTCTCCTCTCCTCACCATCCCCTAATATCCATGTGCTGTATTTCCCCCTTTTAAAATGCTTTAAAAAAATGTCCAGCTGCTAAAACCATCCAAATCCTGATTTTGGAAAGTCAGAATTTGGATGTTTTACACTGCAGTTTGTCCAAATGGCAAAGCAGGTGGCTTGTGGGTGTGTTTTGGGCAGGACTAGGGAGGACTCAAGTAGGACACCCAACAGGGATTTTTGAATGGGAAGAAACATCCATGTCTAAAAAAGATGGACATTTTAATCTAGACCTGTTTCAGTCATGTCAAAGTTATAGGAAGTTGCTCTAATAGAGCAGTTGACCACTGGAGAGATTAAGGCATGACCCCTTCTTAATCCCCCAGTATTTACTGTCCCCTTCTCTCTTTCTCCTGAAAGTGAAACTGGAAAGAAAAACCAGGCTCTAGGCCAGCTGCAGGTATTATGGCCATTCTGAACAAAGGAACAAATAGGTCAGAGGTGTAGCCTACTTAGGGTTTTCCCTGGACATGTCCTCCTTTCAAGGGCACTGTCGGGCGTCTGGCTGGTTTTCTTGATTTTAATGGTTTGTCTGGTATCCAGGCAACAAATGCCACGCATTTGCAGACACACATATATGTGCCAGTGAGGTCACAGTCACCTGATTTACTGGCTCTTGTGTGGTGTGGCTGAGGAGTGCCGCGTGAAGATTCTCTAACTCCCTCATACATTGCACACAGCCCGTCCAGTAGCATAGCCACAGTCAAGGACCCTGGTCACTGTGGTCAGGAGGAGCTGTCTCTCTTGACTCGTGGTTGTTGTAAGATTTATCTTACAACCGGTTCTGCGCACCAGCCGCCAGAACTATTTTGCTTATTGGGGGTGATCTGGTGCTCAATGCTACATGGTGGTCCCCTCCCCCAAGTGACACACGCCACCAGGAGTCAGGTCCAGGAGGGAGGCTAGCACAGGCTGGGCCTGAGAGGGAGAAGCAAATGACGCCAAGCCTGACACTGTTGTGAACTGCTGCCAGAGGCGAGGATTAGGAATCTACTGGGGGCTGCTGGCTGGTGCAGGGCCTGGCCCTGGAGGGGGTTGTAAAAAAAGGTGGATGGAGTGTGGGTGCAGGGAGGGGGGCTGGAAAAAAGATTGGTGATGGGGACATACATGGAGGGGGAATGGAAAAGGGGGAAATACAGCACATGGATATTAAGGGATGGTGAGGAGAGGAGAGGGAGACATACTGCTCATGGATGTTTGCTTTCTTGGAAATGTACATCTTTTCTAATTTTGTGTATAGCAATGGAAGAAATCTGTTACTATTACCAGTATTTTCACTGCTTATAGAATCTGGCTTTCTTGGGGGAGGTCAAGGTGACTGCGTGGCAGGCTGCAGAGCAGCAGGAGCAGGGCTGGGGGTGGGCCAAGGTTGGGGGCAGGGTGTCATTTAATTTTTTTTGTCTTTGCAAATATGGTAACCTTACCCCACCCCCAATGACACACACCACGAGGCTAAGGGAAGAAGGGAAGTAAGCCCAAGCCCTGACACTGTACAGCCAGTCCTTCTTGGACTAGTGTGGTCCAGAAACAGGACCATTCCTGTGGCACTCTGTTAGAGTGACTCTGAGACACCCGGCCTGTGCTGCTGCGGCCCTCCTCCTCCTCCTCCTCCCTCCCTCGCAACACCACAGTGACCATGGAGTTCCGGCACAGCCAGCCAAAGTTGGAGAGACTGTGATCCTGCAGTGCACTCAAGGTGAGGAATTGGGAGATTTTTAAGGGTGGGGGGAGAGAAAGGAATTTTGTGTCCTTTTTTTGTCTCCACAAATATGGTAACCCTAAGCTTAGGGATTAGTGCAGTGAACTGTGAACGAAGGGATGCAGGTTCAAGTCCTATTTCATGCCTACTGTACCTAAATATATAAGACACCTGCAAGCCTGAAGACTATTGAAGTAGTGTACATTCAAGCACTAGGTATTTTTCAGGTCCTGGAAAGATCATATTTACAAAAAAAAGAGTTAAAGTAGGGTTTGAATCTGTGTCTCTTGGTTTGTAAGCCCACTGTATTAACCACTAGGCTACTCCACTATTTTGCAGTGAGGTCTGTGTGGCCATATTTTTGAAAATGATGCCAGACAGATGTTCATGTACTTTTTTTTTTGTTGTTATTCAAAAGTTGGATGTTTCACTTTGGAAAATGTCTATTCATTTTGAACGTTCTCAATGCAAAAACGTCCATTTCCACAGCCAAGATCGAACAGGAAATCTAGACATTTTTCCTGTTTGATTATGGTTGTGAAATGGCTGGGGCTTTTTTTTTTACAATATTAGCAAGAAGTCTTTTTTTTTTTTTTTTTAAATACCCTTCTATACGTTCCCTGCCACAGCAACGCAAAGCTAGTGGGCCCCAAATTTGGTTTACTGTCTTTGAAAGGTGCCTGGGCAGGAGCAAACTGCCTGTCCCCAATCCCTGCAACACTAAAATGCATCGCTTCTATCCTCCAACAGAACCCTACCTGATTCGGACCTTCATCCCTCTTTCCCCAGGGACCTACTGGAAGTATCCCTGGGGTCTAGCAGTTGGCGCAGGCTGAATTAAACCCAGATATTCAGTGTTGACTCTTATTTGGATTCTGGCACTGAATATCTATGTGTTTGGCAACTCAGAGATGCCACAGATATTTAGTATCAGTACTTGGATAACCGGGTGTGTATAGTTGGGACAGTTTTTTTATGTGGTCCTACTTGGCTGGTTAGTTATCTGGGCACTGACACTGATTATCAGCTATGACTGGATAATTCCTGGCATCGCCTCAACTTCACCGCTGGGGAGGAAAGAAAAAGCACGAAATGTGGCCTATGTAAAGGGCTGATGCTATACCTGAATGGGCATGAAAGCTCTCACTCAATGATGGAGAAAAAGACTGCAGAGATAGAGCAGAAAAGGTGACCTGAAATGCTCTCACAAGTGTTGACTTTTTTCCTGCAATATTCTCTAGGGCCAGACCACAGAATGGTAATGCGTTTGTTATACTGCCTTTCCATGGTACAACACAGGTACTTTCTCTGTCCCTAATGGGACAGGACTCACAGAAACAGATCAGTGAACACGCCGGAGACCGGTGCTGAAGAAGACTTTGGCTGGCGGGGGTTCCCAACCCCTGCCTGCAAAGGTATCTGGCGGCAGCGATGGGGAAGAGTCAGCAGCTGAAGGGGGGGGGTGGTCAAAAGTGGTGGGGGAGGGTCGGCAGCGGGGGGGGTTGGCGGCGGGCTAAACTGTGCCCCCCCCACCTTGGGATCTGGACCCCCCTCCCGCCGAGGTCTGGCTACACCCCTGATTTGTAATGTGGATGCTCATTTTCAAGACACACAGGCTTTGTAAGTCTATGTGCTTTGAAAATGAGCACCTGCTTAATATGGCAAATGATGCATTCTATACCATCTGTGCTTCAAGAATTCAAGCATTATGAACTTCCAGCTTTACAGTACTTTTTAATATTATTCCAAAATAGAAGCCAGACAACACTAATTGGTCTCTCTTTAATCTCACAAGTGAGTTTTCCATATCATATACTTCCTGGGCTCTATTGATCCACTCTGAATATGAGGAGACTTGTAACATTTTCCATTTATCTGCTGTACAGCACTTAATCACAACTAGAAGGAGACTCACTTCTTTTGTTTTCCTGCTAGGCCTATCTGGAGTGGTCGCGCCCAGGATAAAAACACTTGGCCACGACAGAATATCTACTTTTAATGTGGCTTTAACAGTCTCGTATCTAAGAGGCAAGACCATTATATATGGCCTATGGAACCTCCTACCTCACATTTTCACCAGCACACCTCTCTGCTTTCTGGATTTATTTGCTTAATCTTTAGAAATGGGGAGAGGGGGAGGAGATGTAGGATACCAATACTCCAAGATTTTGTAGCAATTCTCTAATATTCTAGTACACGAAGACATTTTGCTCATAGTCACTTGTATCTCCTGCCATCAATGTTTTTCTATTCTGACTATCCACTCAGTTCGCACCTGGATTAGCTTGCTGCTGACCCTGTAACGTAGACCAGTTCCTCACCTTTTTATTTAACTGTACATATAGAGGCCCTTTTAAAAATACGGGTAAGGGCCTACATGCGTCCAGCTTGCCCAAAATTGGCATTACTGCCCTGCTACCGGATACCCTGGGTAGTAATTCTGAATTTGGAATGCACCAAAAACATGCGTTCGAAAATATTTTCTATTTTCTACCACAGGGCGCTTACCCAGCAGTAAACCGCAGTGGGTGCGCACTGCATACTTACCGCCTGGGTAGCACGTGAGACCTTACCACTAAGTCAATGAGTGGCATTAAGGTCTCAGGAAGAAAATGGACGTGCGCTGGTTTTTGCTTTGGCGCAAGTCCATTTTCCCGCTCATTAAAAAAAGGCCCGTTTTCCAGGACACGGTAAAAAATGGCCCGGTGTGTGGCCAAAAGATATGCTCGCACTGCCGCAGGCCACTTTTTGCCACAGCTTAGTAAAAGGGCCCCATAATGTGCCTTGAGTTCAGCTACCCATCTATTTATCCCAATTAACTTTGTACTACCCATCTTGTCTTTATCTATACATCTGCACTTCGCCCCTCAGCTACATAGTAAGATGTTTCATTGTATTGTATTGGAGTGGAGGAGTCGCCTTATTACATTACTATCTCGCATTATCTGTGAAGTTCAATGTGGCTTACAAAGGTGGACAATAATAAGCTAAAGAGATAGCTATTGAGCAGAAAGTGTCATCCAATGAAAATTATGACAAAACAATGTCACCTCATGATATAGACAAGAACATTCGAAATAAAAATAGCTTTTTCCAAAATGTAGCATAATTGTCCAGGATATGAATCTCAAGAGGTATAGTATTCCACCATTTTGAAGCTATGTAGGGAAAACATACTGAATGAAACAATTTATATACAATATTTCTACAACTGGGAAAATAAAGAGTAAGAAATTTCCTAAACTGCATAATTGCATTTCTATCTGACAAATTAATTAAACCTTGCATGTAATTTGGTGCAATACTATAGATTATAAGAAATATAAACACTCAAATCTTAAAAACTGAATGCGCCTTGACTTGTAGCCAGTGCAGTTTTGCCAATACAGGCAAAGCCCTTTCAAATTTGGATACTTTAGAAATCAGACAAGCAGTGGGATATCGAACTGTCTGCAGTTTTGCCAACAAGGTTTTCTTACAGCACAATAGGCTTCGGTTGAAAAGCAATTTCTTATTCATCTCAATTTCCACATAGTTCTAAAAGCCTTGGTTACCACTGCAGACACCTGCAGATCAAACATCAAATGAGTATCCAATGCAATGCCTAATATTTTAAAATTGTTTTCCAGTTTATAGGTTATAATATCAGTTATGAAACTATGATCAGAGACTGAATGAAATGGGCTACTAACAACTAGAAATTTGGTTTTATCCCGATTTAAGTTTGAATGGTTAGTACAGCAACCTGAGGAGGTGGGTTCAATTCCTACTGCAGCTCCTTTTGACTCTGGGCAAGTCACTTTACCCTCTATTGCCCCAGGTATAAAAATAAGTACCTGTATAATATGTAAACCACTTTGACTGTAACCATAGAAAGGCAGTATATCAAATCCCACCCCCTTTCACTTTCCCCTATTGTAGGAACAGAATTAGCATCATATCTATGTTATTCAAATGTTCTAATGTGTGCTTATTAGGTGTTTCACTGATATTATGCTGACATCATGTTATATCTATCCTATTCCAATGTTCTTCCATGCTGTCTGTTATTTTTATTATTATGTTACATTTGTATCCCACATTTTCCCACCTATTTGCAGGCTCAATGTGGCTTACATAGTATCGTAAAGGCGATCGCCAATACCGGTTTGAACAAATACAGAGTGATGTTGTGGTAGAGTACAGTTCATTTGTGACAGACACATTAGGGAATCGTAAGGAGGAAGAGTTCAGTTATGTCCAGTACGAGCTTTGGTTTCGTTGTGTTGCAGGGTTAAGGCATTTAAGTTGGATCGTTAGGGCATGCCTTTTTGAACAGGTTAGTTTTTAGTAATTTCCGGAAGTTTAGGTGGTTGTATGTTGTTTTCACGGTGCTTGGTAATGCGCTCCATATTTGTGTGCTTATATAGGAAAAGCTGGATGCATAGGTTGATTTGTATTTGAGTTCTTTGCACCTTGGGTGGTGGAGATTTAGGTATGTTCGTGTTGATCTTGATGTGTTTCTGGTTGGTATCATGTATCTCGGGGCATCTCCGTAGATGATTTTATGAACCAGGGTGCAGATTTTGAATTCAATGCGTTCTTTGATTGGCAGCCAGTGCAGTTTTTCTCGTTGGGGTTTGGCGCTTTCGAATCTCGTTTTTCCAAATATAAGCCTGGCTGCTGTGTTATGGTATCATTTGTCATATTTCTGTTATATGATGTTTACAGTGCTGTTGAATGTGTATATTTCTGATAGTTCATGTTAGTCCTATTATTAGGTTGCTTATGTTTGGTCATTTTACTATTGCTATGCTATTCACAAAATTGTAAGTTTTATGCTAAACTGTATCTGCTGTATGCACCTTCATAAAGGCGCTTAATAAATCCAAATAATTAAATACATAAATGTGGAGGGGCCTATGTGTAGTCTTTCATTATATACGCACTACTGGCCTCAAAACTCAGGATAGCGAATTAGATTTTACCTGACCCTGCAGTTCTTCATCTCAGCTGCCATGCTAGTTTGCAAATGACCGAATCAACCCCTTAAAGGTAAACAGCATTGTTTCATGTTCCACTGGATGAGACCTACCTTCCAAGTGCAGATAATGGTCCTCTCCGTGCGTCACCCCGTCCGTCACACGAGATCTCAGCAGGTGGATATGTGTTTATTTCACCTGCAGAAAAGGATCAGTCAGCTAAACTGCTTATGATCTGTGACAATGTGTTGCAATGTGCTACCTCTTTGACAGCGTCTGACTGCAAACCATGGAGATGAACTGAGTACACATTAATAGTTCTCCACACTGGACTCTGCCTTATAATCACTGAACAGGTGCAGTGGAAGGACAGATGTGAAAGGCACAAAGACAGATGTGTTCCATAGGCTCTGATTGGAGAAAAAGTCCTTTCTGCATGAGGCTCAAGAGGCCTCATATAAGGCTGGTTGGTAGCAAACACATAACTCTCCAATCCATGTATTTTCAGCTCTGCACATTTGTCACATATCCCCAAATTCTATAATTTAATGGCTAGATTCTATATATGATGCCTAAAAAAGCCATGCGGTAAAGATTTCCTCCTAAGAGTTTTAGGCACGGTATACAGACTATACTAAGGCGGAAATCCTAGTGCCTAAAATAATGCACGTCCATTTAGGCCAACGAAAATGTGGCCTAAATCCCTTTGCGTAGATTTATGCGTACTGGGCCATGTTCTATAACTGCATGTGTAAATTTTGGAATGCCCATGAAATGCCCATTTCCCCACCCATAGCCATGCCCCTTTTGAACTGCATGCATTAGAATTTAGGCGCGTAGTTCATTACAGTATACGCTTAGTGAGTTGTGCGTGTAAGTTCTAATTATTGCCAATTAGTGCTCATTATTGCTTGTTAAGTGCTGGTATGAATGCTGATTAGCTTGTTAAGTCAATTAAGTTACATGCGTTGTTACAGAATATGCCTAGATTTCAGCACAAATCTCTAGGTGCTGTAGAAAAATGCTACCGCTGGCTTTCAGTACAATACAGGCCAAGAGCTCAGGCCTCTGTAAAATCCTAAAGACTGTCTGTGATGAAGTTGTATTTCACTTCAGCAGAAGCTGCAGTAAGACACAGACTGAGACTAGACAAGGTTAAAGTAATTAATTATATTTAATTGGTAGAAACCCTGTTGCTTCCGCAACCAGAACTATTAGTATTACGGCTTTTATAGCTTCCTAATAGACTCTACAATAAACAGCGCACTATACAGAACCCAGGGGTATGTGCCTAAATGTAAGCACTATTTGCATGCTAAGATTATAGAATACTATGATCTATATACTATATAACACTGCGTTAAGTGTCAATTAGGTGCTATGTGATATTCTACAATATTAAAGCACAATCCACATACGTCCAGATTCTACGTATAGCGCCCAAATTATGCACACATTTTAATTGATTAACGAGTCAATAACTAGCAATAATTGGGTGCTAACAACCAATTATTGCAATTCATTGGCTCCAATTAGGCTTTGCTAAGTGCTAGTCTATAAAGACCTGTGTGCAAATCTTTTAGCGTGCCACTGAAAAGGGGGTGTGGCCAAGGGCCAAGATGCGAGCAGTATTATAGAATACTGGGGATCTGTGCCTAACTTTCGCACAAGGATTTACACCTGGTTTCAGTTGGTATAAATCCTCACACCGATAGTTGAGCACAGATCCCGGTACTATGCGGTACTCTATAAAGAATCCCCATCTTGGGGCGCCCTTTACAGAATACCATTCAGCACTGAATTTGGAGTGCAGTTCACTAAAGCTAGTCCATAATGCACAACTTAAATATATACAAAACACTGCAATACGATTAATAACTCATGCACATAAGTTCGATCATTTATCTCCCTTATTCTAGAAATTTCATTGGCTCCCTATTGGAAAATGGACCATCTTCAAGTTACCCACACTGGCATTCAAAGCCCACAGATTAGGTCTTCCAGATTACCTAGCATCATTGGCCATTCCATATTCCCCGGCTCGCCTTCTGTGGTCGATTAATGATCAATCGCCTTGTTCTCCCAAGTTCAAAAGCTCCCAGTCAGAATTTACTAGACATCATGCCTTTTTCTTTGCTGCTCCTTTTTATTAGAATTCTGTTCTGCTAACCACTTGTGCTGAATTGTCCTTCAAAAATTTCAAGACTGCTATAAAAACCTGGCTTTTTAATTAATGTTCCCAGACACACAACAGGAGGCATCAAATTCAGACTCATGGCTTTTCTTCCTCTCTCCTCCTTCCCTCCCTTTTCATTCCCCCCTCTCCTTTTCCCTTCTTTCACCCTTCCTACTCACTGCTCTATAGCTTGTGCCTCCTTCTTATTCCTTTCCTTTCTATATTGAAGCTCCTTTCTGCTTATTTATGTACCCTTAGTTTTGTAAACCGCTCAGGTCTTCAAGTTAGGTTGAGTGGTATAGTATTCTAATAAGCTATAAACTATAACTATAAGGGAAGTGTACATGTAGAATAGCTTGTGTTTCCGCATGGATCTGAAAAGGGGGCATGGCCATGGGAAGAGCATAGGCAGGCCAGGGGCAGTCCCCTAAAACATGTGTGATGTTATAAAATTCAGGGGATCTGCACCCAACTTGAACGCAGGGATTTATACCTGGTTTCAGTTGGTGCAACTCTTTGTGCTCAAAGCTGAGCATGGATCCCGGCGTTACGTGCTATTCTAAAAAGGGCATTGATCCTGGAATAGCCATTATAGAACACGGTTCAGCGCTGATTTCTGGTGCCGAAATTTGAGCACCATGTATAGAATTTCCCCCTTAGTGTGTGACTAAGGTCAGGCACTCTGTTAACATGGAGTTTGTATGCAGGGATCTGTAGTGATCTGGCTTGTTCAGTTTTTTCAATAGGTGTACTGATCTCTGGGCCCACTGCATTATTTATAGTACAGCCCTTTTCTGGGTAGGCTGCTTGTGGTGTGAGTTTTGGAAGTTAGAGCTATTATGAAAAGGTAGGCTTGTTCTATAAGTCCCGATTGGCTTTTTTGTAAGTTTTTTTTTTTTAAATTACCTCACAATATGCCTGATACTCGAGAGAGTTTATGTTGCTGTCAATGAGATGGCACCTAAATCAGAATTCTTTTTGTATGTTGAGTTCTATGGGAGACACTCATAGTTTCCCATTGTTGGGGGAAGGGTATCAGTGAATGCAGGACATATGTTCAAAAAGAAAAACCAAGAACCATTGTGTGGTTTATAACATATGGCCAGCATTTTTTAAAACGTCAACCACCGCAGTTAAAATAATACCAGATATCCTTTATTGTTCAATATCCAATTCTGGTCACTGCATCTCAAGAAAGATATAGTAGAATTGGAAAAGGTGCAGTGAAGGGCGACTAAAATGATAGCGGGGATGGGACGACTTCCCTATGAAGAAAGACTAAGGAGGCTAGGGCTTTTCAGCTTGGAGAAGAGACGGCTGAGGGGAGACATGATAGAGGTATATAAAATAATGAGTGGAATGGAACAGGTGGATGTGAAGCGTCTGTTCACGCTTTCCAAAAATACTAGGACTAGGGGGCATGCAATGAAACTACAGTGTACTAAATTTAAAACAAATTGGAGAAAAAAAGTTTCTTCACCCAATGCATAATTAAACTCTGGAATTCATTGCCGGAGAACGTGGTGAAGGCGGTTAGCTTAGCAGAATTTAAAAAGGGGTTAGACGGTTTCCTAAAGGACAAGTCCATAAACCACTACTAAATGGACTTGGGAAAATTCCACAATTCCAGGAATAACACGTATAGAGTGTTTTTACATTTGGGAAGCTCGCCAGGTGGACAGGATGCTGGGCTCGATGGACCCTTGGTCTCTTCCCAGTGTGGCATTCCTTATGTACTTATGTTGCCCTGGAGAAACTTTTATTTGCTTAAGGTTGAATGTGATCTTGGAAATATTGTTTACCATTACACAACGAACACCACAAGACTCCTGAGGCAGGCGCTTTAGCGCCGAAACACAGCAGCTGTGTTGAGTCATTTGAATTGTTTCAATAAAGATCACCTCCTTGAACCGTTGTCTCCCTTGGTTTTTTTGGAAGAGCCTATTCACCCTACTCCCTGGATTCTCTCTCACTAACATACGTAGGCAGTGGTGTGCTGGAGCCGGCTCGCACCGGCTCGCAAGAGCCGTTTGTTAAATTTTTAAAGCTCTTGCGAGCCGGTTGTTCCGGCAGGCGAGCCGGCTCCCAGGGGCGGCGCAACCCGCCACTGTGGGGGGTAAATAGTTGATTCCTTCATCGTTATCGTCGCAGCAGCAGCCGCAGTGGTGAATCCCTCCCCAACGCTGCTGGACTGAATGCGTTACTCTCCCTTGTCCCTTCCCTGCTGAAAGCGTTCTAGTATCTCTCTCCCCTTCTTCTTCCCCCGCCCGCTCTCTCCCTTCAGATCTGTCCTAGTACTGCCCTGCAGCTCCTTCACAGTAGAGCCCCGATGAGCAGAAACTAAAACCAGCTGGTTACAGACTCCGTTGTTACAGCGGGGGGGGGGGGGGGGGTTCTGTCTGCCGGATGCACCCTCCCTCGCTCTCACGCACTTCCTGCTGCCAAGAAGGGGGCGGCTCTTCCAACTTGATTCACAACAGCACGAGGCTCCGCATCTGCCGTTTCTACTTCTGGCTGCACTGGGAAAGATCCACGAGACGAGGACAGGTTTGAGGTGAGGGAGCGGGGGGCGGGGGGAAGAGTGCATGAAGGGACAAAGCAGAACAGGGGAGGGGAGAGAAAGAGAGATTGATCCTTCAACACGTTGGGCAGGGGAAGTCCAGCAATGGAATGAGAACAGGCTTGAGGGAAGGGAGTGGATGGGGGGGGGGGGGGGGGTGGATAAAGCTGGACATGGAAGGAGTGAGGGGGATGCTGGAATATGTGGGGCAAGGGAGGGAGAAGAAAGATGGCACACAGTTGTGGGTTGGGATATGCATTGCTGGACACCAGGAAGAAGGGAATAGAGAAGGGAAATGTAGGAATACATGGGAAAGGGGAGGGAGAAGAAAAATGACAGACCTTCTTGGTTTGAGAAAGGGGATATGCTGGACTCTGGGGGAAAAGAATAGGGAAACTGGGCTTAGAGGGCTCAAGTGTAGGGGCACCTAAAGCTTGCTGCACTGGATTGCCCCATCACAGCTGCCACCATGTCCACCTCACCCCGGCATCTAGGATACAAGCATCTAGCACCTCCTTCCCTTCCCTATTCCACCCTCTACCCAAACGGGATAGCGGGTGGAAGGAAACATTGGGGAAATGTTGGTGAGGAGGCGGGTAGACGCTAGAGAGAGGTGGATGGAAGGAGAGATTGGCGGAAGATGCTGGAGAGGAGGCCATGTGAAAAGAGACATCAGGAGAAGATGCTGGAAGCCAACTGGAAGGGGAGATCAGGGGGAGACACTGGGTATTGTGGAAAAGTAGATGGAGGATATACTGGCCACAGAAGAAGGTGGAAGGGGAGATCCTGGAAATGGAGTAACATGGGAAACTGGGGGGGGGGGGGCATGCTGGACATAGTGGAAAGGGAGATGGGAGGACGTACTGAACATGGAGGTAGGTGACAGGGAAGATCAGGGTGACATAACGTCTTGAGGGAAAGGAAGACAGGAGAGATGCCTGATGTGGTTTAAGAAGAAGGGAAAAGAGGAGAGATGTTTGACGAGGGTGAGGGACAGATGAAGAGCTAGATAGAAACAGTAGGAAGAGGGAGCTTGAAGACTGGAGGATGAGAAGGAGACATTTAATTTAAGATGCGGAAAATAAATTGAAGAAAGCTGAGTATGAAAAAAATCAATGAGGACATGAAGAAGATAGGAATACAGAAAAGAAATGGCAAATGGGCAGGAGGCTCTGGACAGACAGCACACTAAGAGGATAGAAGAAAGAAGAAGCAGAAACTAGGAACAATACGATTAGGGGAAAAAACACCAGACCAAAAAAAGGTAGAAAAATAATTTTATTTTGATTTATTGATTGAACTGTGTCAGTTTTGGTAATTGGAGGGGAGGGAAGAGTGAGGAAGGAGATGAGATGAGGGAAAAGGAAGAGAGGAGAAAAACTGCATATGGATGAAGAAAATAGGCAGAAGCTGGATCCGCTGGACAGTCAAGTTTGCGGAGGACCCAGCTTTTACTTACGGATGTAGGACAAGAAATGAAGAAGAAAGGCAGAAAGTAAAGAAATAAATGGAAAGGAAGCCCTGGAAATGGAGTTAAGAGGACAGATAGCAGCAGAATCGGATACTGGGCCAGCATGATCAGAAAAACAAAGTCACCAGACAACAAAGGTAGAAAAAATCATTTTATTTTCATTATAGTGTTTGGAATATGTCCACTTTGAGAATCAGGTGCTGAACGTTAAAAGTTTATATGTATTTACTTATTTATGGCATTTTATCCCATATTAAACATGAATTAGATTGGAACCTGGGATCATTTAATTTTTTTTTCCTGGCGAGAGTAATGCATTGCCCTCCCCCCACCCCCGGCTATAGCCAGCTCTGCAATTTGGGGGGGGGGCGCATAGGTGGACGGGGGGGGGGGGGGTGCAGAGGTGGATGGGGGGCGCAGTGGTGGACGGGGGGCGCCAAGGTGGATGGGGAGCCGCAGTGGTGGATGGGGGGGGGGGGGAGCGCTGAGGTGGACCGGGGAGAGAGCCTGTTAAAAATTTACCAGCACACCACTGTATGTAGGGACTGATTGTTCTTCCACTTTGTGTGGTTGCCCTATTCTGACTGCTGCTGTATATCCAGTTTCAGCACCACCAGCGCTGCTATTTGGTTAGCAGTAAGTGATATTCAGACTGCTAATCGGATAGCTAACCAGATAGGACAGCCTTTTTGTTCTAACTTTATTTTATAATTTTCTGGGGGCCCTTTTGCTAAGCTGTGCTAAAAAGTGGGCAGAACTATACCCAGCATGGGTGTTTCCTACACACTAGGCCACTTTTAGTGTGGCAGTAAAATGGCTCCATGTTCCATTTTCCCCTTAGCAAGTGGCCATTATTGCGTGAGGATTTATTACCGACACCTATTTTCTAGGTGGTATGGGCTCACATGCTAATCATGCATTAATTGGTTAGTGTGCAGCGATGTAGCTGTGCTAACCAATTAGCTCAGTACACGCCTACTCTCCACCCCCCCAGACACGCCCCACCACTAAAAAATAAAATCTATTTTTTAGTGCATGGGAAATGCATACTGATCCTGAAAGTATCATGGGACACCTGAGTACACCCTGCGGTAGTGCTTTTTATCTTGCGGTATGCATGCATTAGTGCTTATTGTAGGGGTGTAGCCAGACATCCAACTTTGGGTGGGCTGGGCCCATGGTGGGTGGGTAGAAGAACCCTGATCCACCCCATACAGTCTCTCAACCCCCCCCTTCAATACCTTTTAAATAGCAGATCTTCACCGGCAGCGAGTACCAACAGATACACACTGCTCACACCAGCCTCACAGCCTTCCCTCTGACACAACTTCCTGTTTCCGCATAGGCGGGAATATGTCAGAGGGAAGGCTGTGGGGCTGGCACAAGCACTACGTATCAGTTGATGCTCGCTGCCAGTGAAAATTTGCTATTTAAAAAGGTACACAGGAGAAAGAGTGGGAGTTTTGGGCTGGCGGGGCTTGGGTATCCCCGTCAGCTGCATCATAGGTGTGCTGCTACTGGGTGGGCCTGATTCCAAAGTGAGTGATTGGGCTTGGGCCCCTTGGGCCCACCCAGTGGCATAGCCAAAGGATGGGTCCCACTTTGGGTTCAGGCCCACCCAGTAGCAGCACACCTATGATGTGGCTGGCAGGGATTCCCAAGTCTCAACAGCTGAAAACTCCCAACTGTCCCTGCTGCATACCTTGTAAAAAGCAGATCTTCGCCTGCAGCAAGCAGCAGCTGATACATACTGCTCGAACCGGCCCCACAGCCTTCACTCTGACGTGTTCTCACCTATGCGGAAACAGGAAGTTGCGTCAGTGGGAAGGCTGTGTGGCCAACATGAGCAGTGCGTATTAGTTGCTGCTCACTGCCAGTGGAAAAATATTATTTAAAAGGCATGCAGGAGAGGGGGAATGTTTGAGAGACCATATGGCATGCAGGTGAAAATCACCTGTGGGATGGGGCAGGGTTCTTCTGCCCACCCATCTTGGGCCCAGGCCCACCCAAAATTTTGTGTCTGGCTACGCCCCTGCCATAGCTACTCCACTGGATAATTGCAGCTTAGTAAGAGGGCTCCCTGGTTAGCCATCTGAACATTGCCGCTAACCTGATAAACCCCAGCTCCTCCCAAACTTTGACCAGGTATTGCACTGTCTGGATAGGGATGAGATAAGGATGTGGAAGCAGTGTGTGTGTGTGTGTGTGGGGGGGGGGGGGGGGGGAGGGGGCATGGTATGAATACCATGGGGGAGGGGGCATGGTATGAAAACCATGCAGAACATGCCTTAAGGAATTATTTCAAATTTGTGTGTGCACATGTTATCAATTTTTCCATACTACAGCAGCTGAAACTGCTTCTGTCATAGAAGTGTATTGGGCTATTTTTGAGGGGACATTTATTTCTCTGGAACCCTAGGTCCACTCTGGCCCATTTTCAAACTTGATGTGCCTTTTCACTGATTTTGGCCCTGTTCTGTTAAGTTTTTGCAGAGTTGTTTTGCACCCAGACAGACATTCTTGACCCTTTATATAATTTCTTTCCAACATTCCATTAGGTTGGAAAGAATCCGAAAGGAAATGCATTTGGCATTGATTGAATGAAGGAACCATAGCTTTCAAAAGCCAACCACAGATGTATCAAGTTAGTGATAAATAAAATGATGTCATCTATGACTTAATTGTCTGATTTTTCTCAGGGAGTAAAAAAGAGGAAAAAAATGAAAAAAAAAAGCATGTGGACATGCTGATATAATTTTCAGATTTATTGCAGACATATTGTATTTTCAAGTGGCCTTGCTGATAAGCTTTGGCAGGCCAGGATTTTGCTCATCTAGTGCAGCACTTCTCAACCTTCCCTGGAGACACAACTAGACAGTCTGACTTAAAGGATTACCACAGTGAATATGCATGAGATGGATTTGGATATGATGGGTTTCCAATATATGGAAATCGGTCTTGTATATTATTTGCAATAATTCTGAAAGCCCGACTGGCTGGGTGTGCCTCCAGGAGAGGGCTGACAAGAACCGACCAAGGGACTGAAGCCAGGATATGGCTCATGGTAGATCCCACAAATGGAAGGTGCCCTTAGATAATGTACCTAGAGTGGACTTATTTTTCTCCTGAGGAAGTCCTTGGGACCAGATAGGTATTTTAGATTAAGATAACTGTAAGATGAGCATTTTCCAGAATAAAAAAAGATAAGACTCTAAAGGGATAATATCCAAAAGCTTGGTTTTATTAAGTGTGGAAGCAGCTGCTTGGAAACAAGGAAAGTCAGAGTTCAAATCTTGCTGACGCTCCCTGTGCCCTTACCGCAGAGTAAAAATCACTACTGTGGGGGTGCGCTTAGGCGCCCCAGAGTAGTTTTGGGATTGGTGGGTTATACTCATGTACCAAAAAAACAAAATATATTTTTTAGCGCTGGGGGCATGTCTGGGGTTGGAGAGTAGGTGTGTTCTGTGCTAATCAGTTAACGGAGATAAATCGCTTCACGCTGATTCGCATGTGGTTAGTGCGTGAACCCTTACCACCTACAAATAGGGAAATTAGTGCGTGGCCACTAATAGGAAAAATGGAAAATGGGGCTATTTTACTGCTACCCAAAAAGTGGCCTCAGTGCATGGGAAAGACCCTCCATGGGGGTAAGGTGGGCCCCTTTTACTACCTTAGGCACATATATTTAGGGCTAGATGTACTAACAGTCATTAATGTGAGTTATTTATAAACAGGACCCATTAACAATAATGTAGAAAAATACATATATATCTAGCCATTAGATAATAAGTACATAAGTATTGCCACTCTGGGACAGACCAAAAGTCCATCAAACCCAGCGTCCTGTTTGCAACAGTGACCAATCCAGGTCACAAATACCTGGCAAGATCCTGAAAAAATTCAACACATTTTATGCTGCTTATCCCAGAAATAAGCAGTGGATTTTCCCAAGTCCATTTAATAATGGTCTATGGACTTTTCCCTTAGGAAGCTGTCCAGACCTTTTTTAAACCCCGCTAAGTTAACTGCCTTTACCACATTCTCTGGCAACAAATTCCAGAGTTTAATTACACGTTGAGTGAAGAAAGATTTTCTCCGATTCGTATTAAATTTACTGCATTGTAGCTTCATCGCATGCCCCCTATTCCTAGTGTTTTTGGAAAGAGTAAACAAACGATTCACGTCTACCCATTCCACTCCACTCATCATTTTATAGATCTCCATCATATCTCCCCTCAGCCATCTTTTCTCCAAGCTGAAGAGCCCTAGCTGCTTCAGCCTTTCCTCATAGGAAAGTTGTTCCATCCCCTTTATCATTTTCGTCGCCCTTCTCTGTACCTTTTCTAACTCCACTATATCTTTTTTGAGATGCGGCGACCAGAATTGAACACAAAATTCGAGGTGCAGTCATACCATGGACTGATACAAGGGCATTATAATGTCCTCACTTTTGTTTTCCATTCCCTTCCTAATAATACCTAACATTCTATTTGCTTTCTTAGCCGCAGCCGCACACTGAGCAGAGGGTTTCAATCTATCATCAACGATGACACCGAGATCCCTTTCTTTGTCAGTGACTCCTAACATGGAACCTTGCATTATGTAGCTATAGTTTGGGTTCCTCTTTCCCACGTGCTTCACTTTGCACTTGCTTACATTAAATGTCATCTGCCATTTGGATGCCCAGCCTCCCAGACCTGTATGGTCCTCTTGTAATTTTTCACAATCCTCTTGCAATTTAACAACTTTGAATAACTTTGTGTTGTTAGCAAATGTAATTTCCTCACTAGTTACTCCCATCTCTACATAATAAATAAGTTAAAAATAATGTTCCCAGCACAGACTCATAGGGAACCCCACTATCTACCCTTCTCCATTGAAAATACTGACCATTTAACCCTACTCTCTGTTTTCTTTTAACCAGTTTTTAATCCACAATACAACACTACCTCCTATCCCATGACTCTCCAATTTCCTCTAGAGTTTTTCATCAGGTACTTTGTCAAACACCTTTTGAAAATCCAGATACACAATATCACCTGGCTCACCTTTGTCCACATGTTTGTTCACCCCTTCAAAAAAAATGTAATAGATTGGTGAGGCAAGATTTCCCTTGACTAAATCCACGTTGGCTTTCAGGCTTATTTTCTAAAGTGATCACCGGCCATTTCCCGACATAAATCGGGAGATGGCCGGCGATCTCTCAAAAGCGGCAAAATCGGTATAATCGAAAGCGGCTTTTTTGACAACATCGCCGCTTTCCTGTCGCCTCGCCGGTAAAAGTTCAAGGGGGCGTGTCAGCGGCGTAGCGAAGGTGGGACATGGGCGGGCATGGGCGTGGCTATCAGATGGACGGCTTTCGTGGATAATGGAAAAAAAGCGTCGTTAAGCAGTATTTCGCCTACTTGGTCCTTTTATTTTCACGACCAAGCCTCAAAAAGGTGCCCCAACTGACCAGATGACCACCGGAGGGAATGGGGGATGACCTCCCCGTACTCCCGCAGTGGTCACCAACCCCCTCCCACATTAAAAAACATACAAATCAAAACCTTTTTTTACCAGCTTGTATGCCAGCCTGAAATGTTATTCCCAGCTCCCTGACAGCAGTACGCAAGTCCCTGGAGCAGTTTTTAATGGGTGCAGTGCACTTCAGGCAGCCCCCCCCACCTGTTACACTTGTGGTGGTAAATGTTAAGCCCTCCAAACCCCCCCCCCCCAAAACCCACTCTACCCACATGTAGGTGCCCCCCTTCACCCATAAGGGCTATGGTAATGGTATAGAGTTGTGGGGAGTGGGTTTGGGGGTGGGGGGATTTGGGGGGGGCTCAGCACCCAAGGTAAGGGAGCTATGCACCTGGGAGCTTTTTTGGTATTTTTGTAAAATTTTTAGAAATGCCCCCTAGGGTGCCCGGTGTGTGTCCTGGCATGTCAGGGGGACCAGTGCACTACAAATGCTGGCTCCTCCCATGACCAAATGCCTTGGATTTCACCGGATTTGAGATGGCCAGCATTTTTTTTCCATTATCGCTGAAAAACAAAACCAGCGATCTCAAACCCGGCGAACTCTGGCATTTGGCCGGGCTAAACCGTATTATTGAAAAAAAAGACAGCCGGCCATCTTTTTCAATAATACAGTTCCGGCCAGCTGTTGCGCTGCCACCAAAATAGATTGCCAGTGATCTATTTTGCTGGCGACGTTCGATTATGCCCCTCCACATCTGATTAATCCATGGTTTGAATATGCTCCGTAATTTTGTTCTTTATAATAGTCTCTACCATTTTGCCCGACACTGACGTCAGGCTCACCAGTCTATAATTTCCCGGATCCCCTCTGGAACCTTTTTAAAATATTGGCTTTACATTGACCACCCTCCAATCTTCCGGTAGCACGCTCGATTTTTAAGATAAATTACTTATTACTAACAATAGTTCTGCAAGTTCATTTTTCAATTCTATCAGTACTCTGGGATGAATACCATCCGGTCCAGGAGATTTGCTACTCTTCAATTTGTCAAATTGCCCCATTACATCCTCTAGGTTTATAGAGATTTCATTCAGTTTCTCCGACTTGTCAGCTTTGAATACCATTTCTGGCACCGGTATCTCTCCCAAATCTTCCTCGGTGAAGACTGAAGCAAAGAATTAATTTAATCTCTGTGCTATGGCTTTGTCTTCCCTAATTGCCCCTTGTACCCCTCGGTCATCTAGCGGTCCAACTGATTCTTTTGTCGGCTTCTTGCTTTTAATATACCTAAAAAACAATTTACAATGTATTTTTGCCTCTACCACAATCTTTTTTTTGAAGTCCCTCTTAGCCTTCCTTATCAGCGCTTTGCATTTGACTTGACATTACTTATGCTGTTTCTTATTATTTTCAGTCAGTTCTTTCTTCCATTTTCTGAAGGATTTTCTTTTAGCTCTAATAGCTTCCTTCACCTCACTTTTTAATCATGCCAGCTGTCGTTTGGTCTTTCTCCCTCCTTTTTAAATATTTGGCCTGGGCTTCCAGGATGGTATTTTTGAACAGCATCGACGCCTGATGTAAATTTTTGACCTTCGCAGCTGCTCCTCTAAGTTTTTTTTTTTACCGTTCTTCTCATTTTATCATAGTCTCCTTTTTGAAAGTTAAACACTAACGTATTTGATTTCCTGTGTATACTTACTCCAAAGCTAATAAGAAATCTGATCATAGTATGATCATTGCTATCAAGCGGCCCCATCACCATTACTTCCTGCACCAGATCATACGCTCCACTAAGGACTAGGTCTAGAACTTTTCCTTCTCTTGTCGGCTCCTGTACCAGCCTCCCCATAAAACAGTCCTTGATTTCGTCAAGGAATTTTACCTCCCTAGAATGCCCTGATGTTACATTTAGCCAATCAATATCGGGGTAATTGAAATCACCCATTATTATCGTGTTGCTCAGTTTGTTAGCCTCCCTAATTTCCGATAGCATTTCTACATCCGTCTGTTCATCCTGGCCAGGTGGACAGTAGTACACTCCTATCACTATCCTTTTCCCCTTTACACATGGAACTTCAATCCATAGGGATTCCAAGATGTGTTTTGTTTCCTGCAGAATTTTCAATCTATTTGATTCAAGGCCCTCCTTAACATACAATGCTACCCCTCCACCAATTCGATCTGCCCTATCACTACGATATAATTTGTACCCTGATATAATGTGTCCCACTGGTTATCCTCCTTCCACCAGGTCTCAGAGATGCCTATTATATCTAATTTTTCATTAAGTGCAATATATTCTAACTCTCCCATCTTATTTCTTAGGCTTCTGGCATTCGCATATAGACATTTCAAACTATGTTTGTTGTCCTATTTACATCATGCTCAGTACTTGACAGTATTAATTTGAAATCTTTTGTCTGATTATTACTTTTATTTAAGGACACCTGGAGGGGCATAATTGAACGAAAACGTCTATCTCCATGGGCGTTTATCTCCGAGAACGGGTCCCTGAAGGGGCGGACCGAACCGTATTTTCGAAAAAAATAGACGTCCATGTTTTATTCGACAATTTGTGAGCTGAGCGTTTTTGTTTTTCAGTGATAATGGAAAATGAAAGCGCCCAGCTCAAAAATGAATAAATGCAAGGCATTTGTTCGTGGGAGGGGCCAGGAGTCGTAGTGCACTGGTCCCCCTCACATGCCAGGACACCAACCGGGCACCCTAGGGGGCACTTTTACAAAAACAAAAAAAAAAGGTAAAAGAGCTCCCAGGTGCATAGCACCCTTCCCTTGTGTGTTGAGCCCCCCAAACCCCCTCAAAACCCACTGCCCACAAGTCTACACCATTACTATAGCCCTAAGGGGTGAAGGGGGGCACCTACATGTGGGTACAGTGGATTTGGGGGGGGTTGGACGATTAAGCATTAAGCAGCACAATTGTAACAGGTAGGGGGGGGGGGATGGGCCTGGGTCCACCTGCCTGAAGTCCACTGCACCCCCTAACAACTGCTCCAGGGACCTGCATACTGCTGCCAGGGAGGTGGGTATGACATTTGAGAGTGAAAATAAAAAGTTGTGAAACATCATTTTTTGTGGTGGGAGGGGGTTAGTGATCACTGGGGGAGTCAGGGGAGGTCATCCCCAATTCCCTCTGGTGGTATTCTGGTCATTTAGGGCACTTTTTGGGGCCTTATTCGTGAAAAAACAGGGTCCAGGAAAAGTGCCCTAAATTCTAGCTACAAACGCATACTTTTTTTCCATTATCGGCGAAAGGCGCCCATCTCTGTTCGGGTGATAACCACGCCCCAGTCCCGCCTTCACCACGCCTCCGACACGCCCCCGTCAACTTTGTACACTTCCGCGATGGAGTGCAGTTGAAAACGTCCAAGTTTGGCTTTCGATTATACCGCGTTATTCGTTTTTGGGAGATAAACGCCTATCTCCCAATTTAGGTCGCAATATAGGCGTTTTTGTCTTTCGATTATAAGCTGGCTGATCTACTATGGTCTCTTTTGCAACCTCACTATCGGGAAACTCTATCTTCCCTGTTTTGGTGATATCTTTGAAAGATACCTTATCCCGAACCATGCGCATTTGAGAGACTGTCGGCCTTCCCCTAAGTTCTAGCTTAAAAGCTGCTCTATCTCTCTTCCAAATGCCGACGCCAGCAGCCCGGTCCCACCCTGACCAAGGTAGAGCCCATCCTTTCGGAACAGGCTCCCCACCTCCCAGAATGCCGCCCAGTTCCCAAGAAATCCAAAACCCTCCTCTCTGCACCTCCAAAAAAGGAAAAATACCCACTCTCACTGGTGTAGATGTGTGTATTGGATGCGCGCAGTCCATTTTTCAGCGCACCTGCAAAAAAGGCCTTTTTTGGTGGAAAATGGACGTGCGGCAAAATTAAAATTGGAACACGTCCATTTTGGGCCTGAAACCTTACCACCACCCATTGACTTAGCAGGAAGGTGTCACACATTAACGTGCGGTAATCGTCAGTGCGTGTACACTGCTGATTACCGCATGTTGAAAACAGAATTACCGCCCAGGGCTTGCGGTAGCTGGGAGGTAGTTCCCAATTGACATTGGACGCACGTAGGCACATACGCACCTTAGTAAAAGGGTCCCTAAATTAAATTCATACATGCTTAAGATTTTCAGACACCCAAACTATACATCTACCTTTATAAATGCATACACATCGGTTGTATAGAGAGGTTTTTTGGGGGCATTGTGAATCCATATGCATGAATTAAAAAAAAAAGTTAGGCATATGACCCTCATGGGAATAGTGCATATAACTTATCCCATCATTTTAAAACAGGTAATGTTATATTTATTCTCAAGACGACCCCATGGCTACTTTGTGTTTGAAAGACGGGTAATCTTGTTTAATATTTCTTCAAATATGTACAGACGTACATCGTTCACGAAACAAAGCTGCTGCACTCTTAAATAGTTACATAAACACAGAGAGGGAAAAGCCTGAGTTGACCCCTGCTGTTTCACATAGTCATAGCCACTTGGGGTTCTATAGTCTATCATTGGCATAAAAAACCTCTGTGTGCTATTTTTAATGCAAAACATAGTATGCTCTACTGCAAATAATTTTTCATAATAGTCATAAGTTATTCAACCACCGCTCAAGTCTGATGGTGGCCAACGTTTCGTTCTCTGCTTCAGGGACTTGCGGCAATCACTAAAGCAGGAGCAAAATCTCTAAAAAAGACAAACAAACTCAAAACACCCCAAAATATAATCTTATAAAAAGCATATTAAAGTGCAGAACTTTCCAAAATTTCAATTAGCATATCATCATACTTAGGGAGCTCTTCACAATTACGCTCTCACCGAATCCATACAACTCCATACAGTTGTCTTCAGCTCTTAATGTCTTACATCAGCCCGTACTGGCCATTCCTAGCTATAAGAACTACTCACGTGAGGATGCTTGGATACCAATCACTACTCAGGGTAATCAAAAAAAGTAGTGCCATTCAGTCTTCACATTTAAACCATCTGGTTCTAATGACTTCAGTTTAAAGATCCAGCGTTGTTCAGCCTGAAGTAATTGATGTCTCCTGACTCCACCCCTGTTCCTCAGTGGCATCTATTCTAAAATAATGCAAAGCTACGTTTAAACTGTATGCAGTGTACTGCTAATTGTGATGCCACCTTGCCGGTTTGAATGGTACCTTTATGTTCCATTAGTCGCAATTTCAAAGGACTCGACATTTGTCTGACATACAATTTTTGACATAGACATGCTCTGTGTCCCTGTGGAGGGTCCCTTGTCCTTAAGATATTCACAAATTCAGAAGGACATAGTAATTCTTTTAAAAAATTCCCTCTACTGAAAGTCACTCTCAATTTTATGTTTTCAAAAATTGGTACTGTAGAAATGACATTCAAATGCATTTTAAAATTTTCACAAGCGCATTCGCTTTAGTGGTACAACGCAATACACACGTTTATTCCATCTTTACAGCTATTAGGATGTAAAAGCCAGTGTATATATCTCAAGGACAAGTGACCCTCCATAGGGACAAAATGCTCTATATGTATGAATATGCTAGAGCAACCTGACTTTACAAATCCGCTAGATGGAAAAAAGTTTCTTTTAAGAACCAATATCAACTGTTTGACTTACGTGGTGTATTGTATATGTTGTCCATCTCAAAAACTGTATGTCGGAGTGGAGCCAACTTTTCAAAATTATTGGGGGTGCTAAGCCCAATGGAAATAGACCCTCCCTGGACCAATACAAGGAATTTTCTCAGTATTGGGGGTGCTCAAGCACCCACAGCACCCACAGAGTCGGCTCCTACGTGTGGGACAAACATCAATACTTTTGAAATTGCAACTAATGGAACATAGAAGTACCATTAGCAGTACACTGCATACAATTTAAACGCAGCTTTGTGTCTTTGAGATGCATTATTTTATTAATTTATTTGTTGCATTTGTATCCCACATTTTCCCACCTCTTTGCAGGCTCAATGTGGCTTACAATACATCATGAGTAGTGGATACAAGAAGAGAATAGACATTTGGTATTACAGAGGATTTTGGGTTACATGTTAATGATAAAGCGTAATAATGATATAACAATAAAAATATTTTAAGGCAGTTTTGGATACATATTTTAGAATTGATACCGCCGAGGAACAGGGGTGGAGTCAGAGACATCAATTACTTCAGGCTGAACAACGCTGGATCTTTAAACTGAAGTCATTAGAACCAGATGGTTTAAATGTGAAGACTGAATGGTAGCAGTTTTTTGATTACCCTGAGTAGTGATTGGTATCCAAGCATCCTCACGTGAGTAGTTCGTATAGCTAGGAATGGCCAGTACGGGCTGATGTAAGACATTAAGAGCTGAAGACAACTGTATGGAGTTGTATGGATTTGGTGAGAGTGTAATGGTGGAGCTCCCTGAGTTACTGAAGTATGACGATTGGCTAATTGAAATTTTGGAGAGTTCTGCACTTTAATATGTTTTTTGTAAGTTTTTTCTTTTTTTTAGATTTTGCTTCTGCTTTATTAATTGCCGCAAGTCCCTGAAGCAGAGAACGAAACGCTGGCCACCACTGGACTTGAGCGATGGTTGAATAACTTGTAAAGAAAAATTATTTGCAGTACAGCATATTATCCACCTGTTTACTAAAACTTAGCTTGATTTATGTGCAGCAGGGCCCATTTTATTCCTATGGGGCCTGCTGCAGATAATGTGAGCAAAGCTTTATTTTATTTTTTTTTACATTTGTACCCTGCACTTTCCCACTCATGGCAAGCTTTATGTGGTGGGCAATGGAGGGTTAAGTGACTTGTCCAGAATCACAAGGAGCTACCTGTGCTGGGAATTGAACTCAGTTCCTCAAGACCAAAGTCCACCACCCTAACCACTAGGCCACTCCTCCACCCCCTATATGTTTTGCATTAAAAATAGCACACAGTGGTTTTTTATGCGATGATAGACAATCGAATCCCAAGTGGCTATGACTATCAGGCTATTTTCGAAAGAGAAGGGCACCCATCTTCCGACACAAATCTGGAGATGGGCGTCCTTCTCTCAGGGTTCCCCAAATTGGCATAATCGAAAGCTGATTTTGGGCGTCCTCAACTGCTTCCCGTCGCGGGGACGACCAAAGTTCACAGGGGGCGTGTCGGCACCGTAGTGAAGGCGGAACTGGGGCGTGATTAGGAGATGGGAGTCCTCGGCCGATAATGGAAAAAAGAAGGGCGTCCCTGACGAGCACTTGGCCGACTTTACTTGGTCCATTTTTTTCTTGCGACCAAGCCGTGAAAAGGTACCCGAACTGACCAGATGACCACCGGAGGGAACCAGTGGTCACCAACCCCCTCCCACACTAAAAAAAAAACAAAAAAAACTTAAATTTTTTTTTTGCCAGCTTCTATGCCAGCCTCAAATGTCATACCCAGCTCCATGACAGCAGTATGCAGGTCCCTGGAGCAGTTTTAGTGGGTGCAGTGCACTTCAGGCAGGCGGACCCAAGCCCATACCCCCCTACCTGTTACACTTGTGGTGGTAAATGTGAGCCCTCCAAAACCCACCCGAAACCCACTGTACCCATATATAGGTGCCCCCCTTCACCCCTTGTGGGGAGTGGATATTGGGTATTGGGGGGGGCTCAGCACCCAAGGTAAGGGAGCTATGCACCTGGGAGCAATTTGTGAAGTCCACTGCAGTGCCCCTTAGGGTGCCCGGTTGGTGTCCTGGCATGTCAGGGGGACCAGTGCACTATGAATTCTGGCTCCTCCCATGACCAAAGGGCTTGGATTTGGTCGTTTTTGAGATGGGCGTCCTCGGTTTCCATTATGGCTGAAAACCGGAGATGAACATCTGTAAGGTCGACTTAAATGTTGAGATTTGGGCGTCCCCGACTGTATTATCGAAATGAAAGATGGACGCCCATCTTGTTTCGATAATACGGGTTTCCCCGCCCCTTCGCCGGGACATCCTTAGAGATGGGCGCCCTTAGAGACAGTCGTCCCCGTTCGATTATGCCCCTCCAAGTGAAACAGCAGGGTTCTACTCAGGCTTTTTCCTCTCTTGTTTATGTAACTATTTAGGAGTACAGCAGCTTTGTTTGAACTGACTACTATTTGGTGAATGGTATACATTTGTATATATTTGAAGATTTATGAGTACTTCATGTCCTTCCAAATTCCACTCTCTCCCTGTATCCCCCATCTCCTTTCTCTATCCAATATGGCCCCTTGTTCTCTTTGCCTCCTATCTCTCTTTCCTCTCCCTGTCTATGCCCTTTCGTTCATTCTTTGCTTCTCTATCCTAGTAGCATAGTCAGGAGGGCCTTGGGGGCCAGGCCCCCCCCCAATTTGGGTTCAGGACCCCAAAGTCTGCTTGTTTGGCTAGTGGGATCCCCAAGCGTGACAGCAGAAGCTTTTCTTAAGCAATATTCACCATTGTGCTGCCTGCCCTGCTTCCCCCTCCTTTACACGCATGCTCAATTTCACTAAAACTGAGCATGTGTGCTGGGGCAGGAAAGTAGGGCAGGCAGTGCGTTACCGAGTACCACAACAGGAAGGCTTCTGCTGGCGGGGCTTCAGGACCTCCACCAGCCCAGGCATGTTAGGTTGCAGCGGGAGGCAAAGAGCGGTGGGAAAGTGGAGCAAAATGTACCTCCCCACTTTGGGTTCAGGCACCCCCTCCCACCAAAATCGAGGTCTGGCTACACCTCTGCTCTGTCTCCTTCCATCTGCTCTGTTTCCTGCCTTTGTAGCTGGCAGCACTGAAAGTAAATAGGAAGGAGAGGGAACAGAAGGGCCATAGCTAGCTGTGTGGATAGTGTGGCCTATCCATTGGCTTTCCTTGCTGACATCACAGAAGTGGGTAGGGCAAGAATGCAATGGGAGCACTTGGGTGCATTGCACAGGGCGTGTATGAGGCCTGTGATGCTCCTAGGGAGGAGCGTTGGTATATGCAGGAAGAGGTGGCTTCTTCCACCCAGCTTAGTCAGTGCCTCCAAACTTTCACAACTTTTTACTAACTCTGGATCCAGAGTTGAGCGTCACCATCAAAATTGGGGGGTGAGGGGAGGGAGAAACAGAGGCAGAACAGAAAATGTGTGTCCAGGGAGTGGGGTAGAGAAGGAGCGGAAAAGGAGCATAGTGGTGGGGGACAGAATGGAGTCGTATATGTTGAGCTACTTAGGGTTGCAAAAATCCTTGTGTCAGCACACTGGAGCACCCCTCCATGTTAGCTATGCCTGGTGGAGATATCCTAGTCACACTTCTCTAATTACATACCTGTTCCCTTCTCTCAGATTTAGCAATTACATTGCACTACTTACTTTTCAGGAGATTCAAGAAGGCTCTGCTAAATCTCTGAGCATATGCCATTTCAGGTTTCAAGGTTCGGGCCAGGTGCAGTAAATGTTGATCTTGTGGAGAACTGGAAAGTTCAGCCATCTCTGTGTAGCTTATCTCGTTTCCAAATGCCAGGGTGACCATGGTAAATCCTTGGCACTCGGCATACTCTGAGACCTCTCTCAGCATTCCTCTGTCCCAGTCTGCTGTCTTACTTCCCAGTATTGTAAATAAGACCTTGTGTTTTCTTGGCCTAGTGGCTTTTGAGAAAATGTTATCAATAGTCCACTGCGTGGCATAGCCAACAGCAGTTGACCCATGCAATTGGTGAACAGATTCCTCAATATAGCTTTTCATCAGATCTTTACTGTTGAAAGCCTCTAAGTCAAATTCCAGTTTAGCTGGCTGGATATTTGTATTGGGAATGAAACCTGGTGGTGTCTGTTGTACCAATGCCACCCTGGCATCCACACTGGAGAGCGAAGGATCTGAAGACACAACAAACTGATCAAGCATGGTGCTCACGAAGCCCTTCATAATCTCATAGTCTTCACTCCTGACGCTGTACGAGCTATCCAAAATAAATGCAATGTCCATAGCCACCTCAACTGGTGGAGGAATGGCAAGCTCACATTCTTCATCTGGATAGCATTTATCTAGGAAGCAAAACATCTCATAAGTTTTGTTGATTTTGGAGACTGAGTACTAAAAATAAACCACATGCCATATTTGTTTGTCGTCTGCATTCTATGAGTTCACAGTCTTTCATTGCAAATATAGAACAGATTCATTCTTTATTACAGAAAATTCAGAGAAATGATTTCATTCTCTTGTCAATGATATTCAGTGCATTTTGTCTAGCAAAAAAGGTGCCGGTACTCAAATGCCAGGCCACCCTTCAGGGGTGGAGTGATCATTGAGGGACTCACCCCACAATAGCCAGGACCCCTGCAACCAGTCACAGAATCTATGACAAGGCAGAATTTGTATGTAGAACCTGAGCTCTTTCATTAAAATATGAGAACCAAGGGTCAAGTTTAGCAGACAGTGGAAAAGGTGCCGGTACTCAGTACCCCCAAGTACCCCCTCAAAAAAAGCCCTGATGATATTCCTCTCCTCTATCTTTTGGGACACTGGAAAATAGCAGGTATTGTACATTTTATTCTGCATAAGAAAAATAGCGATTTGAGGCTCCATTCAAAAAGCATGGCTTCCCAGGGTAGAACAGATCCCTCAAAATGCAAGGAAACATACATCCAAGAGCTTTGGATTACCAACCAGGGACAAAAATGGGTAATGTAAAATGGCCTTATTCTATAATGGCATCTCAACATAAGAACAGTGATACTGGGTCAGACCAATGGTCTAGGTAGCCCAGTATTCTGCACTCTGGAACATTCTCCCTCTGTCCTTACATACAGAGGACACATTGGCCAGGTTTAAGGCCATGTTGAAGACACATCTATTTAGTTTGTTTTTTAAGTCTGACCTGGGTTTATATATGGGCCTGGCCTGCTTCGCCTCTGGTGTCTTATTTGTGAGTTTTTCTGCTACTTCTCTTTTCCTATCAACACTGGATTGTAGTTTCACTTTTACTTTGATTTTAACCTGTATAATCTGCTTTGAAAGTCTGATTTTATGCAGAGGAATGGATGCAAAAGCATTGTCTAAAATTAAATGACAAGAGCAAACTTCTCCTAATAAGAAACAATTATAACCCCTTGCAGGATACTTTGATTACAATTCAGAATAGTGAATATAATTTTATTTTAGAAATTAGAATCCGGATTCTTTTTGATGATACGTTATCACTTTAATGCTTATACCAATCTACTATCAAAAAAACTTTTATAGTAATGAGAAAGCTACGTCGGATATCCAAATATTTGAGAATACTCCTTTGAACTTTTAGTTCAAAGTCATATACTCACTCAAATTGATTATTGTAATTTGATTTTTGATTGTCCTAGCTCCATTTCATAAAAGTTGAGAACTATTCAAAATATAGGGGTTAGATTGATCTTTTCATTAGCTATTACTGATCATGTTTTGCCATATTTGATCTGACTGCATTAGTTTCCTTTTGAAAGTAGAGTGCTGTTCAAATTTTAGGATTCAGCATGGCTTAGCACCTTCTTACATGTATGATATTTATTTTATTTATTTATTGCATTTGTACCCCACATTTTCCCACCTATTTGCAGGTTCAATGTGACTTACATAGTACCGACAAAGGCGCTTCCCCCAAAATACAACTTCTTCCCTGTGTGATACTTATTATTTTAGCTTTCCTAATTCCAGAAGAAGGAAGTCGAAGCGACTAACAAATTCCTCATACGTATATCAAGCTGCTAAATTGTAGAAAGAACTTCCTACTCAGCTTAGACCTATATCTGACTATAAACTCTTCAGGAAAAACCTAAAAACTTTCCTGTTTAGCAAGGCTTATCTCTCTAAACTCTGATTTAATGTTATGCTTTCTATTTTGATATTTTATCATACTTCCTGAATATTCTTTCAGTTTCTTTAGTGCGATCCGCATTGAACTTCTCTGAGGTATAAGCAGAATACAAGAAACATTGCTATGCTATAAATGAAACCTTGAAACCTATCCGTTCCAACAGTGGTCAATCCAGGTCACAAATACCTGGGCACCTAGATTCTGTTATAGAATACTAGTGCCCAATGTGTCTTATATTTATGTGTCCACAGTTACAGTAGCCATAGACCTGGCATAAGTTTGGTTGCTAATGAAAAATGTGAGCCCCACCCATGTGCATGCCCCCCTTGTAATCATGTGCTACAATATGTATCTGTCCTTACAGAATAGTGCTTAGGTGTCCTGCCAGTACACGCCTAACTGTACACTTACCCACAACAGCGATAGCATTCCGTACATTTATGCACGCAAGAGGGTATGTAAATACGGGAGCCCAGCTACAGAATTGCCCTATAAATCTTCAAAAACTTGCACAAAAATTAGATATCTAACCCCTCCCTGTTTACTAGAGCTGTGCTATCGGCTGTCATGTGGCAACGCCAACACAGCTCATTCAAAGTGAATAGGCAGTGTCAACATTAGCGCACGGCAGCTGTTAGCGTGGCTTAGTAAACAGGGGGTAAATCTTTATTTAGGTCCTTATTTACCAGTTTTTTTTTTCAGCTGGTACTGATTCTGTATGGGTACTGGCCCCTTTTTTCCTAGAAAAAAAGCACTGTTATTTACTAACATGTATTAACATGCTAATGCACGTTATTTTCAATTGACCCTATATATGTTTGTTTAATCATGTTTGCTATACCACCCTTCATGACAAGCAACAAAGCAATTTCTATAATAAAAACAGTGACACAGAAATGGAACTCCATCAAATAGACAGGAAAGCAGAAAGTAACCAAACAGAAATCTGTCCAAAAAGAAGATAGACCAGTCAAACTTATAAACTATGGGGCCTGTTTGCTAAGGTGCACTAAGAAGTTAGCATGGTATTTAGCACACACTAACTGTTAGCTGTGCCCATGCCAATGGCTACCAAAATGCCAAAAACAGCCAGTGCAGTTAAAATCCTATGCTACTTGCTTAGGAGGGTATTTATTAAGGTGTGGTAAAAGTTGGGCTTTTACTACACCTTCATTTTCCATGGGACTGACTAACCTGGGGTAGCTCAGTACCATAGGTTAGCCACTCTTATGATATATGAATAACGCTGCTTGTGATCAACCTCACAAACATAGTTATTTACATTGCGTGGGAGCATCGAGCGGCTAAACCATGACTTGAACTCTCAGCCGCATCTTAAAGGGAGCTGAAAACACTTAGCCAAAGTCCCCCCTTCAAATCAAACCCCAATTCATTTTCAACCTGCTTCCAAGACCTTCTCCTCCCAATGTCCCCCCCCCCCCCCACCTGCACTGAGATCCTGGAATGGGGTTGGGGGTAGATATTGGGGGCAAGAAGGCTCTTGGGGAGGAGGAGAAAGGGAGGAGGGATTGGATTTGCCTTGTAGAGGAGGGAGGAGGGATTGGATTCACGGAAGCCTTTGCTCTTGGGGGGGGGGGGGGGAGTTGGATATGGAGGGACCTTTGCTCGTCAGGGAGAAGGGAGTCAGGAGAAAGGGAGACAATAGGTCTTCTCAGGTCACCACTCAGAAGTTATCCAGGCATTGGCTGATATTCAATGCTGATGCCTGGAAAGCTCACTGGCAATGATAGAACTGCTTTTTATATGGTCCTATCTGCCCAGTTAGCAGGGGTGGTCAGTGCTGATATTCATTGGCACTACAATCGCTTTTTTGTGAAGTGTGGTTAGCAGATCGTGTTTTGACCTATTTGTTACATGTCATCAGATTACGCTACTTTCTTAGAATGATGTTTAATGCATTTTTTTGCTATTTCCCGACAACCATACAAGTTGCTACACCGGTTCATCCCTAAGACTCCTGAGGCAGGCGCCTCCTGCTCTGAAACACAGTACTGCGTCAAGGGTATTTCTTGTATAGTGTTGATTTGTAAATAAATATCCCAGATTTGGAATTTCAGTGGTCACTCCCTGTTTTTTGTTGTTTGTCTGTGTTAGTTTTGAGCATACCATGAACCTCACTCCTAAGCCAGAGCATATGGAGTAAGATCTCAGTCTCTCAAATTAAGTACTTGCATTGTGCAAAGAAAGCCTCTCTCTGGAGTTCATAAGATGTAACATGGATATGTAACTTATCCAGGTGCGCTTGGGAGTAATTTCATAACTTGGTACCCTGAGGGTAGGAGTCTTTTCATATCAGAACCTAGGTGCCCAGGTTCCATTATAGAACATTAGTTTAACCCAGTATTGACATGTCTAACAATTAGGTGCCTACAATTACACCAGCCATAGAGCTGGCATATGTTCGACCACCTAAATGCAGCAGTTCCTGCTAACTTGCAATATTCTGTAAGTTATATGTGTAGGGGGAGCCCTGTCCATGCTCCGCTCCTGAGTATGCCCTCATTGCAAATAGAGCTTAAGTGGGTATTTACATAATAGCACTTAGGTGCCATGCTAGCAAGTACATGCAAAGATGCACGCATACACATGTAAATGCTAGAATTCTAAACATTTAACGCATGCGCAAATGTGAGTGCCTAGATAACAGATTTGCCCTTCATGTGTCTTTATCAAATAGCCTCACTTGGACTTTCAACCTTGGCATCCTGTCCTAAAAAATACTCTTCACAAGTCCATCTTAACACTAATTTGGGCAAATGCACTAAAGAGACTGTTTCTGAATTTAAGTGAAAGATGTGTGAATGAACAGTAACCGAGATGAAGTCTTGATGATTGGCACTACTGTCGCGACGTTTCAAACTTGTGCTAATAAAGCATCTTTCTGTGTCTATTGCTATGCATCCATTTTGAGCGTAATTTTCAAAGAGAGTGTACAGGAAAGAATTTTACACAGGTGCATGTAAATGTCTCAGCATATGTACACACAAATGTACATGCTCAGATACCATACAGCCTCTTGTTATGTGATATTCACCGGAAAGAACGCGACGTCCAACATTTTTCCAAACAACCCAAAAACATCCTATTGCAGCAGAAACTTCTGCCTGAAATTCGAGACATTTCTGAGTACTTTATTTTTCAACAGAATGGAGTTCCAGGTACACCAAGCTCACAAAACAGCCGAGCTCTTAATTAGTAAAACCCCAGAATTCATTGAGCCAACAGTTCAGTGGTGACAAAGATTTCGTGAATGTGTCAAGTACACTATGAACGCAAATTATGAATTAAGAAAACCCCCCAGTATCCTAATGTATTTTCAAAAGTCATACTAAATGTTTAAAAATTGCAAAGTATTTTGAAACTATGTAAGGGGTCCTATTTTTTTCCGGACACCATGTATACATAGATTTCCTGGAGGCAGAGAACGGGCAGGAGTTTGGGTGGGCTATGTTTATGTTTGAAGGCACACAGGCACATATGCTGCTTTTATAAAATAAGTTTAACATATGTGTCTATCAGTCTATGGGGCTCATTTTCAAAGCACTTAAACTTACAAAGTTCTCTAAGTTACTTTCAGGCTTATTTTTGAAAGAGAAGGGCACCCATCTTTCAACAGAAATCGCAAGATGGGTGTCCTTCTCCCAGGGTCGCCCAAATCGGCATAATCGAAAGCCGATTTTGGGCACCCTCAACTGCCTTCTGTCGCGGGGACGACCAAAGTCGGAAGCATAGCGAAGGCGGGACTGGGGCGTGCTTAACACATAGGCGTCCTCAGTTGATAATAGAAAAAAGAAGAGTGTCCCTGACGAGCACTTGGCCGACTTTACTTGGTCCATTTTTTGTTATGACCAAGCCTCAAAAAGGTGCCCGAATTGACCAGATGATCACCAGAGGGAATCGGGGATGACCTCCCCTTACTCCCCCAGTGGTCACTAACCCCCTCCCACCCTCAAAAAACCTTTTAAAATATTTTTTCCCAGCCTCTATGTCAGCCTCAAATGTCATACCCAGCTCCCTGACAGCAGTATGTAGGTCCCTGGAGCAGCTTTAGTGGGTGCAGTGCACTTCAGGCAGGTAGACCCAGGCCCATCCCCCCCCCACCTGTTACACTTGTGGTGGTAAATGTGAACCCTTCAAAACCCACCTGAAACCCACTGTACCCACATATAGGTGCCCCCCTTTATCCCTAAGGGCTATGGTAGTGGTGTACAGTTGTGGGGAGTGGGTTTTGGGGGGGCTCAGCACACAAGGTAAGGGAGCTATGCACCTGGGAGCAATTTCTGAAGTCCACTGCACTGCCCCCCTAGGGTGCCCGGTTGGTGTCTTGACATGTCAGGGGGACCAGTGCACTACGAATGCTGGCTCCTCCCACGACCAAATGGCTTGAATTTGGTCGTTTTTGAGATGGGCATCCTCGGTTTCCATTATGGCTGAAAACCGGGGACGACCATCTCAACATTTAGGTCGACCATTTCTAAGGTCGACCTAAATGTTGAGGTTTGGGCGTCCCCGTCCGTATTATTGAAACGAAAGATGGACGCCCATCTTGTTTCGATAATATGGGTTTCACTGCCCCTTCACGAGGACGTCCTGCAAGGACGCCCTCAGGAAAACTTGTGTGCCCCGTTCGATTATGCCCCTCTTTGTAAGTTTAAGTGCTTCAAAAATACGCCTCTGTGTTTCCTAGACATTCTGTTATTGTTACCCTCCTGATAAGCATGTGTTTTTCTAGGTAATTTAGCATAGAAAATATAATGAAATATTGGGCAAGCATAGAAGACATATGTTTTTTTTAATGCATGAGCAAGTCAGTCTATGTTTGTGTTGATGACTAACACAGTGTGCATTGAATATCACACTAAAACCATCTGCACCGAGCTCTACCTATTCTGCAGGTTTAGTGATGAAATGTAAGGCATCCCAAGAAGGTGTAACTCCTGCAACCTCATTTGAAACAGGCACCAGAAAAGATGCTAGAATGCAGATCTCACCATAGCAGAGGGTGCAGGAAAGAATAAACTCCAGCCTCTGGTCATCTATAGTCCTCCAGATAAACACATGAGATCTCCTACTGCCATCAGTCTGGTGGAAGGCAAGTAACAGATTACAGAGCATAGCAATTAGCAAGAAAAGACATTGTTATCAATCTTTAGGCAAAGAATACTGTGCACAGAAAATCGACTAAGAATCACATCAGACTTTGTCCAGAAAATTTTAAACATTTAAAATATAGGATATCCACAGTACTATTATTTTTGGCGCTAGTGTGAGTGAGTTAGTATGGGACTATGAGAGAACAGTTATTTGAGTGTGAAAGTTATTTTTAGAGCACTGGGTGTTTGCTCACTTGAGATCATTTCAAAGTTAAAATCATGGAGTATATCAATGATTGAGAAGCCTATCCACCCTTAGAGGTTTAAATCGCTTTGGCGTTTCCTCGCTTGGGTGAGTTATTTCCTCTGAGATTACTCCAACACTAATATTAATTATTGCTTTAGACGCACTGTTATTAATTTAATTATATCTGTTCTCTCATTTACCCATTACTGACCAGGACCCTGGTTCAGTATTTTGTCCATTCTAAACTACCAGTGGTTTATTCTGGGTTTGTGTATTTTTGATTTTGGTAAATCCAACGTCTAGCACACAGCCACAATCGAGCCTCAAAAACATCTAAATTTCTAGTTCGATTATGACATGGAGCTAGGCATTTTCAGGCTGAACACGTCAATCTAAATCCCAGGAGAAAACGTGGAACAACAAGCCACAGGGATGTCTGTCTGGCAGCATTCCTAGTGAACTGGCCACACAGTGCAGAAGGGAAAGCCTAGTGGACAAGTTCAGTAGACTTCACATACAGGGACCTGGGTACAAATCCCGTCTAAACCCTTCATATTGTATGGTGAGCCCTCCAGGAGCAGAGAAAACCTACTGTACCTAAAGGTCCACCACTACAATAGCCCTCAGGTTTGCAGGTCAGGAGGTATTTCTGCGTTCCAGGAGGGCTCACCATATTTGTACTGAAATTAAAGAGTTAAACTGGGAATTGAACCTGGGTCCCGTTGTTCACCGTCTACTGGCCACTAGGCTACTCCTTCCACTTGCTTGCGCTTTTTTAGGAATGACCATTTATTTATTTATTGCATTTGTATCCCACATTTTCCCACCCATTTGCAGGCTCAATGTGGCTTACAGAGTTTTGTTATGACATAGTCATTCCATGACATCAAATACAGTTGATATTGTACAAAGATTAAGTAAGAGAAGAGAGAAGGAAGGTGTTAGGCAGGATAGTATAGACTGTGAACTTTAATAACCACAATATCTGGAGCTGTTATAGAGCCTGGTATCTACTGTCACTGTCACATCTTTGAGGGGGGGGGAGGGTCATACCTTCATTCCTCTAGTGGGTCAGCTGGTCAGTTAGGGCACCTTTTTCTGACAGTCATGACTGAAACAGGTCTAGATAAAAACATACTTCTTTTCTGCCCTGGACCTTTTTTTCTGTTCTATTATCACAGAAAAATGTCCAGATTGTAAGCCCGCCCAAGTGCTATCCAAAACAAACCTCTAACATGCCTCCTTGCTATTTGGATAAACTCAGTGAAAAAGACCCAATTCTGCCTTTTCAAAAATCACGATTTAGATGTTTCGGTGAGAAAAACGTCCCTCTGGTTGTTTGTGCTGCTTTTGAGACATTTTTCTCTTGAAAATGTGCGTCATAGCCAGACACCCTGGCTCTAGCTGCTACTAATTAGCACTTCTTCCCAAAAAAAACACACAGTAAGCACAAAAGAAAACTCCTAAATACAATATATGGTTAAGTTTGCAACTCAGAATACAAATCATGATTCAAAAAGAAATGGCAGTGGTGCAATGAGAACCAGAAAATGTTCTTTGTTGCTGCCATGGCTCTGCTGCTCAGCCCCCAGTCATGTAGTAAAGAGCTTTCTAATAAATATTTTGCTCCTGGAAAATGCCAGAGTCTTTGTAGACAGTGAGATATTTAACACCACCAGTAAAAAAGGTGTCATATTACTTTGGCCCTTGAAAACACACAGGCCCTTTCTTCATACATTAGGGGGTAAGTCTATAACTTGGTGCCTCAAGTTAGGCATTTTGATGCTGCTGCACCATTATAGAATACTAGTGTGAACCCAAATTGGCCTGGCTAAGTTTAACTGTGACAGCTTACACTAGGTTAATGGCAGGTGTAAAAGGATGCACCAAAGAGCACCATGTGACATGCAGAACTTATAGAATTCTATAAATTAGATGCATATGTTGGAGACACTCCAGCAACTTAGCCAGGAATTTTTTGACAGTGGGTGGATCCCCCTACCCCGTGTGCCACCCCTCCACACTGCTGCCCCTGTATTCCCCCTGTGCCACTGTCACCGTTGCCACTCCCATCTCCCTCCTCATACTGCTGCCGCCATCTTCCTTTACCTTAAAATCCTCTCTGCTTTAGTCTTCACCTGGACAGTGGCAGTGGCACTCATAGGTTGCCTGCGGCCTGCACCAGGATTTCTTCCCTGAACCGTCCTGCCCTTTACAAAACAGGAAGTTGCATCAAAAGGTGCAGGCCGCAGGGAGTCTATGAGTGCCGCTGCCACTGTCCAGGTGAAGACTAAAGCAGAGAGGATTTTAAGGTGGGGGCGTGAGGCCAGGTCTGAAAGGGGGTGCATATGCAACTGACGCACTCAGTTTAAATATGCCACTGAGACACACCCAAGCTCCTCCCATGCTCCACCCATGTGTCCGCCCCCTTGCAATTATGCACTAAGGCACTTATACGCTCTGTTATAGAATAGCATGTATTGCACTTACATGCTTAAGTGCCCATTTTCTTGGTTCTTACACGCCCAAGCTCAAGACCACATTTATCACAACTCCTTTGCAAGACTAACTTTCCCTTTCTCTGTTCCCACAATTAGCACAGAACATACACTGACCAGGTTGTGTGGCAACTGGATAGAATTTACCCTCCTTCAGCTACCCAAGGAGGGATGGTTATTCTAAGAAGAATCTTTCTCTAACTATGTTTTATTGCTTTTATGTTTCTATTTAACAGCTGTGTACCATAAATCTACAGAAATTATGTAAACAGTCAGGACCAGGTCAGATTTAAGTTGAAGTAGACTACCCCAAATATTCATAAGCGCAGCAGACCACTTGTGAACTGAATGATCTGCGGACTAATGAGCCTTGGAGTGTCAGCTACTTTCTGTTTTATTCTTGTTTGATGAAGGGCACACTCTTTTGTGTTGCTTACCTCAAAGGCATCGCTGATGTTGGGTACGTCACTGAAGGCAATTACCACAGGAATGATTTCATGTGCGCTGAACTCCAGCACTGCTGTGTTGATGGCAGAAGTGTCTTGTGATGGGCCTCCGGTGAGAAACATGGCGACTTTTCTCGTCAGAATGCCCTGCCGCACTCGCTTGAAGACATTTCTTGCAACAAATCTCATAGCAGAGCCAATATAACGCCTGCCGGAACGCTTGTAGGGCAAATTCCGCACTGCCTCTATCAGCAGTTTTTTCTTCTTGAAGTCTGAGAATCGGATGTAGTATTGTGTGCTGTCGCTGTATGTCACAATGGCCACCCGAGCTCCAGTGGGGCAGTTACTTTCACTGATCTCCAGCTTCTCCAGGAATGACTCCACAATTCCTTTCATCCTTTCAAAAGCCGCTGAAGTGACATCCTGGGATGTGTCAAGAGCAAATACCAGCTCTGTTGGGTACACTGGGCATTTTGATGCAGCTTGGAAATAAAAATGGCAAATAGCATGAGGGATGATTTAAGCAAGTCAAATACAGTGGGGCAAGTTTTCAAAAAATGCACAGTTCCAAAATTTTAAGGGCCTAACTTTAAGGGGAGTTTCAGCTGAATTTGGAACACAAAGGTGATAGATACTAAGGTGCGTTAAAAGTCACCAACCACAGGTTACTGATTACTCCTGTAAAAGAATAATCGATCTCACATGTAGCATTAGTCTTCTGTCCTTGGAGCATTGGGTCATAGAGCTGTGGCCTGATGCTTCCAGGCTGCTTCTTAAAGAGGCCAGTGTTCAGCAATATGGAGCTACCCTCTCCCCCTTCTCCACAAATGACATACCCCCACCCTGAAGACCTTCCCAACTACTTCCCTTTCACCTTGAAGCCGCTCCCCGTGTACCTCTCCCCCATCCCAAAGACCCTCCCTCCAACAGTACAGCAAAGAACCCCCCATCCTCTGTTAGGCTCCACAGGGCCTACCATTTTAATCCCTAGTGGGTTTGGGGCAGAAGTGATCCCCGTTCATTCATGCCTCTTCTGGTGTTGGGTTCAAAACAGCAATGATGACCCCTAGTGGTAGTCTTGCAGCACTACTGCAAGCTGTCATATAGGGGCAAAAGGCACCAGGGGTTAAGAAGGTAGGACAAGGAAGGAGGTGCTTAAGGGAGGGTGGGGATGCTTTGTCTGAAATTGGGAGGGAAGAGGTCTTCAGAATTGGGTGATGGTATTTGGGGGATCTTCAAACCCCAGGGGAAGTACATGAGTGGTTCAGTTTTGGAAGGGAAGGAAATACTTATGGGGGGCCTTTGGGGTGGGGGCATGTCATTCTGGGGGAAGGGGAGGGCTGAATACCAGCCTCTTTAAGAAGCAGCCTGGTAGCATCAATCCACTGCTTTGTGGCCCAGTGCTCCCAGGACAGAAAAATCCTGCTTGCAGTGTTCACCACAAGCTGTGTTATTGAATTTATCTAGTAATGAGCTGTTTTGCATGCATTTGCATGCTTTGTATCTCATTACTATGTAATCTGTGATAACTTAAACTAACATGTGTTATGGTAATATAACATGCGCTAGTGTCATTTAGCATGTTGTATTGCCATAATGGACCTGATAATTGCCCCCTAAGTGTAACATTTTTCTTCATGTAAAATCAGAATTGCAATTCTTTCTCGTAGATTTAGGGGTCCCTTTACTAAGGTGCACTAATGGATTTAGTGCATGCTAACGAATTAGTGTGTATTAAATGCCATGCAGCCCATAGGTGTACAAAGCAGCATTTAGACCCCGATGCCCAGAAGCAAATGCCATTAGAAACAGACTAGTGCCCGCATATGCCAGCGCAAAATGCTTAGAGCCGATGAGCACGTGAATGAACAAATGAGCTCGCTAGCTCACAGCACAATGAGCATGCAAATGCATGCTAATGAGGTCATTCTCTTTCCTCCCCAATGCTCAGAGGAAAGCACGCCAAACAAGGGCACTCTTCGCGCTCTAAACCCTACGCCAGCTCGGAGCTGACATTAGGGTATCTGGATGAGTATATTAAACATTATCTGCTATTTTCCTGTCCCTTTCTTTGCAATCTGGATCATACCATTTTAGAATGTAAGCATCCGATTACTCTAAGAACTCACCATTCAAATATGCCAGTGTTTTGAGCTGCATTTTTATGGATCAAATTATATCCTCCCATTACAAAGTTTATATTTTCCATTGGGAACAACAGTGTAATTTTTTGTTGCGTTTAGCTCATTTCATGGAAACTGAGGAAAACAATTGTTGGAGGAGGTTATACCTTCCAAATTGGCACCTCTTCCTCCTGCTTCCCTCCTCCTCCTCTGGTATTCTGTGCTTAACTCACAACTCTTGAGCGCATGTGCCAGACACTATCCTCATGTCAAACTCTCTAATTCTGAACACTATGACCACACCAATATTTGCATCTCATTAGCGTTGAGCATTAGGGAGTTGTTCTGGGGGTGCTGTTCTGGCGCCAATTCTCCAACGCTGTTCAGTATATCGCTGGAGTTTTGAAGCTTCGGGGACTTAGGGATCCTTTTACAAAGGCATAGTAAAAAAAGTGGCCTATGGTAGCATAGGCACAGGTTTTGGGCGCGCACAGAATTATTTTTCAGCGCACCTACAAAATAATGGCTTTTAAAAAATTTTGCCAGTAAAAAATTTGGGTGGTAATGACTTACGCACATCAGATGCCACTTGGTGCGCATCCGCTATGTGCGTCCAAAAATAGAGGACATGCGCCAAAAATGAAATTACCACAAAAAGCACACGGCATACCAAAATAACAGAAGGTATGATGACCAAACAACTCACAGATTATCTAAACAAGTTCTCAATATTACACGATTCCCAGTCAGGATTTCGCTCTAATCACAGCACTGAAACCGTACTAGTCATGCTCATGACCAAACTCAAACAATTGATAGCAAACAGCAATAACATTCTACAGTTACAATTCGACATGTCAAGCGCATTTGACATGGTTGACCATGGAATTTTACTACACATCCTCGAATACTTCGGAATCGGAGGTAACGTACTCAATTGGTTCAAGGGGTTCCTAACTACACGCTCATATCAAGTGACATCAAATTCGACTACATCAGCTACATGGATACCTGAATGCGGAGTTCCATAGGGATCCCCCCTCTCACCGACCATATTCAACCTAATGATGACACCCTTGGCCAAACTACTATCGAATCAGAACCTAAATCCATATATATACGCTGATGATGTAACGATCTTCATCCCATTCAAACAAGATCTAAGGGAAATCTCCAATGAAATCAAGCAAAGCCTACATATCATGAATTCCTGGGCAGATGCATTTCAGCTGAAACTTAATGCAGAGAAAACCCAATGCCTGGTACTCACCTCACAATACAACAAGAATAAATTTACCACCATCAACACACCTAAACTAAATCTATCAGTTTCGGACACCCTAAAAATCCTTGGAGTCACCATTGATCGACACCTAAAACTTGAGAACTATGCGAAAAACATAACTAAAAAGATGTTTCATTCAATGTGGAAACTAAAAAGAGTTAGACCATTGGACTGTCTTCCGCAATCTGGTACAATCATTAGTACTCAGTCATCTGGACTATTGTAACTCACTCTACGCTGGCTGCAAAGAGCAAATACTCAAAAAACTCCAGACAGCCCAGAATTCGGCAGCCAGACTAATATTCGGCACATCAAAATACGAAAGCGCGAAACCCTTACGAGAAAAACTACACTGGCTTCCACTAAAAGAACGCATCACGTTCAAACTTTGCACCCTAATCCATAAAATCATCCATGGTAATGCCCCAGCCTACATGTCAGACCTAATAGAACTACCACCCAGGAACGCAAAAAAATCTTCTTTGCACATTCCTTAATCTTCATCCTCCCAAGTGTAAGGGTCTGAAATACAAATTAATGCATGCATCTACCTTTTCCTATACGAGCACGCAGCTCTGGAATGCGTTGCCACGTAACCTGAAAACGGTCTATGAATTGACCAATTTCCGCAAACTATTGAAAACCTATCTCTTTGACAAGGTATATCACAAAGATCAACATCCGTAAAATCCGCCCCTTTCTTTCCGAGCACTCTACCAAAACCCTCATCCACACCCTTGTCACCTCTCGCTTAGACTACTGCAATCTGCTTCTTGCTGGCCTCCCACTTAGTCACCTCTTCCCTCTCCAGTCAGTTCAAAACTCTGCTGCCCGTCTCGTCTTCCGCCAGGGTCACTTTACTCATACTATCCCTCTCCTCAAGTCCCTTCACTGGCTACCTATCCGCTTTCGCATCCTGTTCAAACTTCTTCTACTAACCTATAAATGTACTCACTCTGCTGCTCCCCAGTATCTCTCCACACTCGTCCTTCCCTACACCCCTTCCCGTGCACTCCACTCCATGGATAAATCCTTCTTATCTGTTCCCTTCTCCACTACTGCCAACTCCAGACTTCGTGCCTTCTGTCTCGCTGCACCCTACGCCTGGAATAAATTTCCTCAGCCCCTACGTCTTGCCCCATCCTTGGCCACCTTTAAATCTAGACTGAAAGCCCACCTCTTTAACATTGCTTTTGACTCGTAACCACTCGCCTCCACCTACCCTCCTCTCTTCCTTCCCGTTCACATTAATTGATTTGATTTGCTTACTTTATTTATTTATTTATTTATTTTTTGTCTATTAGATTGTAAGCTCTTTGAGCAGGGACTGTCTTTCTTGTATGTTTGTGCAGCGCTGCGTACGCCTTGTAGCACTATAGAAATGCTAAATAGTAGTAGTAGTAGTAGTAACTGTATAATCTTTAAAACATCCAGAACTGTCTTATAATGTCTTTTGCTTTAACACTATCATGTATTTCACCACCATGTAACACAAAACCCTCTGTAAACCAAATGTATATTCACTTCTATTTCCAGTATCCATGATGAATTGTAAGCCACATTGAGCCTGCAAAGAGGTGAGATAATGTGGGATACAAATACAATAAATAAATAAATAAATACGTAGAGCCTTACGCGGCTTAGTAAAAGGGGCCCTTAGTGCACGCTAAATCTGTTAGTGCACCTTAGGGCCCTGTTTATTAAGGTGTGCAAGCATTTTTAGAGCGTGCTAAAATTTAACGCACGATAATGCTAGAGACACTCATATCTATGGGTGAATCTAGCATTTGCATGTACTAAAAATGATAGCGCACTTACAGTGCGGCTTGGTAAACAGGGCCCTTTGGGGGTATTTTACGAAGCCCCCCAAATAGCCCTTTGGGGGTATTCAATTCCTATGGGCTTCCTCTCATTTGCCGCGCAGGAATCGCTAGCGCGGCTTTGTAAAAGAAGCCCTTAGTTTGCTAAATCAATGTGGGTGCCTAGAGCTGAGAAACAGAGCTGAGTATCTAATCTTAACCTTCTGCCCTAGCTCTGCCTCATAGCCCTCCACAAGTTAAGGACATAAATTTAGCCTAGTGAGAACCAGTGCTTTTTTTGTGCCAGTATGCAACGGTACGGCGTACCGGCACCTTTTTTCACAGGTCCATCCAGCGATTCTCCTCCCTCTCCTGCCCTCCCCTCTCCAGCGATTCTCCTCCCTCCCCTGCCCTCCCCTCGCCAGCGATTCTCCTCCCTCCCCTGCCCTCCCCTCGCCAGCGATTCTCCTCCCTCCCCTCTCCCATGTCAAACTCCCTTCCACTCACTGTCTCTAACCAAGTCGCAGCGGTGAACTGGTGGGCGGCGCTAGTCAAGGCATCAAGCTCCTCCATCGTCCTTCGCTTCCCTGCCTTCTCAGCGTGCGTCCCGCCCGCCCTCGCCGAAAGGCAATAACATTCTGAGAATGCAGGGAAACGAAAGACAACAGAGGAGCTTGATGCCTTGACTAGCGCCGCCCACCAGTTCGCCGCTGCGACTTGGTTAGAGACAGTGAGTGGAAGGGAGTTTGACATGGAAGAGGGGAGGGAGGAGAATCCCTGGAGAGGGGAGGGAGGAGAATTGCTGGCGAGGCGAGGGGAGGGCAGGGGAGGGAGGAGAATCGCTGGAGAGGGGAGGGCAGGGGAGGGAGGAGAATTGCTGGACATGGGTGGATGGCAGGGGAGGGAGGAAAATCGCTGGACATGAGAGAGGGGAGGGAGGAAAATCACTGGACATGGGTGGATGGCAGGGGGGGGGGAAGGAGAACCGCTGGACATGGGAGAGGGGAGGGCAGGGGAGGGAGGAGAATCGCTGGACATGGGAGAGGGGAGGGCAGGGGAGGGAGGAGAATCGCTGGCCATGGGAGAGGGGAGGGAGGAGAATCGCTGGCCATGGGAGAGTGGAGGGAGAATCACTGGACATGGGAGGAAGGAGAATCACTGGACATAGGAGAGGGGAGGGCAGGGGAGTGAGGAGAATGGCTGGACGGCAGGGGAACGGGGGGTCGCTGGACATAGGTGGATGGCAGGGGGACAGGAGGGCCGCTGGACATGGATGGATGGAGCGGAGGGCAGGGAAGAGGAGGGCTGCTAGACATGGGTGGATGGAGGAGAGGGAAGGGAGAGAGAAGAAATGCTGGACATGGATGGAGGCGAGGGAAGAGTGAGGAAAAAGATGAGATGAGGGAAAAGGAAGAGAGGAGAAAAACTGCACATGGATGTTGAAAATAGGCAGAAGCTGGATCCACTGGACAGTCAAGTCTGCGGAGGACCCAGCTTTTACTTACAGATGTAGAGCAAGAAATGAAGAAGAAAGGTGGAAAGTAAAGAAATAAATGAAAAGGAAGCCCTAGAAACGGAGTTAAGAGAACAAATAGAGAGCAGCAGAATCGGAGACTAGGACCAATATGGATAGAAAAACAAAATCACCAGACAACAAAGGTAGAAAAAAATCATTTTATTTTCATTTTAGTGTTTGGAATATGTCCAATTTGAGAATTTACATCTGTTGTTTTATTTTGCACTGGGTATACTGGAGCTGTAACAACTTACAGAAATTATTTATAATGAAAACAAATCACGTTATTTTTTTCACTCATACTAGTATATTTTCAATGATGTCTGTTTATATGCGCTATGGCTGGTATAAGGGGTGTGGTTAATGTGGGTGTGGCTATAATAGGGGTGGAGTCATATGTGTTGACTCCGCCCACAATGAGTACCGGCACCTTTTTTTCTACACAAGAAAAAGCACTGGTGAGAACAGACTGCTACATTTTGTGTTCGTCTCTATTCAGTTTTGAAAAGGGCACACAGACATTTTTGAAATGGACTCGAGCATTCTTACTTTTTCATGAAAGAAAGTGGCATCTGTGAAAGTACTCACCTGATAAGCAAGCTGGAAGGAAAAAGAGGAGGAAAAAACACATTATTTTCTTTTCTGAGTACTGCAGAAATATCCTGTTATTCTGTCATTACTTCGGTTGGGAAATCTGACTCAGAATCAGTTTGTTCTGAGTGCCTTGCTTTGTTTTTGTGTGTGTGTGTCTTTTTAACAGACTGTATACAACATCAGATAACAGGAAACAGTAATTCTGTTAAATACATCATTTTCCTGTGAATCCATGGGTAAACATCTGTGCCAAGAATGGTTCAAATTTATTTGGAAGTTCCAAGGAAAACTGTAACCATGCAAATAAAGGAGCTCTTACACAAGATCTCACCATAAAACTATAAATTTCAAAATATTCTTTTCCGTACTACCTAAAACTGTTCTCTCTTCTCATATTTTTAGTTAGGTTCATATCATGGTTTTTCTTTTTCCACCATTTTTCTCTTTTATTGCCAAGTTAAGACATTATCACTTCTATATAGAGCCTATTGGCTATTTTGCCGTTTTACATATATGCACCACTCTATTTTAAATTGTCTGTGCTCTTGCTCTGATCGACTTTATTTCACTTGTAGTTTAGTTCATATCTATTCATATGCAATAAATGTGCACACATTCGCCTATTCCTGCTCTCCTTTGCAGACTTGTGCCTGGTTATACATTTGACATTGAATCCTAACAACAAACAGGTTAGTCCGATGGCATTGTGTTAATAGTTGAAACTTACCCATTTTTGCTCGGTTTTGTTACCCATTATGTTTTAAACACATACTCCCTGTTTATTTTCTTTTAAAAATTACATATGTGTGTGTGTATATATATATATATATATATATATATATATATATTATTATGTTTTTATCTTTCACACTTACTTATATGCATGCATACTTTTTTATGTATACAAACATTATTATGTATATGTTTTGATCATATGTTTTTATTGTAACCAGAGGTTTTTTTATGTGTATGTATTTATTTGCTGTGATTACATTTTCTAGACTCCTGAGGCAGGCACTATTGCTGAAACATGGTGCCATGTTGAGTCCCATTTTTTACATCATTCTCCCGTCTTCCACGGTTCTTGGAAGAGTCCTGTTGGTCTTGCTACTTCCTCACTCCTATATAACACAGAGGAGGGGAAAATCTAGCCCTCTGCACTGCACTCACCTGCCCCAGCAGCCCATGGCAGTTCTAGCTGCTGCACTCATTCCTTCAGTTTCCCCCAGGGCTGCAAAGTTTTCCTTATTTTATTCTTTCATAGAAAGCCTTTAATTTTTCTCTCTCATCTTTGGGAAATGTGCATCTGTCAGGGTAAAAATTGGATTTGCTGCACTAGGTGGAGGAGTGGCCTAGTGGTTAGGGTGGTGGACTTTGGTCCTGAGGACCTGAGTTTGATTCCCACTTCAGGCACAGGCAGCTCCTTGTGACTCTGGGCAAGTCACTTAACCCTCCATTGCCCCATGTAAGCTGCATTGAGCCTGCCATGAGTGGGAAAGTGCGGGGTACAAATGTAACAAAAAAAAAATAGGTGACCCCACTTTAAATTTGAACTGCAAAGCCCCATGGTTATGCAAATATTTATACAAATGAGTCTTTGCACATTGCCTGTCATTCTCCTTGGGCTACCCCTAAACACGCATATTTTTACCCAGGGCTTTCTTTTCAGGGGGTCCTCAGTGGCATTGAGTAGCAGCACATTTTCTATCACTAAAATTGACCCTTGCTCCTCAAGTATTAGTGAAAGAGCCCAGCTTCTACACACCCCAAATTCAAGGAGGGATATTGAAGGGATACGATCTGGGATGAAAGTATCCCATGTAAGTCAATTCATATCACGTTTGTAGTTTTGTTGAAGGCTGAAATAAAAATGTGATTTTTCATTAAACTTCTAAGTAACATATAGGGAACTTTTTACAAAGCATTGGTAAGCCCAATGTGGGCTTACTAAACGCTAAAACAAAACTACTGCTGGCCCAACATGGCCGCCGGCAGTAGTTCTGCCTCCAGCGCACACCATTTCCAGGGGAATACACCCCTCTCCGAAATAGTTAGCGTGGCGGTAACCCGGCGGTAGTACTGCCTGGTTTGGGAGCCTTTACCGCTACCTCAGTGGGTGGCAGTAAGGGCTCCCAGCCGCATGGACATGCGCTAAGAGTTCTCTTACCGCATGGCCATTTTTTTAGGGCTTTTTACCCACTGCGGTAAAAAGGACCCTGGCATGCGGGAAAAATGCCCCCCCCCCCCCCCCCTCTACAGAAGGGCCTTTTTTCCTGTAACTTAGTAAAAGGACCCCATTAGTGTGTTTGATTAGTTTTGGCAAGGAGCTCCAAGTTTTGGTGCTTTGATACGAGAAGCTAGCATTGTGAATTGTTTTATAGATTACATTTTTACAGGTTGGAAAATGTAAGGTGAGATATTCTCTGGATGATTCTATCGTGTTACATGGTGATAGTTCAATGAGATCATTCATGTAGGATGGACACATACCATACAGGATTTGTTGTACAAATACACATAATTTGAACGACACTCTTTTTTTCATTGGTAGGCAGTGAACATAGTAACATAGTAGATGACGGGAGAAAAAGACCTGCACGGTCCATCCAGTCTGCCCAACAAGATAACTCATATGTGCTACTTTTTGTGTATACCCTACTTTGATTTGTGCCTGTGCTCTTCAGGGCACAGACCGTATAAGTCTGCCCAGCACTTATACAATATTTAGTCTGCTAAATATTGTATAATATAAGGTTGTACAAGAGCGGGAAAGCTTTGGCAAAGTGTGGTGATCTGCAAATAAGTCACACCGCTGTATTTTGAGCAGTTTGTAATTTGTTGAGGAGACCACATTTGATACCTGTGTATGAAATTGCAGTAATCAAGTTTTGTTAAGACCAGCAATTGAAATAGGGTGCGAAAGACTGGTTTAGTAAAAAAGGGTCTTAATCGCTTAAGTTAATATAATAATAGCTCCACCCTTGTACAATGTTGGAGAGATGGACTGCAGAGTCTGAACTGCTAGTGATTTGAATATGCCAGCTCTGGGAGTTTGAAGAGTAACAAAGGAAGAATTTCTTCAAGGGGAGCTTTACCCAACAGAGCTTTCTGTGGAGCACATAGTAATAGGAAGGGTGAGATAGCAGCCAGTGGCCAAGAATTTTTTTTTTTTTTTTTTTGGGGGGGGGGGGGGGGCGCATTGCCTTCCCCATGAATCTGAATGTGCAGCATCTCTGATATGTTTGTACTTTGCACAGTACAGGAGGAAATACCTTTCTGTTTCTCCAATGTCGTACTGTTGGCGGTGTCCACCTTCTTGGGGTTTCCAGTTCAAATTTTGCACATTTCTATTTCTAATATGTTGTTATTTATTGTGTATTTAGTCAGTCTTTAGCCATATTTAAGAACATAAGAACAATATTCAGTGAGACATCCAGGTAGCAGCAGCTCTTAAGCGGAGAAGTCCTCCTTACCAGGCCATACCTGTTTAGTGCCGCTGAAAATCCAGCCAGACTCCATCGGGATCTGGGTGGAGCTGGGAATTACCCAGTTAGTGCCACTATTTAGTCTGCTAACTGGGTAACATCTGGATAGAACTTAGGACAGCACAAAGGCCATCCTAAATTTTCTGGTACTTCTCCAGTACTGGTCTGAATATTGATGGTACTCAGATAAGCGCTGGTGGCTGTATTATACCTGGTTGACCAGCACCGGTATCTGGGTGTGGCTTGGCACTAAATAGCTGGCCATAAAAAGCATTCAATGACCTACTGTTTAAATATGGACCTGATGAATTTTTTCCAAAAATAGATATTTTTTATCTTGAAATAGGAAGATGCATACATTTCAAAAGTATGTACATACATCCTGTGGAAGCCAGGAAAGTATATATCCATCACTACATTAGTGGTATTATATATACCAGGAATGGAGGAGTAGCCTAGTGGTTAGTGCAGTGGACTTTGATCCTGGGGAATGGAGTTTGATTCCCACTGCAGCTCCTTGTGACTCTGGGCAAGTCACTTAACCCTCTATTGCCCCTGGTACAAAATAAGTACCTGAATATGTGTAAACCACTTTGAATGTAGTTGCAAAAAACTCAGAAAGGCAGTATATCAAGTCCCATTTCCCCTTCCCTAAAATCTCCGGCACCCCCCCCCCCCCCCCAAAAAAAAAAACGATCGCTACACTACCCGCCCTCTTCTCCCCAGATCCTTTTCCTTTTTTTTTTGTTTAAATTTACCTCTGTCTGGCGGCAGCGTAGCGTTAGTGAGAAGGAGGCGGCGCTCCCCCGCCCCGACGTGTCAGTCTTCCCTTCGCTCAGTTCCGCCTTCTTCTAACATCAGAAATGACGTCAGAAGAAGGCGGGACACTGAGCGAAGGGAAGACTGACACGTCGGGGTGGGGGAGCGCCGCCTCCTTCTCACTAATGCTACTCTGCCGCTGGACAGAGGTAAATTTAAACAAAAAAAAAAAAAGGAAAAGGATCTGGGGAGAAGAGGGCGAGGTAAGCATGGTGTGGCGGGGCGCCCACCAGAGGATGGCGCCCTCCTGCCATGCTTACCTCGCTTACCGTGTTGGCACGGCCCTGCCTAAAAATCTCCTTCACTTGCAAAATTACCATTTGATGGTAATTTTATAATAGGGCACCTGTTTGAAGAAAGAAAGTAAGCACTTAGAGGGCCCATTTACTAAGCTGTGGTAAAAAAGTGGCCTGTGCTAGTGTGAGTGCATGAAATTGGCATGCGCTGGGCCATTTTTTACCACGGTAGGTAAAAAGGCCTTTTGTAAAACTGGGGCAGTAAATGGCCATGTGCTAATATTAAAAGTAGTGCATGGCTATTTACTGCCTTATTTATTTATTTTATTTATTTGTTACATTTGTATCCCACCTTTTCCCACTTATTAGTAGGCTCAAAGTGGCTTACATAGTTCCAGAAAGGTGGTTACAGACTCCGGTGTGAACAAATACAGTATAGGGGTACTATTACAGTGACAAGTACAGTAAACAAGTATCAGTAAATAGGTTGGGGTGATTCAGACAAAATGTTAGGGTGTGATCATGCGTCGGGGTTGAAAACTGTCCGTTTTCTGATTAAAATGCCATATTTCATTATTCGGTGTTTATGTCAGATAGCCCTTACTGTCACGTAGCCACGTGGCAGTAAGGTCTCATGTACTACTCATGTGGTAATCAGGTAGTGTGTGGCATGTGGCCATGCTGCCGATTACCACTGGGAATGCCCCTCCCCCAAGGTAGAAAATTTTATTTTCTACTGTGGGAAACAGCTTGTGCCAACTTTGGAATTACCGCCAGGCTCCTGCACTACCCCAGTGGTAGTGTTGATTTGGCATGCACTACCCATGTATAAGCCCTACCGCAGCTTAATAAAAGGGGCCCTTACTGTATCAGAATGTGCACCACCTCAGTAGCCCTCAGGCTTGAAGTTGTCTAATATTTAAGTACAGTAGGTATATCTCTGTTTCTGGAAGGCTCCAAATTTAAACATAAACAAAAATAAAAGAGTTGAAGCAGCATTTGGGCCCTCCCTAGTCCCACCTTAAACATGTCCAAAACATGCCCCCTTGATATCTGGATGAACTGCAGTGTCAAATTCTGCCTTTTGAAAATCGTGATTTGGACATTTTTGGCAGACGGATTTTTTTTGGACATTTTGAGATGTCTATCTGCTTTGAAAATGAGCGCCATAGAGATAAAAATAACTCACACATAATATTTCAATGATTGCAGTGCAAGAAGAGAGCAAAATCAAGTCAGACTTACGGCAGTTATGACGTGTAAAGTTAATCAGAACACAAGGCTGGAAAAATTATGAAAAAGAGATATATGTTAAAATGAAACCTGGATGAAATTTAGGTCATGCATGTGGTTTCCCCATGTCAGCCTCCCACCTTTTCTTCACAGTCTTTCTTCCATGCTCACTACCTTCTGTTTTCTTTTCAGTGATCTCAAGCCTTCTCTCTTTATTACATTGTTTTATTTCAAAGTTTTGAAAATCTTTCATGACTTCCTGCCCTTGCTGATCCACCTGCACTGTGCATCCACATCACTTATTGACCGATTTACTAACCCATATTACATTGAACAAGCACTGTAAACTGGAGGAGTGGCCTAGTGGTTAGAGTTGTGGACTTTGGTCCTGGGGAACTGGGTTCAAGTCCCACTGCAGGCACAGGCAGCTCCTTGACTCTAGGTAAGTCACTTAACCCTCCATTGCCCCAGGTACAAATAAGTACCTGTATATAATATGTAAGCCACAGGGTACAAATGTAAGAAAAATTTTTTTTTTGAGTCTGGGCTTAATCTAAAAGTGAGAAAGTGACTTACTGTTAATTCAGTGCAACCAGGTGCTCCTTTTGGGCCCTGAGGATAACAAAAAAAGAAAAAATTATTATCTTCAATTTTGGCTCAAGTTTTTGCTGTTTGCATAGATACACTTGTAGAGGTGGACAGCAGTATTTGAATTAGTTGTATATTAATTATTTATTTATTTGTACATTTATAGCCCACTTTAATCTCAAAGCAGGTTACATAAAAGTATTTATTAAAAATATTTTTTAGTGCGCAGGTAGCATGTGCTGATTTGGAACTTACTGCAGGATGCCTGAGCACGTCCTGTGGGTAACCGCATGTTAGTATTTACCACAGCTTAGAACAGGACCCCTAAACCAGGTATCTTAATTTAAAAAAACAATCCCATATATTGCACAGAAAAAGGTGTGAGCTAAGGGACCCTTTTACTAAGGCATGCCCAAAAGTGGCTTTGCACTGGTGTAGGTGCGTATTTTGAATGCACCCTGGTCCATTTCCTGAGCGTGCCTGGAAAAAAGGGATTTTTAAAAATGTGTCGTAAAATGGACGTGTGGCAAAATGAAAAACCAGCGTGCATCCATTTTCGGCCTGAGGCCTTACCACCCCCCACTGACTTAGTGGTAAGGTCTCACGCTCTAACCGGGCAGTAAGCATCTAGCACGCATCAACTGCCGATTACCGCCAGGGAGGAATGTAGCTACGTGGGGCCACGGGGGCATTGGCCCCTGTAGATTTGGCCCTGGCCCCCCCCCCCCGCCACCAACCCCTTTGACCCCCCTCCCGCTGCCAACCCGCTGCCGTCAGGTACCTTTGCTGGCGGGGGTTGGGGACCTCCACCAGCAAAGGTACCCGATGGCGGCGGGGGAAGAGGGGGGTCGAAAGGGTTGGCGCTGGGGGGGGGGGTCAAAGGTGATGGTGGTGGCAGTGGGGAGGTAAAAAATGGCGGGGGGGGGGGGCGGCGGTGCCAGGGGGGGGGGCTCTGGATCCCCCTCCTGCCGAAGTCTGGCTATGCACCTGCCACCAGGTAAGCACCATATGGTAGAAAATAGAAAATAATTTTCTACCGCGTGTTTTGGGTGCACACCAAAAATGTAATTACCACCTGGATTAGTAGAACACTCATGAGTGATTTTAGCCAAGGAAAGAGTCAACATTTCAGTTTTTTACAAAATTTTGGATCAAGCCTAATTTCATAGGCAATTTCTATGTTTGCGCAGCACTGCGTACGCCTTGTAGCGCTATAGAAATGCTAAATAGTAGTAGTAGTAGTTATTCTATAAATAAGGTTCCGCTTATGAAAAGACATTGCTCAGGTCTTGGCTAGTTGTGCTAACCCGCAAGTAGGTAGTACAAGAAAAGCACCCTGACTTGAGTGCATACTAGCAAGCAGGAACATATCTGTGAAATTCATTCCTCAAATACATAGAATTCCTTTCCAAAATACTCGATACATCAGAGTTAAGATTTTAAATTTGACTTTCTGCTGCATAGGGAGCCAAAGCAACCTTCTAAGCAAAGGGATTATAGGGGTCTTCTTAAGACATCCAAGTACCATTTTGGCTGTCACATTCTGGACAGCCTGAAACCTTCATATTAACCTTTCAGAAAGGCCAACTCTGAGACTATTATAGTATTCCAGATGTGACAACCCCAGGGCTTGAACTACAATTTGAAAGCCTTGAAACAGCACAATCTGTACATGTGCTCAGAAATCCAAAGTCATTCAAAAATATGATCCAAATGTTTTACTAACAAAACTGTAAGAGATAAAAGATGGGTTACCCCTGGTCCCTTTGGTCCTTCGTCTCCATTGTCTCCAGGTGGGCCAGAGGGGCCACTACTGCCCTGAAAATAAATAAAATGGTATTGAAGGTAAGTCTTTATAGTAAGCACAAATAAAAATAAAAATCCTTACAGAACAGAACCCCTCTGATTTACAGATTTTAGATCTCACACTCACACACGCTCTCTCTCTATACTTGTTTCATTGGTGCTCTGATCTCCTCTCATGGTTTTCAGTATTATCTTTACACTGATGACTCCCAGATTTACCTCTCTGTTCCACAAATTTCAAGAGGAATCCAGACCCAGGTCTCATCCTGCTTGTCTGATATTGCTGCCTGGAAATCCCACTGCCATTTCAAACTAAACAGCCAAGGCAGGACTTCATTTTTCCTCTTAATCTGCCTTGCCCCTTCCCCCTTCTCGACTTATGCGAATAACACTGTCATTCTCAGCTCATAACCTTTGGGTCATCTTTGACACTTCTTGCTCTTTCTCTGCTAAAACCTGCCATTTTTCTTTTTTTTTTCCTACCACATCACCAAAATTTGTCCCTTTCTTTACTAACACACTATCAAAACCCTTATCCACACTCTCATCACTGACTGCTTAGGCTACTGCAACCTATTACTCACAGCTCTCCCACTAAACCATCTCTCTCAAAAGAACAGCCATACTGGGTCAGACCAATGGTCCATCTAGCCCAGTATCCAGCTTCCAACAGTGGCCAATTCAGGTCACAAGTACCTGGCAGAAACCCAAATAGTAGCAACATTCCACGCTACCAATCCTGGGGCAAGCAGTGGCTTCCCCCATGTCCATCTCAATAACAGACCATGGACTTTTCCTTCAGAAAATTGTCCAAACTATTTTAAAACCCAGATACGCTAACTGCTGTTACCACATTCTCCGGCAGCGAGTTCCAGAGCTTAACAAATGTTCTTTGAGGGCTTCTTTTAAAAAGTTGTGCTACCGATTCCTGCATGGCAAATGGGAGGAAGTCCATAGGAACTGAATGGGCTTCCTCTCATTTGCCGCACTGGGAATCATCGGTAGTGCAGCTTTGTAAAAGAGGCCCTGAGTGAAAAAAAATATTCCCTTCCATTTGTTTTAAAAGTATTTCCATGTAATTTCATTGAGTGTCCCCTGGTCTTTGTACTTTTGAAAGAGTGAAAAATCAATCCACTTCTACCTATTCTACACCACTCAGGATTTTATAGACCTCAATCATATTCCTCCTCAGCTGTCTCTTTTCCAAGCTGAAGAGCCCTAACCTCTTTAGCCTTTCCTCATATGGTGGAGTTCCATCCCCTTTATCATTTTGGTCACTCTTCTTTGAACCTTTTCTAATTCTGCTATATCTTTTTTGAGATACAGTTGACCAGAATTGAATGTAATAATCAAGGTGAGGTTGCACCATGGAGCGAAACAGAGGCATTATAATATTCTTGGTCTTATTTTGTATCCCTTTGCTAATAATTCCTAACATCATGTTTGCTTGTTTGGCTGTTGCTGCACACTGGGCAGAAGATTTCAGTATGTTGTCTAAAATGACAGTTTCTTGAGTGCTGACACCCAAGGTGGACCCTAGCATCAGGTAACTATGATTCAAATTATTCTCCCCAATGTGCATCACTTAGTATTTGTCCACATTAAATTTCATCTACCATTTGGATGGCCAGTCTTCCAGTTTCCTAAGGTCTTCCTGCAATTTTTCACAATCAGCATGAGTTTTGATGAATAGTTTTGTGTTATCTGCAAATGTAATCACCTCACTCGTCATTCCAATTTCCAAATCATTTATACATATGTTAGATAGTAGCAGTCCCAAGACAGATCCCTGCAGCACTCCACTATTCACTCTCTTCCATTAAGAAAAATGGCCATTTAACCCTACCCTTTGTTTTCTGTTGAATAAGCAATTCCTAACCCACAGAAGGACATTGCCTCCTATCCCACGACTTTTTAATTTTCAACCCATGCTTACTCTGTCCCATTAAACCATGTTTGTCTGCGTGTTCCATAATTTTATTCTTTATAATAGTTTTCACTATTTTGTCCAGCACTGAAGTCAGGCTTACCAGTCCTAGATCACCCCTGGAACCCTTTTAAAAAATCAGTGTTACATTGGACACCCTCTAGGTAGTAAGGATGATTTTAATGACAGGTTACAGATCAGTAACAACAGATCAGCAATTTCATGCTTGAGTTCTTTCAGGTCCCTTGGGTGTATACCATCCGGTCCAGGTGATTTCTCTCTCTTTAACTTGTCAATTTGGTTCAGTATGGTCTTCCAGGTTCACCGAGATTTCTTTCACATCCTCTGCTTCGTCACCCTTGAAAACCATTTCTGGTATAGATAGATCTCTTACAACTCCTGACCTCCCCTTACTCCCCCAGTGTCATGAACTGTAATCTCGTGAGCCCTTGGGTCCCGCTGGAGTGCTGAGGTGAAGGTAGACACCAGCCCCCAGCGGACAGCCGAACAACCCCTCGTCTTCACCTGCGGCGACCGCCGTTCCCCGGGAATTGAGCCCCCAGGTGCTGGCAGCCAACAGGACTTCCAGAACCACGGGGTTGGTGGACTGCGGACTGCAGGAGGCATGGAGGCGGAGATTGATGTGGACACCCATCCGAGAGTAGTCAGGATACCAGCAGAAGTCTGGGCAGGCAGCGAGCAGAGAGTAGTCAGGATACCAGCAGAAGTCTGGACCAGGTAACAATCAGAAGAAACATCAGAAGCACTGCCACTACTCAGGGAACCGAATAGAAGCCGAAGTAAGGAAGGACTGGTGGCAGGGCTTTAAATAGTGCAGGAATTAGGCTCAAGCAAGTGCAGCTATCATAAGATGGCTGCCCCCATCAGAGGAGACGCCCTACGCCCAAATATGGCCTTCCTTCCTGAAGCTGCCCAACTCCAAGATGGCTGCCACAACCTAAGTCACCCAGCTCCAAGATGGCTGCCCTATCCTGGAGATGCCCACATCCAAGATGGCCGCCCTATCCTCAGATGCCCATATCCTGAATAGTCAGGGGACATGACACCCAGTGATCACCAACCCCCTCTCACCCTAAAAAAAACTTAATATTTTTTGCCAGCCTCAAATGTCATACCCAGCTCCATGACAGCAGTATGCAGGTCCCTGGAGCAGTTTTAGTGAGTGCAGTGCACTTCAGGCAGGTGGACCCAGGCCCACCCCCCCCCCCTACCTGTTACACTTGTGGTGGTAACTGTGAGCCCTTCAAAACCCACCAGAAACCCACTGTACCCACATGAAGGTGCCCCCCTTCACCCCTTAGGGCTATGGTAGTGGTGTACAGTTGTGGGGAGTGGGTTTTGGGGGGGGGGGTTGGGGGGCTCAGCACACAAGTTAAGGGAGCAATTTATGAAGTCCATTGCAGTGCCCCCTAGGGTGCCCGGTTGGTGTCCTGGCATGTCAGGGGGACCAGTGCACTATGAATGCTGGCTCCTCCCATAACCAAATGGCTTGCATTTGGTCATTTCTGAGATGAGGGTCCTCGGTTTCCATTATCGCCGAAAATCAGGGATGACCATCTCTAAGGGCAACCTAAATTTCGCGATTTGGGCATCCCTGACCGTATTATTGAAATGAAAGTACATAAGTAATGCCATACTGGGAAAAGACCAAGGGTCCATCGAGCCCAGCATCCTGTCCACGACAGCGGCCAATCCAGGCCAAGGGCACCTGGCAAGCTTCCCAAACGTACAAACATTCTATACATGTTATTCCTGGAATTTTGGATTTTTCCAAGTCCGTTTAGTAGCGGTTTATGGACTTGTCCTTTAGGAAACCGTTCAACCCCTTTTTAAACTCTGCTAAGCTAACTGCCTTCACCACTTTCTCCGGCAACGAATTCCAGAGTTTAATTACACGTTGGGTGAAGAAAAAGTTTCTCTGATTAGTTTTAAATTTACTACACTGTAGTTTCATCGCATGCCCCCTAGTCCTAGTATTTTTGGAAAGCGTGAACAGACGCTTCACATCCACCTGTTCCACTCCACTCATTATTTTATATACCTCTATCATGTCTCCCCTCAGCCGTCTCTTCTCCAAGCTGTATAGCCCTAGCCTCCTTAGTCTTTCTTCATAGGGAAGTCGTCCCATCCCCGCTATCATTTTAGTCGCCCTTCGCTGCACCTTTTCCAATTCTACTATATCTTTCTTGAGATGCGGCGACCAGAATTGAACAGAATACTCAAGGTGCGGTCGCACCATGGAACGATACAACGGCATTATAACATCCTCACACCTGTTTTCCATACCTTTCCTAATAATACCCAACATTCTATTCGCTTTCTTAGCCGCAGCAGCACACTGAGCAGAAGGTTTCAGTGTGTTATTGACGACGACACCCAGATCCCTTTCTTGGTCCATAACACCTAACGTGGAACCTTGCATGACATATCTATAATTCGGGTTCTTTTTTCCCACATGCATCACCTTGCACTTGCTCACATTAAACATCATCTGCCATTTAGCCGTCCAGTCTCCCAGTCTCGTAAGGTCCTCTTGTAATTTTTCACAATCCTGTCGCGATTTAACGACTTTGAATAACTTTGTGTCATCAGCAAATTTAATTACCTCGCTAGTTACTCCAATCTCTAAATCATTTATAAATATATTAAAAAGCAGCGGTCCTAGCACGGACCCCTGAGGAACCCCACTAACTACCCTTCTCCATTGTGAATATTGCCCATTTAACCCCACTCTCTGTTTCCTATCCTTCAACCAGTTTTTAATCCACAATAGGACATTTCCTCCTATCCCATGACCCTCCAATTTCCTCTGTAGCCTTTCATGAGGTACCTTGTCAAACGCCTTTTGAAAATCCAGATACACAATATCAACCGACTCCCCTTTATCCACGTTTGTTCACTCCTTCAAAGAATTGAAGTAAATTGGTCAGGCAAGATTTCCCCACACAAAAGCCATGCTGACTCGGTCTAAGTAATCCATGTCCTCGGATGTGCTCTGTAATTTTGTTTTTAATAATAGCCTCTACCATTTTCCCCGGCACCGACGTCAGACTCACCGGTCTATAATTTCCCGGATCTCCCCTGGAGCCTTTTTTAAAAATGGGCGTTACATTGGCCACCCTCCAGTCTTCCGGTACCATGCTCGATTTTAAGGATAAGTTGCATATCACTAGCAGTAGCTCCGCAAGCTCGTTTTTCAGTTCTATCAGTACTCTAGGATGATACGGGTTTCCCTGCCCCTTCGCCGGGATGTCCTGCAAGGACGTCCTCAGGAAAACCTGGGCACCCCTTTCGATTATGCCCCTCCACGCGATCCTTTACATGAAAAAAATTGGAAACCACCCTTTAATTGGGCTTACAATCTATTTGTGACTAGCTTTCCAGATCTATGCTTCTTTCATTTGGTTTTTGTATCCACCCCTACCCCCCACATACACACTTTACTAATCTCATACCAAAGAGAAGGACAGGGAAAGAGACTGTGTTGTAAAAAAACAAGAGAGATTTATAACCTCGACAAGTCTACCTATAGAAAGGAAAAGACGTGATAATTGTTGGCTTATTTGCGAAACAGCCTGGTGTACTTACTAGATCTATTACCCATTTATATAACCCTGCATGAAAGCTGCTTTTCTGGACTATTACAGTAATACAGTACGGCTTTAAGAGCTTTTTGGCAGACACTCCAGTCTACTGTACTTACCCTTCTTCCCCGAATTCCTTTAGGTCCTTCATTCCCATTGCTGCTGGAGTCACCATCATCTCCCTAGGAAAAGTCATTGGAAATAGAAGTTTGCAGACCAGCACTGCCATGTGTAAATGCAGAATACATATGAAACCAACAGAGAGAAACCTCTGCATTATACCTGTGCCCCAGGGTATCCTGTCAATCCGAGCTGCCCCTGATCATTGGAAAAAGAGGAAAATATATTTTAGTGTGACGTGTATTAAGGCAACAGAGTAAATTCTGAATATGGGCTCTACAAACTAGGGGCCCTTTTACAAAGTGGTAGTAAGCAGTGGCGTAGCTACGTGGGGCCAACGGGGCCTGGGCCCCCACAAATTTCGTCCAGACCCCTGGTTTTGCTGGCGGGGGTCCACAACCCCCATCAGCCGAAGCCTTGTTCAGCACCGGTCTCTGGTGCCGCCACATTGCTTGCCCTGCTCTCTCTTCCTCCTCACATCCTGCATGCTTCTTTAAGTGAAACTGAGCATGCTTAAAGGACTTCTGGACACAGTTTAAATTACTCACTGCTTCCTAGCATGGCATGACTTTTGGGACACAGTTTAAAATCACTCACTGCTTCCCCAGCATGGCATGACTTCTGGACACAGTTTAAATCACTCACTGCCTCCCCAGCATGGCATGACTTCTTGACATAGTTCAAATCACTCACTGCTTCCCCAGCATGGCCAGGTTCCTGGACACAGTTCAAGTCAGTACCTGTTCCTTCAGCCAGGTCTGACTTCTGGCCACAGCTGAAATCATTCACTGCTTTACAGCACGGCACCTCTCTCCCCCTTGAGTGGAACAGCTGCTTAACTTTTCCTCCAAACCTTCCGCAGCCTTGAAGAAGGTTTGTTATAAAGCCTTTCAACTTCTTCCCTTGTGCTAGAGTAGTCATCTTGGGCTTGGATCTCCTCTCCGACCTCTTTCTCCACCCCCCATTTCATGGGCTCCTCTCCCTTTATGGTCCCCAGCTGGTCCTCTCCCTCCTGATTATTCCTCCTCAGCCAATCCCCCTCCTCTCCCTTGGGATCCTAGGAATTGTAGTTCCCTTGCTGCTCCCTTTGCTTGTCCCCAGGGCTTTGCAGAGGTTCTTGGGAACTGTAACCCTCCTCCCTTCTCCGGCTCTTGGGAAACTTATGCCTCCATGGGGGCGTGGCTTCCTAGCCCCTAGGATCCTGGGACTTGTAGCTGGAATCCCAGGTATGAAACCTACCCATCTTGCTCCTCTCCCGGATCCCTTCTTCCCTGACCCTCAGGGGTTCCTCACAATACGCATGAGAGAGACTTGCACACAACGGAGGCAGTGGGAGGACTGGGTTGAGAACCACTGAACTAGGATAACTGCAGGCTCCCAAATATGGCACGGACGCATGTAACTTACTCTATTCTATAAGCTGCATGTGTAAGTGGCAGCCCCTCCCATGGCCCACCCAAGTGAAAACCCCTCTTCGTTTACACACTATGCCATTTATGTGCTCCCTTACAGAATAGTGCTTAGATATTTTGCTGCCACTGGAGCTGATATGCTGTGGAAGTGACAAACATTCTGTACACTTAAGTGCTCAAAAGGCACGTCAGTGCGGGCATCTGTGATAGAATCTCCTTCTTAGAGGCTAGACTCTGGGTCCATGTTAGCTGGGATAGGAAGGAGCTATGCTATATGGTTTCTTGGCTGAGGACCTTTGCTGTCATGACTGGGTTGAAGTGGAGGGGGACAGAAAATGAGTGAAAAAAGCCCAGGTTGTTACAAATGAAAGATTGTGGAACTTTCAATATGGTCTAATCCACCTTATTTTTTTTTAATTACTTATTTATTGGGATTTATTAACCGTCTTTCTGAAGAGATTCACCCAAGGTGCTATATGGTAGGTACAGTTTAACATAAAACTTACAATTTTGTTAACAGCATAACAATAGTAAAAATGACCAAATATAAACATAATGTCGCGTGGTTAAGAGAAAACATCATTTCATTTGTTTGAATCGTAGGGTAAAACAAGATGTATAAATTTGGAAAACCTTTTTGAGGGATTTTAATGGTATTTGCATTTGGCAACTTCCAGTAATCTCTAATGTGGATTTAGAACTCTTTACTGATGCCTTGAGTCGAGTGGGGCTTGATATTTTCTTTAAAGGAGCTTGGAGTGCTGGTAGTTGGCCATTAACAGATCAAAAGAGGCTGGTGTAAGAATATTTGTTTCTTGGAGTTACTTCCAGTTTTCATAGCTTTATGTATTTGGGGTACTCAGTTACAAAATAGACGGGTTCTACTGCATTCAGACAACAGTGTAGTAGTTGAGTGTATAAATAAGCAAACTGCGCATTCTGCTCTATTAGTGGAATGTATCAAAATTTTAGTCTTACGTTGTTTTAGGCAGAATGTTACTTAGGAGCTCATTTTCAAAGTTCCATAGGTTACCACATAACTTTGCAAGTCTAAGGGGTCCTTTTACAAAGGCGTGCTAAACGCTAGAGACGCCCATAGGAATATATGGGCGTCTCTAGCATTTAGTGAACGCATATTTATGCGTGCACTAAAAACGCTAGCATGCCTTTGTAAAAGGACCCCAAGTGCTTTGAAAATACACTTTTTATCTGCTAAACATGTGCCAGGTGTTGATAACAGTAGAGTGGATTCTTTATCTCGCTTTCAGTAGGCGCACTTTCATGCTTTGGCCTTTGGTGCAGAAGAGTATCCAGCAGTTATTCCACCAGACAGTTGGGAAGTGATTCCAGCACAGTTGCCAAATTGTTAAAGAGCTCTTTGTCCAGTAATACCTGGAAGATGTATGAGACAGGATGGAGGCATTTTGGGGAAGTAATGGGAGCAAAAGATTATAGTTCCTTGGAAGCCCATTGGTGTGAATCTTGTGCTGCAATTTATTTCCAAAGCCTGGAAGTTAAGTTTTCTAAAGCTGTCCTGAAGGCTTCTATAGCAAGTATCAGTTTTGTTCAAAAATATTTGGTTTTGATGATCCTGCTAGAGCTTTTATTGTGAACAAAATGATGCACTGTTTTGTTAGAATGGTTAATAATAAACCTAGTAGGTTGCATTCAAGGACAGGATTGTATTGGTTTTGCCATTAGGATGACTCCCCTCATACTAGATTTCAATTCAATGCAAAACTGAATCATTGTTTGGGGGCTCTGGGATTGGATGTGAAATGTTTTGGCACACATTCTTTCAGAACTGGGGTGGCATCTTTTGCTGCTTTTCAAGGTCATTCAGGCCCTCATGATCAAAAGCAAACTCTGGCGCTAGAGGCTGTTAACGCCATACTAGCGCCAGAGTTTGCAGCCAACCATGATCAGAGCCCTCGAGCGCCTGAAACAGCGCACTCGAGGGCTCTCAGCGCAAGTAGCATGCAAATGCATGCTAAACAGGGCTTCTAGCGCAATTAGCTTGCAAATGCATGCTAATTGGCGCTTAACGCATTCTTCCCCACTGATCAGCGACCAGCGCGCCAAAGATTGGGTCGCTGGCCGCAACAAAATCAACGCCAGCTCCAAGCTGGCGTTAGATTTTGCAGATCATTGGGGAGGAATGGTGAGCCCTGTCCAGCATGCAGTTGCATGCTGGCAGGACCCCGTTCCCCCCCAAGGCAACAGCACACGGGACTGGAGGTCCGGTGGACCTCCGTTCCCCCCCCCCCCCGACGATCCGACACCCCCTGAAATCTTCCTGGCCGCCTCCGGCCAAGCGTTGTCCCACCCTCCCACCAGCGCCGGGGGGGGGGGGGCTGGAGGTTCGGTGGGCCTCCAGCCCCCCAAACCCCAAGAAATCCTTGTGGCTGCCTCCGGCCAAGGGCTGTAATCTACCGACGAGGGGGGTGGGGCTGGAGGTCCACCCCAACTCCTCCCCCCCCGCGTTCTCAACAAATCCCTGGTGGTCCGTGGTGACACGTAACCCCACCCTCCTCCCTCCCTCCCGGCCCCCCTACCTTTGTTGGAGGAGGGACGCAGCCTGCATGCCTCCCTCCTCTTCCTTTCGACGCCGCTTCAAAATGGCGGCGCCCAGCCCCGCCCATTGCATCCTGGGATGCACTGGGCGGGGCTTCATACCATGTAAGGGAATCACTCCCTTATATGGTATGTAGCCCCGCCCAGCGCATCCTAGCATGCAATGGGCGGGGCTGGGTGCTGCCATTTTGAAGCGGCGTCGAAAGGAAGCGGAGGGAGGCATGCAGGCTGCGTCCCTCCTCCAACAAAGGTAGGGGGGCCGGGAGGGAGGGAGGAGGGTGGTGTTACGTGTCACCACGGACCACCAGGGATTTGTGGAGAACGCCGGGGGGGGGGGGGAGGAGTTGGGGTGGGCTGGAGGTCCGGTGGACCTCTAGGCCCCACCCCCCGTTGATGGATCACAACGATTTCTGGGGGTTTGGGGGGCTGGAGACCCACCGATCCTCCAGCCCCCCCCCCCCCCCCCGTCGCAGATGGGAGGGTAGGGCAGCGTTTCTGCAACCAAGTCCTCTGGGGGTTCGTGGGGGGGGGGGGGGGGGCTGGAGAACCACCGGATCTCCAGCCCTCCGTGAACATGGGGGGGGGGGTCATCGGGGGGACCGGAGGTCCACTGGACCTCCAGCCCCCCCCCCCATCGCTTGGTGGGAGGGTGGGAGTCGGTTTGGCCGGCGGCGGCGGCAGCGGCCTCTTTGTTGGGGGATCGGCAGGCCACTTTGACAGTTTTGGGCTTTTGACAGCCCAGACCTGTCAAAGAAGTGCGGGAGGATTGCGCTGAGCGCATGTTTGTACGCAATTCTCCCGCACTTCAACATGATAATCAAAGATAATAGCGCTGCTTAGATTTGCATGCATTATCTTTGATCATCGATGCAGAAAAGCCCTGCACTGTCCCGGCGCTATTTTTAGGGCGCTGTTTGGAACAGCGCGGGGGGGCTTTTGATCATGAGGGCCTCAGTTAATAAGATTAAAAGAATTGGGTGGTGGGCTCTGATGCATTTAAATTAAATATTTATTAAATTGTTCTTTGTATGGTTCTTCTTTTTGTTTTTGTTGTATATACATGTTTTTGTTTCTTCTTTCTTTTTGTTGTATATACATGAAACTATAGATGTGTGGACTTTCATTTTCTGGGCAAGGAAAAGAGCAGTTGAATCTAATTGGGGATTGCATTTAGGACTGAGTGTTTACAACTTTTATTTACTTTGGATGGGAATTAAAGGTATGAGATGGGCTCAACTGATGCCTTTGTCATTTTTGAATTGATGTTATGGTATGCCCAAATTTACATTTATTCATTTGGGAGGCAATGATATTTATTAAATTAAAGGAGTTGAGCAAACAAAAAGAGATATACTCTGTATTCAATGTCATTTTCTAGATGTTATAATTATTTGGTCTGAAATTATTCAGCGTAGAGTTTGGAAAGATGTCAAATCTCCAAAAGCAATTGAAAGACTGCGAAAGCGTGTGAATGTTGAAATTTCAGTATTTGTGGTTTTATCTAAAGGTTTGGTAATTATGCATGAATTATTGACTGCTGACTGCGCTGAACTGTACCATTCTGATGGTGTACTTCTGTCTGAGATTGGTCAAGACATATTTCTGAGTAGTATTCAAAATGTTTAGGAAAGTTGTGGCAAATCTCAGCTTGCAGTTCATTAAAGGGGGAGTTGGGGACATGCATTGGCAGTCCCCACTTTTGGCGGGAAGGCATGTGCAATACCGCCATGCTTGCAGGGTAAGGCAAGAGGGGTGGAAAAGGGATTGAAATTAATTTTCAGTAAATTTGAAGGAGTTAATGTGTGATTTGAGTTGACTAGTAGGACACTGTCTAGTCCAAACCAGTCATTGATGATTATTTATTGAAAGAGATTTCATTTGTAACATTTATGATGCTTTATTAATAAACCTATGGCCATAATTTGCCACTTAATTTGATGTATGTAGTGAATTATTACTAATATGAAGATGTTCTATTGCTGATTGCTTTGATTGGGAATGTGCGAATGCCTAAGTTAATAGATGGGTGGCTAAACTCTAGGCGAGTTCTTTGTACAGTTAAACAAGATATAAGGAACTGATCTAAGTTACACTGTGTGTAGCAAGCTAGTCCAGGGTCATCACTCTATGAATTAAAGGCTTGGGAGAAGTGCCGGGTTTTCACCTGCTTCCTGAGCTGGAAGTCAAAAGGTGCCAGACAATACTAGTATCATATCCTTTCTCCACAGGAACACCACTTTAAAGGAAAGCATATGGGAAAGAATAAACTTTATGAAGAGGAACTGTTTCTTCTTACCTTGCTGCCTTTCTTTCCTG